>NW_004444189.1:890593-930229 GCF_000243295.1 Trichechus manatus latirostris
TCATACCACCAAGACAGCAGTGCCGGGAGCAGAGCACGTCCATTGAACTTGAGGTTCCTGTGCTAAGAAGTTCCTAGACCAGAGGAAGATTGATGACAAAGACCTTCCTCCAGAGCCAACATGGAGAAAAAGCCTTCCCCTGGAGCTGACGCCCTGAATTTGGACTTCTAGCCTCCTAGACTGTGAGAGAATAAATTTCTCTTTGTTAAAGCCATCCACTTGCGGTATTTCTGTCATAGCAGCACTAGGTAACTAAGACAGGTGGTATCATTTGAAGTATGAGGAAAATTGAAAAAGATCCTAAATGTCTTTAGTAAAGGAAAAGATAAACAAATTGTCAGTGCAATTAATATGAATAAAATATATTTTTTTGTTGTTAGGTGCCAATGAGTTGATTTTCAGCTCACAGTGACCCCCATGTGACCAAGTAGAACTGTCCCATAGGATTTTCTCGGCTGTGGAGTTTATGGAAGCAATTTTCTCCTACACAGCTGCTGGGTGGGTCCAAACCATCTGCCTTTGGGTTGGCAGCTGAGCGCTTAACCATCGCACCACCAAGTCTTCTTAAAATAGATTCACATGAATAAAAATCAAAAACTTTGCTGGGAGAGAAAAGCAAATTTCAAAAAGATATATGCAGTAATGGATAAATGCCCAGGTAGGAAACCTCACACTGATTGCAGAGAAACGTTAACCTCATGAGAGGGAGGACTGTATCTATAACTTTCATTACTTTCAATCTTTTCACCTAAAGAAAAAATGGTAAAAATTAACATTTGCTAAATCTGGGTGATGGGTACATGTTATATTTCTCTCTGTGTTTTTCTAATTTTTAAAAATGTTTTATAATTTTTTAAAAACATTCTAATATATGTAAAAATAATTCTTAATTTCTTTCCCTACATTAATAATTAATTATAGCCACCCCTCTCTATGATAATGATGATGATGATAATTTCCTTCTTCCTCTCCTCCTTTTTTTCTTCTTTAAGTTTCATTATTAACATCTACTATTTTATTTCTCTTTTTATTATGTCTTTTTAATAAAAAAAGTCATTTGATATACTTACACCAAAAGATATGAGTAACAATCTAGCAAGGTTTAAAAAAAGTAAAAGGTACATAGGCCAACTATAAACGTAAATATAAATGCCATGACTGAGTTCCAAATATTGCTCTAAGCATCCTCAAAGCCAGGGTGACAAGCAAGCACAATCAAGTACGTAGCTTTCATTATTAATAAGTTTACCTTGGGGAAGCAAAGTTTTTCCTGGGATTAAATTCTCAAAGAAATCTCTCATGTAGGACTTTATATGGAGGCACTAACATTGACAATGCTTTCAAGAACATTTTTACTAAAATCAGAAGTTGATTTCATATACTTTTTCTTGCAATCACCTTAAATAAAAGCTGAGGACATAACATTTAAGTGTGGTTCATGGAAGTCTATTTTTCAGAAGCTAAAGTAACATACCCCTTTAGACATCTAACTAAATCCAAAGATAAAATACACGAATGGGTAGCAGGGTATATTTCTTAGATAATCGTTCCTAAATATGATTTCTTTTAGACAAGTTATTGATAGAAACCAAATATTCACCAATTAAAGATTATAGTCACAGACTTGGACCTGTAGTTAAGTTACTAAGCAAGGGTGAGTAGCTTTCTTAAGTATCATTCAGCTCCTTTACAAATAACTTGAGAAAAGAAAATTATAAAATAAAGACCTGATTCTTCATAGGCTCCAATTGGTGTGATTCTTTTTTTTTTTTTTTTTTTAAGATTTGTCTATTCTTCAAGCCTAAAAGAAATGCTGTACAGAGTCCCAAGTCCAGATTTGGCAGGCCAAGGGTTATGCATTCCAGGGGATGCTGTGGTTTACCAGTAGCATTTTTTGTATCTTTTCTTATGCCTGTAGTGTAGAGAGGAGCCCTGGTGACACAGTGTGTAAGCACTCAGCTGCTAACCAAAACGTCAGCAGTTGGAAGCCACCAGCTGCTCCGAGGGAGAAAGATGAGCAGTCTGCTTCTGTAAAGATTTACAGCCTTGGAAACCCTGTGGGACAGTTCTACTCTGTCCTATAGGATCACCAGGAGTCAGAATCAATTCAACACCAGTGGGTTTTGGGTTTGGTAGTATAGAGCTATATTACAGGGATTTAGGTTTGAGTTAGAACCGTTAAAACACTGTAATTGAAGGCCTACTTAGCCACTGCCTATGTCTGCTATCGCCAGCAAAATAAGGGGAATAACAACTAATTTCCAACAACATTGACCTTTAGGTAGAAAATCAACTAAATCTATCAAGAGCTTGTAGTAGTAATAATCACTTTCATTTGTTTAACTCTTTTAACCATTTATGTAATGGTCTCATCTAATTCTCACAACTCTGTGAGATGGTTAATAACAACAAAATTTAACAGTAATGACACTTTCCTTGCATGTGCCTATTCCCTCCACTCCCAAGTCTTCTGCTTTGTGAAGGAAAAAGCTGAATTCTGCCCTCAAGGCTCTTAACCCCACTGTTGTGGCCTTTGGAGATAACCTCTGCCTCCCCTACCCAACTATCTTGCGTGTTGAAGAGAAGGAGCCCTCCCAGCACAAAACTGTATTCCTAACAACCTTGTAATTGATTCTAAGTTACTAACTTCAGTCCACCCCTGCTTGAGCACCGTAGAAGGGCTAGGTTGTGCCTCTCTTACACAAGGCCTTTTGGTGAGATCTGAGTCAGGCTGGTTTGGGCTTCTGACTGGGGGCTGGGTAATAGAGCTGCTCTGGTGGTGCAGTGATTAAGTGCTTGGCTGCTAACTGAAAGGTCAGTGGTTCAAGCCCACCAGGCGCTCCATGGAAGAAAGATGTGGCAGTCTGCTTCCATAAGGATTTACAGCCTTGGGAAAGGTCACAGAAGCTCCATAGACACATCCAAACTCTCTGAGGGACTGAATTGCTGGGCAGAGGCTGTGGGGACCATGATCTTGGGGAACATCTAGCTCAATTGGCATAACACAGTTTATAAAGAAAATGTTCTACATTCTACCTTGGTGAGTAGTGTCTGGGGTCTTAAAAGCCTGTGAGCAGACATCTAAGATACTCCACTGGTCTCACCCCTTCGGGAGCAAGGGAGAATGAAGAAAACAAGATACAAGGAAAAGATTAGTCCAAAGGATTAATAGACCACAGCTGCCACGGCCTCCACCAGACTGAGTCCAGTACAACTAGATGGTGCCTGGCTACCAACACTAACTGCTCTGACCAGGATCACAACAGAGGGTCCGGGACACAGCTGGAGAAAAATGTAGAACAAAATTCTAAGTCACAAAAAAAGACCAGACTTATTGACCTGACAGAGACTGGAGAAACCCCAAGAGTATGGCTCCCAGACATCCTTTTAGCTCAGTAATGAAGTCACTCCCAAGGTTCACCGTTCAGCCAGAGATTATACAGCCACGTAAAACAAAACGAGACTAATGGGGCACAACAGTCCAGGGACAAGGACTAGAAG
Organism: Trichechus manatus latirostris; assembly: GCF_000243295.1. Taxonomy (NCBI): domain Eukaryota; kingdom Metazoa; phylum Chordata; class Mammalia; order Sirenia; family Trichechidae; genus Trichechus; species Trichechus manatus. Next base: position 894,095 of record NW_004444189.1, read on the forward strand.
GCAGGAGGGGACAGTAAAACTGGTAATAGGGAACCCAAGGTCGAGAAGGGACAGTGTTGACATGTCGTGGGGTTGTTAACCATTGTCATAAAACAATATGTGTACTAACTGTTTAATGACAAACCATGTGTTCTGTAATCCTTCATCTAAAGTACAATAAAAAAAAAAAAAGATTTACAGCCTTGGAAACCATATGGGGCAGTTCTACTCTGTTCTATAGTGTTGCTATGAGTCAACCTGACAGCAATGGGGTTTTTAATGGGCCATTTCCTAGCCTCTGGCACAGTTTGGGAAGGAAGAAAAGGCATTTGGTGTGACACAGTTGAAGGTTTCTTTTGCTATTTTTGTTTATTGTCTTTGTGTTTCTGTCCTGGAGCCCTGGTGGCACAGTGGTTAAGAACTACAGTGAGCTACAGCTGCTAACCAAAAGGTCAGCAGTTCCAATCCACCAGCCACTGTTTGGAAACCCTATGGGGAAGTTCTACTCTGTCCTATAGGGTCACTATGAGTTGGAATCAACTCAACAGCAACAGGTTTGGTTTGTTTTTGTTTTTTTGTACTTGCTGAACGGAAAAAGAAATTTGAGCAAAACAGAAGGAGGTGGGAAAATGGATCCAAACCTTACTTCCCACTCAAGGAAACTTGGTGACTTGGCCTAAATCACAGAGCTAGCCAATAGCACAGTCAGGACTTGGACTAATGAGTTCTGGTTACAAACCAGCTTCCTTGCTGTAGTTCCATGCAGTCCTCGGTAAGAGAACCAAGTACAGGACTACCTCCCCTTCTCTTTGAAAGACTAGGTTCTGACCTTCGCTCTACCTGTCACATGGTTAGAAGGGTCATGTCTGGACATCTGTCTATAGATCTTCCATACACCAACCCTCTCTGACAGAATACTAAAGCTTCTCTCAAAATCACACCATCTCTTAAATGAGGAAACCAGCTATAAAGAGGGCATTTCTGTTGGAAAGATTTTTTAAGGATCTTTGATAAATTGCAATTGCAATTAAGAAACCTAAAAACATGACCAGATGCACATCTAAAATCTGGTAGGTGATCACATCCTGAGTCATATTGGAAAGTGATGGTCTTCTTTCGGATAAGATTCATAGTTTTTACTGGGTTCACGAGCAGGTTAAAAGGATTGTTTCCAAACAGAAGTTATCCTTTCCTCTTGAGTTTGTTTCTCCTGTATTTGGAGCTCAATGTTATGGGATAAAATGAACTTCTTCAAATATAGAATTTAGCTTCATGCTTATTTAATAATTTGGGTAATTCAAAAATCATAGGGCTTTCCAGATCCAAGTCAATCATATTTTCAACCTCTCTAGTCTAAAGCTACTCTCAGCAGGAGGAAGGAGGTAGAGGAATAGCTGCCCTCACTAAACCAATGGGGGAGGAACCAAAAGACACTGCACAATGTAAGCAAGACACTCTTTTCCACAAGTGTCAGGCTCACTTACCTTCAAATACCAGGTCAACACAGCTAGGGGACTATGGGAGACTGGAGTCCAGAAATACATTAAGTGGCTTGCCTAATTTTAAACCAGTGCTGACCTCCAATTTTCCAAATGCATAAGGCATACTATTTTCTGCTCCCACTACAAAAAAATTCACTTTGTTTTCCTTCATTCTTTCAAACTGATTAACAGGTACAATACCTGATGAAGACCAGATTTCAATAGTATCTAAACCTCTCCTGGGTAAACAAGTGTCTGTTTCAAATCAGTCATCATAAATACGACTCCCGAAGGTAATGTTGTTCTAAAAAGGAATGCCCTGCTTATTAGAAAAATACATGCTCCTGTAGAGATTAAAGCAACTCCCCAACTGCAGCCAGTTATATGGAGTCTTCAGTCATAAGAACGAAAGGAGAAGAATCACCAAAATAAGAGTCAGGTATCGAACTATACACTTAGTGGCTTAACTGGAAGTGTCTGTGCTTGATGAGGATAACATGGCTGGTGTGGTGTGAAGAAGCGATGCACAACAGGAGGAAGAACTCTCCCTGCTGGAAGGGCATTTCTTTGCCCATATCTCATAGCCTGAGGTTGATATCAGGAGGACTCATAAAAGAAACCCCATCCTTCTCAGCAATGATTTATATTTTCCAGAGCAAAGGAACCAGTGCTAAGATCAATGGAATGCCTTGCCTGAACAACCATAACAGACACCTAATTAGATGCTAACAATGTTGCTTAGCAACAACCAGAAGCCTGTTATTTGTCAAATTTCAAATTTAAGGGAAAGAGCATCATTTTAATAAATGCATTTTTTAAAATCTTGGGCCTTGTTATAGACTGAATTCCAAAACCCAAAACCCTCTGGTGTCAAGTCAATTCTGACTCCTAGTTACCCTATAGGACAGAGTAGAACTGCCCCATAGAATTTCCAAGGCTGTAAATCTTTACGGAAGGCCATCTTTCTCCCGAGGAGTAAACCTTTTGGTTGGCAGCTGAGCGATTCAACCACTATGCCACCTGGGCTCCATAGATTGAATTATGTCCCCAAAAATTATGTGTTGTAAATCCTAACCTCTGTGCCTGTGGTCATAATCCCACTTGGGAATGGGTTCTTTGTTATGTTAATGAGGAAGAATTAGTGTAGGGTGTATCTTGAGTCAATCTCTTTGGAGATATAAAAAAAGATTAAACAACAGAGAGAGATGGGGAAAGAGATCCCAAGACACATGGAGATCTCCAAGGAACTAGGAGGAAGAAGCTGAAGAGACAAGGACCTTCCACCAGAGCCAACACAGACAGAAATTCTTCCCCTAGAGCTAGCATCCTGAATTTGACCTTCAAGCCTCCTCAACTGTGAGAAAATAAATTTCTGTTAGTTAAAGCCACCCACTTGTGGTGTTTCTGTTATAGAAGCATTAAGACAGAATTTGGCACCAGAAGAATGGGGTGTTGCTCTAACACATACCTAAATGTGGAAACGGTTTTGGAATTGGGTAATGGATAGAGTCTGGAAGAGTTTTAAGGTGCTTAATAGTAAAAGCCTAGATTGCCTTAAAAAAATTGTTGGTAGAATTATGGATATCAAAGGCAATTCTGCTGAGGGCTCAGAAGGAAGAGAGGAGAGCTATAGAGAAAGTCTCTACAGTCTTAGAGAATACATATGGCACCAGCAACAGAATGTCACTAGAAATGTGGACATTAAATGGGCTTCTGGTGAGGCTTTAAAAGAAATGATGAACGTGTGTCTTAGTTATCTAGTGCTGCTATAACAGAAATACCACAAGGGATGGCTTTAATAAAAAGAAAATTTTCTCTCACAGTCTAGGAGGCTAGAAGTCCAAATTCAGGGTGCCAGCTCCAGGGGAAGGCTTTCTCTTTCTGTCAGCTCTGGAGGAAGGTCCTTGTCATCAATCTTCCCAGGTCAAGGAGCTTCTTAGCACAGGGACCCTGGGTCCAAAGGACGCGCTATTGTCCTAGCTCGTTTCTTGGTGGTATGAGGTCCCCTGTCTCTCTGCTCAATTCTTCTTTTATATCTCAAAAGATATCAATTTAAGACAAAATCTAATCTTGTAGATTGAGTCCTGCTTCAGTAACATAACTGCCGCTAATCCCACCTCATTAACTTCGTAGAGGTAGGATTTACAACACATAGGAAAATCACATCAGATGACAAAATGGTGGACAATCACACAATACTGGGAATCATGGACTAGCCAAGTTGACACACATTTTTGGGGAACACAATTCAATCCATAACAACATGCAATTAGACAATGGAGGAAGGGCGATGCTTTTTTATGCAGTGGCAAAGAACTTGTCTGAATTATGTCCAAATGTTTGGTGGAAGGTAGAAGTTGTAAGTGATGAACTTGGATATCTGGCTGATGATATTTCTAAGCAAGATCTTAAAGGGGCCACATGGCTTCTCCTTGCTACTTATAGTAAAATGTGAGAGGAAAGAGATGGACTTAAAAATGAACCATGCAAAATAAAAACAGAACTTAAAGATTTGGAAAATTCTGTTGTACAAACTAAGGATACATGTCCTAAAATGTTCACCAAGGATGTGGCTACACAACTTTCTGTTAAAGAGATTAAGCCTATGACTGATAGATCTAATAAACTACCACAGCAGAAAACCCATCAGCTTACACCAAAGGGGACAGAGAAAGAACGAAAGGAAAGAAAGCTGTTGTCTTCATCTTGGAATTCTACAGGCAGAAACAGGCCAAAAGAGCTACATCTATTGTCCTCCAAGAAAATAAAAGGACCATCCCTGGAGCAGCTCGGAGATCAGCAGACTTTTGGAATGACACAGGAAGCAGGATGTTCTCAGTTTCAAAGGGTGGGGCCACAGCCTCCTAGGTTTCAAAGAGTATGATCTTCACCAACTCAATTCCAGAGTGTGAGGTTGCCATTAATTTGTGCTAGGGGGATAAGGCTGCCACTCAGAGCTGTGAGGGCAGGGTTGCCATGTCCAAGGGGCAGAAGAACAGGGCCTGCCAGGGACGAAGGGGCAGTGTCCCGCTCAGATGGACTAGGAGAATGGGGCCATCCAAAAGTGAGTGATCAGAGTTGCCATCCCAGTGGGCCTAGAAGGCAGAGCTGAAGCCCAGGGCTGAGGTGACTCCACCCAGAATCCAGAAAGCCTGGAAATACCCAGAGTCTGGAGGGTAGGGCCATTGCCCAGATGGTCTCAGAGATCAGAGGTTTATTTTCAAGCCTTGAAAGCTAATGTAAATTGTTCTGCTAGGTTTGGGACTTGCTTGGTGCCTATTATCCCTTCTTTTCCTCCAATTTTTCCCATTTGTAACAGAAATATCTACCTCATGCCTGTTGCATCATTGTACTTTGGAAACAGATAACTTGTATTCTAGATTTCACAGGTTCACAGATGAAGAGGAATTTTGCCCCAGGATGGATTATGCCTAAAATCTCATCTATATTTGATTTGGATGATTCAGAAGATGAAATTTTGGTCTTGGAGTTGATTTAAGAATTTTAGGATGATGTGATGGGGTGAATGTGGTTTACATGTGGCAAGGACATGAATTTTTAGAGGCCAAAGGGTGGAATGTTATGGATTGAATTATGTCCCCCAAAAATATGTGTTGTAAATCCTAACCTCTATGTCTGTGACTATAATCCCATTTGGGAATGGGTTGTATTTATTATGTTAATGAGGCAGGATCAGTGCATGGTATATACTAAGTCAATCTCTTTTGAGATATAAAAGAGATTAAACAAGCAAGCAGAGAAGCAGAGATGGGGGAAGAGAGATGCCAAGCCACACGAAGATTGCCCAGGAGCAGAAGCCCAGAAGAGACAAAGATCTTCCTCCTGAGCCACAGAGAAAGAAAGATTTCCCCTAGAGCCAGCACCCTGACTTCAGACTTCTAGCCTCCTAAACTGTGAGAAAATAAATTTCTGCTTGTTAAAGCCATCCACTTGTGGTATTTCTGTTATAGCAGCACTAGATAACTAAAACAGTTCTGCTCAAAGTTCTTTGGTGTAGCATTAAAACTAGTTGCTAAATGAGCAGCTTCTGTCCAGAGGTGAGATGGGAAGGCAGAGAGGGTTAAGAGCTGGTTGAATGGACATGGGAAATCAGGAGTGGAAAGGAGGAGTGTGCTGTCACAGTATGGGGAGAGCAATTAGTGTCACATAACAATGTACATATAAATTTTGGATGGGAGACTAACTTGAAATGTAAACTTCATTTAAACTAAAATAATTTAAAAAAACAAAACAAAAAACTAGTTGCTGTCAAGTCAATTCTGACTCATGGCAAACCCAAGTATGCCAGGGTACAACAGCTCACCTCCAGAAGGATTCTTGCCTCAATGGAAATTTAGTTCACCTAGTCCTCATCGCTTCCACAGCCCTCTAATATCTTCAAAAATGTATTTTGGTAACCTATCCACTTTTTTCTAGTTGTTGCAGCAAGAAGAACCTACTATATTCTATCCAGAAATGAAAGTTTCATACTCAGAAATTATCATAGTTTTTTATTATTTTTTCAAAAATTCATTATAAGAGAGCGGGTCAAATAGCATGAATTAGAAAGGCCTCTCTTTGGAGGTGTTTCTGAATACATCATACAGAAAATCAAGATCTCAAATTCTCTTAAAAATTCTACAGCAAATTGACAATTGATACCTCAACCCACAATTTACAAAATAATAGCAAGAAATGGTAAAACATTCACTCAAAAGATATTTATTTAAGGCCTATCATGTACAAAGCACTATACTAGCAGCTAGAAGTAGACAAAGGAGCCCTGGTGGTGCAGTGGTAAGCACTCAGTTGCTAACTGAAAGTTCGGCCGCTCAAACCCACCAGCTGCTCCACGGGAGAAAGATGTGGCAGTCCACTTCAGCAAAAGATTTACAGCCTTGGAAACCCTACAGGACAGTTCTACTCTGTCCTACAGGGTCGCTATGAGTCAGAATCAACTTGGTAGTAATGGATAATGGGTAGAAGGAGACAGGGAACAAACAATAGCATAATACAATCCCTGTTCTCTTAAGAAGGAGGCTTGGTGGCACAGTGGTTAAGCACTCAGCTGCTAATCAAAAAGTCAGTGGTTGGAATCCACCAGCAGATCCATGGGAGAAAGATGTGGCAGTTTGCTTCTGTAAAGATTACAGCCTTAGAAACCTTATGGGGCAGTTCTACTCTGTCCTATAGGGTCACTATCAGTCCGAGTTGACTCAACAGCAATGAGTTTATCTTCTTAAGACTCCCAAAATAGAACATAATACAAATACAGATAGCATATGATCAAGAACCGATGGTATTAAAGGAAGAAGTCCAAGCTGCACTGAAGGCATTGGCAAAAAACAAAGCTCCAGGAATTGAAGGAATACTAATTGAGATGTTTCAACAAACGGATGCAAGACTGGAAAGGCTCACTCATCTATGCCAAGAAATTTGGAAGACAGCTACCTGGCCAACTAACTGGAAGAGATACATATCTGTGCTCATTTCAAAGAAAGGCGATCCAACAGAAAGTGGATATTATTAAACAATATCATTAATATCACATGCAAGTAAAATTTTACTGAAGATAATTCAAAAATGGTTGCAGCAGTAGATTGACAAGGAACTGCTAGAAATTCAAACTAGATTCAGAAGAAAACATGGAACAAGGGTTTTCATTGCTAATGCCAGATGCATCTTGGCTGAAAGCAGAGAATACCAGAAAGATGTTTACCTGTGTTTTATTGACTATGCAAAAGCATTCGACTGTGTGAATCATAACAAATTATGGATAGCATTGCAAGGATGGGAACTCCAGAACATTTAATTGTGTCAGTGAGAAACCTCTACAAAGACCAAGAGGCAGTCGTTCAAACAGAACAAGGGGATATTGCGTGATTTAAAATCAGGAAAGGTGTGTGTCAGGTTATATCCTTTCACCATACTTATTCAATCTGCATGCTGAGCAAATAATCCGAGAAGCTGAACTATATGAAAAAGAACACAGCATCAGGACTGGAGGAAGACACATTAACAACCTGTGATACACAGATGACACAACTTGCTTGTTGAAAGCAAAGGGGACGTGAAGCACTTACTGATGAAGAACAAAGACCACAGCCTTCAGTATGGATTACACTTCAACGTAAAACAAACAAATATCCTCATAACTGGGCCAGTAAGTAATATCATGATAAAAAGAGAAAAGACTGAAGTTCTCAAGGATTTCATTTTACTCGGATCCACAAGTAACACCCACAGAAGCAGCAATCAAGAAATCAAACAACATACCACACTGGGCAAATCTGCTGCAAAAGACCTCTTCCCAGTGTTAAAAAGCAAAGATGTCACTTTGAAGACTAAGGTGTGCCTGACCCAAGCCATGGTGTTTTCAATCACCTCATATGCATGTGAAAGCTGTACAATGAATGAGGAAGACCGTAGAAGAACTGATGCCTTCAAATTATGGTTTCTAGTAAAGAATTTTGAATACACTATTGACTGCAGGAAGAACAAACAAATCTGTCTTGGAAGAAGTACAAAGCCAGAATGCTCCTTAGAAACAAGGATGATGAGACTTTGTCTCACATACTTTGGACATGTTATGAGGGATCAGTCCCTGGAGAAGGACATCATGCTTGGAAAAGTAGAGGGTCAGCAAAAAAGAGGAAGATCCTAAATGAGATAAACTGACACAATGGCTGCAACAATGGGCTCAAACATAGCAACGATCGTGAGGGTGGCGCAGGACTTGGCAGTGTTTTGTTCTGTTCTGCACAGGGTTGCTATGAATCGGAACTGATTTGACAACACCTAACAACAACAACAACAACAAGTTTTATAAAATGAATATATACTATGCTCTCAATTAGAAAATTTTATGCCTTGTTTTCTTACTTCCCTTACTACTCTGAGCCATTCCTCCAATTTTTTTTTATAAAATTAGATAGAATACTCTGGTGTATGTCATTGCCTAAACCAGACAATCAGCAGGGAATTCAACAATGAGAATAACAGTCCTGCTTAACACAATCCAGAAACAGACATGGTCAGGAAAGTGGATAAAACCATTCCAGGGCTGGGAAGAACCTGAGTGTTGTTGGGCAGTGAAATAATATTTTAGTTAATTATCTTAACTTTTCTTATCTCTGAAGAATAGCTTCACGTATAATGTTACCATTATAGCACAAGAAAGAATCTCTAGAGATCATCTGCTTTAAAGCAATTGAACATTTAAGTCATTTGGGACCAATAGTTGTCTAAGCTCTTGAAGACGTCCACAACCTACCTTGACAGCCCATTCCAATGTTGTGAAGTTATGATAGTGATGAATTTCATATCACATATTTGATTGTAAAATAGATACTATAGGGCCAGGGAGAGGAGAGGCACTTCAAGCTAAGTCTTAAGTCCCATCTAAGTCCCAACTGTTGTCTTGCTAGAAGTCAAAGCCATGTCCAAATAGTAAATGTGCTCTTAAATTCTGAGAAGCTTGATTTAGAAGCATAGTATAAAAGAAATTTTTACCACAAGAGTCCACCTGGAGGATACTTGATAGTGTCCAAATCCTCAAAAAGAAGTAAAATATAAAAATGAACAGTCCTTTGAGGTATCCCAAGTTATTACCAATTGGAGAGGAGGCCATTTGCTTTTTGTAACTAAACTGAAGTTATTCTGCCTCCAAAGGGCAAATATACATTATCAAGGGAAACACACAAGCTGCCTCTCCATCTCTTTCTGTATCATAATAGTTGAATGAGAGCAAAGCCATTTGACTGTTACTCTTTCATTATTAAGGATTAAGATTCATAACCACAGAATATAAATTCCCATTCCCCTGGAGTAAAGTCAAACAACTACCACATATGTGGGCAGTTTGACCATTACTTGAACAATTAAGAATAGAATTTGCAAAAACCTGCATCTAAAGCAGCACTGTGTAATGGCTATGCTTGTTCTTTCTTGGGAACTAAAAGTTGATCTCTGCTGTTGGCAAAGGGTGACAGTGACCCAGCATTAAGTAATAACGCCCCATTTCAACATCATTCATAACTTCAGGCTGGAAAATTTACCTCTGTTTATAAATTGCAATTAACAGGATGTATCATAATAGTTGAATGAGAGCAAAGCCACTTGACTGTTATTCTTTCATTATTAAGGATTCAGATTACTTTACGACACATCATTTTGTGTTCTCCAAGAGTTCTGATGAAATCATCATTGCTTTTATGGAAGATATTAAGTAGATGACTGATCCTTGGAAAACTTTCTAAGTTTAGTTTGCAGATGACATGTGGTTTTCTGGAGATTTGCCCTCGAAAAATCCAGTAATGAATCATGTCCTTGCAAGCATTTGCTTTTTTCTTTTCAATGGGCATTAATTAAATGTTTATCAATCTAACCAATTAATCCTTTTCTTCTCTCTTCTTAATATTGCTATTGATTGCAGACTACGAATGTCACAGGTTCCATAATGACTTACAGAGTATATGTTTAACACATTGCTATGGATTGAATTATGTCCCCCAAAAATATGTCGCAAATTCTAACCTCTACGCCTCTGGTTATAATCTCATTTGGGAGTGGGTTGGTTTTGTTATGTTAATGAGGCAGGATTAGTTTAAGGTGTATTTTGAGTCACTCTCTTTTGCGACAGAAAAAAAGATTAAACAAGAGAGCAGAGAGAAAGATGGGGAAAGAGAGATGCCAAGACACATGGAGATCTCCAAGGAGCGAAGAAGCAGAAGCTGAAGAGACAAGGACCTTCCGCCAGAGCCCACAGAGAGAGAAATTCTTCCCCTAGAGCTGGCACCCTGAATTTGGACTTCTAGACTCCTAAAACAAGAAAATAAAATTCTGTTTGTTAAAGCCACCCCCTTGTGTTATTTCTGTTATAGCAGCACTAGATAACTAAGACACACATCAAATTAAAGTGCATATGATTTCAATTCCTTAGGTAATCATCTGGGAAAAGACAAAAAATCTTTAACTCTTAGAAATGATGGCTTAGTTCACATTTGTATTTTCATAACAGGTGTCTATATCCTTCATAATTTTTACATTAGCAAGTTGGAGGATATAGAGGTCCCCTTCAAAGTGTCTCCACATATTATTATCATTTCTCATGGTATACAAAGGGTCATTTCTAAAGTCGTTCTCTCCAAACTGTTGAGAGACTGGATCATTTTCAATCCAAGAATGCATAATGATAGGAGTTATATGGAACTGCCTTATCTAACATTCCTAATAATATACCACTAACTATTTAGCTAAGATTTGTTGACTTGTCCCCTGACAAGTCAACACAGCTCAAAGCCCAAGTCACCAAAACAGTACTAGGTGTTCAATTCAGAGCAGGACTCAACACTCCCAGGTGTAATATATGACTAGACCACTCTACCTTATTTAATACACTCATGATTAACCTCATTTGTGGCTGCCAATCTGGAAGATGCAAGCAGGAGCCTGTGAAGGATCTTAAGTGAACTCCCTGCCACACTCTCCATAAGACTGCTCTTATTTAGATAGCTGTGCAGATGGATGTATCATAAAACGTGCTCACGATATGAAAACGTGCCAAAAGGAACAAGCAAGCAAGTCCTAACTTCAGTTTAGTGTCAAAGGTTGTTGTTGTTGTTAGGTGCCGTCGAATGGGTTCAGCATTCTGGCTGTACTTCTTCCAAGAACGATTTGTTCATTCTTCTGGCAGCCCACAGTATATTCAATATTCTTTGTTAACACTGTAATTCAAAGGCATCAGTACTTCTTCAGTCTTCCTTACTCATTGTCCAGCTTTCACACGCATATGAGGTGATTGAAAATACCATGGCTTGGGTCAGGCGCACCTTAGCCTCAAAGGGACATCTTTGCTTTTTAACAATTTAAAGAGGTCTTTTGCAGAAAATTTGCCCAATGCAACGTCTTTTGATTTCCTGACTGCTGCTTCCATAGGCATTGATTTTAAATTCAAGTAAAATAAAATCCTTGACAACTTCAATATTTTCTCCCTTTATCATGATGTTACTTATTGGTCCAGTTGTGAGGATTTTTGTTTTCTTTATGTTGAGGTATAATCCATACTGAAGGCTTTGATCTTCATCAGTAAGTGCTTCAAGTCCTCTTCACTTCCAGCAAGCAAGGTTGTGTCATCTGCATATCACAGGGTGTTAATGAGTCTTCCTCCGTTCCTCTTCATATAGTCCAGCTTCTCTGATTATTTGCTCAATATACAGATTGAATAAGTATAGTGAAAGGATATAACCCTGATGCGCACTTTTCCTAATTTTAAACCAGGCAGTAACCCCTTGTTCTGTTCGAACAACTGACTCTGTCTGTGCACAGGTTTCACATGAACACAATTAAGTGTTCTGGAATTCCCATTCTTTGCAATGTTATCCATAATTTGTTATGATCCACACAGCTGAATGCCTTTGCATAGTCAATAAAACACAGGTAAACATCTTTCTGGTATTCTCTGCTTTCAGCCAAGATCCCTCTGGTATCAACAATGATATCCCTCCAGTCAAAGGTAGAAATGTAGATATAATCCAGGGCAATGCAGCACTGAGCAGATAGAGTAGAGAGACATTTAATGATTCATCTTACCACATGGCATTCAGAAGGTTCTAAAGCGACTGGCCCATGGCATACTTGAACAGTTTGGTTCATTCCCACTCCCTCCCACCCCCTAGCACTGCAGGCACTGAGACAAAGCTTGGAGTAAAGAGTGGGCAAGTAAGACAAGAGAATAACTGTAGCATTATTTGGGCATTACCTCATTCCACCACCACGTGTCTGTCAGTTTGTCATATTATGGTGGCTTGTGTGTTGCTGTGATACTGGAAGCTTTGCCACCAGTATTTCAAATACCAGCAGGGTCACCCTTGGTGGACAGGTTTCAGCAGAGTTTCCAGACAAGACAGACTAGGAAGAAAAAACTGGCAGTCTACTGAAAAAAATGGCCAGTGAAAACCTTATGAATAGCAGCAGAACATTGTCTGATATGGTGCCGGAAGATGAGCCCCTCTGGTTGGAAGGCACTCAAAATACAACTTGGAGAGAGCTGCCTCCTCAAAGTAGAGTCGACCTTAATGATGTGGATGGAGTCAAGCTTTCAAGACCTTCACCTGCTGATGTCGCATGACTCAAAATGAGAAGAAACAGCTGCAAACCTCCATTAATAATTGGAATGTGCAATGTACAAAGTATGAATCTAGGAAAATTGGAAGTCATCAAAAATGAAATGGAATACAGTAAGATTGATATCCTTAGGCATTAGTGAGCTGAAATGGACTGGTATTGGCCATTTTGAATCATACAATCATATTGTCTACTAGGCCGGGAATGACAAATTGAAGAGGAATGGTGTCGCGTTCATCGTCAAAAAGAACATTTCAAGATCTATCCTGAAGTACAACGTTGTCAGTGATAGATAATATCCATACACAACAACCTCATTCTGCTCCCCTGAGGTTAGAGAAATTGTTTCCTTGAACTACATAAGCTCATCTCTTCAAATTCTATCACGGATAAGATATTGCTTTTTATTTTTTTTTGGAGTCACATGAAACTCCTTTCAACAAATCTTCACGTCAGAACTTTCTAAAGGTCCATTCCAGTGCTTCAATTCTAAAATTGAAAAAGGTTCCGTGTATAAAAGTGCTTTTTAATAAACTGTTGTTGTTAGGTGCCATTGAGTTGGTTCCGACTCATAGCAACCCCATGTACAACAGAGGGAAACCCGCCCGGTCCTGCGCCATCTTCACAATCACTATGTTTGAGCCCATTGTTGCAGCCACTGTGTCAATCTATTTTATTGAAGGTCTTCCTCTTTTTCACTGACCCCTACTTTACCAAGCATGATGTCCTTCTCCAGGAACTGGTCCCTCCTGATAACCAAAAACTTGGTGGTTCAAACCCACCAGCCACTCTGTGGGAGAAAGACGTGGTGATCTGCTTCTGTAAAGATTACAGCTTTGAAAACCCTGTGGGGCAGTTATACTCTGTCCTATAGGGTCACTATGAGTCCGAATCAACTCAACAGCAACAAGCCACCACTCGTCTGCCAGTTTGTCGTACTGTGTTGGCTTGCGTGTTGCTGTGATGCTGAAAACTATGCCACCAGTATCTCAAATACCAGCAGGGTCACCCTTAGTAGACAGGTTTCAGCAGAGCTTCCAGACTAAGACAGACTAGGAAGAAGGACCTGGCGATCTACTTCTGAAAAAAATTGGCCAGTGAAACCTTCAGTAAGTTACCACCCATTAAAAATATTTGCATTTTTCTGAGCACCTTCTCACCAGCAGAGGTCCAAGCAGTGGCCTGAGAGCACTCTCATCTCCATAATGTCCACTATCCCCTTCTAAGCCACCCCCAATAAACATACAATCTTAAGTAAAATCAGTGGATTGGTTACACAAATAGTTACAGAAAACTCTCCTGTTCCCCTTTCCTATCTACAGCTGCCCCAAGCATGTCCCACATACAATCATATTACCGTCTTTCTTTTTCTTCTTTCTCCCCATCTCCATCTTTCTTAAAAGTCTCTCATTCCAAATAGAAAACTCTAACTAGTTCCATTCAAAGACTCTTCAATAAAGAGGTGGGCATTCGTAGAAAGAGAAAAAATAAGTTTAATCTTCAATGGCCATATCTCCAAACCTCAACATATTCTTTCCTTCCTCCTTTTTCCTTAGGATCTGTCCTTGAAGAGCAAGATGGAACACAATATTTCCATTACTATTTCTAATATAATGCCCTCAAACATTGCAATGACAAGGGGATGGTGCAGGACCAGGCAGTGTTTTGTTCTGTTGTACATAGGGTTGCTATGAGTCGGAACCAACTCGACGGCACCTAACAACAACAGTATAACTCCATATAATGATTCTAAAGGTGCAATTAATAGATATACAGAGAACAAAAAGTACACTTACCAGGAAGGGTCACCAAGTACACTTCAGATGTTTTCTCCTGTGGGTATACCTTTGCATAGCCTTGCCTGGTCCTGGTCCCCAGGCAGAATGAAGCTCCTCTGTATCCCTATAGCACGTTATTTGTGCTATTAATATAACATTTTACACTTTGCATTACAGTTCATTATTGCTATCTCATGTCCTTCCCTAGATTATGAGCTTTCTGGGGGTAAAATTCATCATGCATTTATTTTTATATCTTCACCTCTTCACATAAAGCTTAGCACATAGAAGTTACCAAAAATGTGTGTTGAATGAATGAATGTGATAAATGAAGAAAACCTCTTATAGAAGGAACCTCTACACCAAATTTGACAGTCTTGGCAACTAGTTATCTTTCAAAAGAAGGATAGGTAGGGTAGAGATCTGATTTAACTGAAAAGAAAGTTGAGAGAATATGAAATCAATGAAGAAGAAAATGAGAAACAAATTCAATATTTTTTCTAAAATAGCTAATGAAATATCAGCTCTATGACCTAATGAGACTCACATGTGTGGGCATACATTCTATGTTTAAAAGTATTCATCCTAACTGTGGTAACTCTGGAAGGTTAGTCTGGAAACACCTGACCTTCCAAGACTTGAGTTACTATCCTGAGCCAACAGGAATCCATAATAGTCCACAGCCATCCTGATTTCATACGTTAATAGGCCCATTGGATATGGTAAGGATCCACTGGGATGAAATGAGAACCTAATGGACTTCTCAAGAGAAGTCAGTCTTTTTAGTGAGAAGTACTTACTCACACTTGGGCCTCTTTCTCCAGCCTCTAGCATTTGAATCCAAATTACCATTCACAAGACCAACACTGATTTCATGGCAGGGAAGAAACCAGGTGGCACCTGCCATGGGAGCCACAAGGCATCAGGATCACGTCAGTTATGTGAGTATAGAAAAAAGACTTGGACAAAGGGGTATTCTGAGAAATCACCTGAATCCTATATGTGGCACCAACTAAAACAACTTGGTCTGAATTTCAAAATACATAGTACCCAGATAATTCATAACTCCCGCTTTATCTGTAAACTCTGACTTACTGATGCTTTTGTTGTTTGGAGATTGATCTCACCTACAATATAACTTTGTGTGTGACTATATTACTTAGTCATGAAGAAATAAGGGCTTTAAGAAGGTCTTTACTAGTCAAAATTAGTCCTTCAGGATCTAAAAACTAGTTCCTTGGAAGAGAAAATCTAGGGCCTACTTTTGAAGCTAAGGGTGTAGAACACACCTCTCTCCCTGGTTCCTTTGCAGGAGATTCCATCACGTTCATTAATAAGCTAATGCTTTCACCTGGGCCTCTTTCTCCAACCTCCAGTATTTGAATCCAAATAACTATTCATAAAACCAACAGAATCATAGGCAATAATGATTTATCAAACACAAGTATCATTTTTCCAGAACAAGGCAGAACACAGATAGATCTCAGTGTCTTCAATCCTTTGCTCCCACACATTCAAGGAATAATTGAACAGAGTTTCAAGAATTCTTGAGTAGAGTTTCAAGCCACCAGCTAGACATGATGTTAATCAAGAATATTACCTATATTCGTGGCAGAGTACTAAGACAATGTTAACAAATAAGTACTTTTCTAAGAAACTCTAAAAGAGAAGATTGAAAGTATATGCAATCTTGAACACATTTTCCTTTAACTCTTTCCCAGAAATAAATTTATTGAAAAAATAACTCTAGCGCGTTTTATTTAAAGCCAGAGATAACGAAATCACCCGTGAGAATCACCCTTAGTAGCAAAACCACTGTAGTGATTTGGGGACTAGACAAGTTTATTCTGCATCTTTTTATGTTACCAAAGTAAACATGAACACTCAAGTACGAAAGAAAATTTTTAAGCTGATTTCAAATCACAGGCATATGTTTGGCTAGCAAAACATATTGAGGAACAAACACTTCAAAGGAAAATCCTTTAGAAATGGAATCACTGGCACCAGACCCACTCCCTGTTAAATTGTTTGACCAAATAGACTACTTCAAGAACTCTCAGCTCTTTACCCCTATAACCAAAGCAGGAACATTTGGATGCAGTCCTGAAACCATAACTTCACTTGTGACACAACCCCTTTTCCATAACTCTGGCCAAACAGTCTAACTAAGGAACCAAGAATCCAGCAATTTCTTCCTTTTGATGTATTCCTCACGTTAAAAGGGCTTCCCAAGGGTGGTTAATTCTGACACAAAGAACATAAAACTACTCCAATTCTATCACTTTTGAGTTGCTTTTTTTTGGAGGCTCATTTCTATCTCATCACTAGGATTAGTATGTTGTGTGTATGTTACTGTGTGTGTATACACATATGTATACCAAAAGAATCTCAATTCAGGACTTAAAATCAATGATATTAATTTTTAAACCACTTGACAGCAGGTTTGAGAGAACTTTTAGCCTTTGATTTCTTTTGTTCCACAAATCAAGTAGATATTTAATTCTCTGTGTTAATACAGTGAGCTTGGGTGGAAGAAGGTAAACAGTAGATGATGAAGAATAAACTATCTTTAAAAAAATTCTTTTTAAGATTTTTTTTTTACACTTGTCAAATCACAAATAAGCCATCCAGACAAACACTCTCAGTTAGAATATCAATTATACAAGTGAAATTAATTATACATATAGAAGCCATTATATACATAGATGCATATTTCTGGGTATTTATGTTCCTATTAAGAAGACTAGATGAGAAAACAATTCCCTTTTCTCTAGGTACCAGCAGCATTGAAATCATTTAGCCATCAGTAAATAATTTTCAGAGGTTTTTCAGAGCCAATCCTTTTCCATGTATTTTATATACATTAAATTTACCTTTCATTCAGTGTTATAAATTAGAAAACCTATACCCATGGACCAAGAAAAGTTCTCTGTGATGCTAAATAGTTTCACTAATATTTTCTGCACAAAAGCATACATGGCGTTTTCCCTGCTTGACTCTTCACACAGCTGTCATAGGCAGCATTCTCCTTCCGAAGCCCATTCGTCCAGGCAGCTATGTTTCCTGCCCTGTTCTTTTGTGGGACTCAAGCCTCAAGGATTTCAAGGCATCAAAAATTTCAGCAGAGAACCTCCAGGAGCTAAACAGCCAGAGCCCTAGCGCTCAGGGGCTGCAAATGCCTTGGGAACCAAATGCAGTAGGGAGACAGGGATTCAAGCAGCAGTTGCATTGCATGCTAAAAGGGAAGAGCCACTTCAAAAAGGAGTGGCAGTGCAGGGATGGGATGTAAGTAAAGTGGTCACATATCTCAACTTGTCTGGGCAGTCCTGGTTTGCTCTTTTTGTCCCAGTATAATTATTAAACGTGTCCCTCACTCAAGGAGCCCTGGTGGTGCAACAACTAAGAGCTCGGCTACTAATTGAAAGGCTGGCGTTTCAAACTCATCCAGCCACTCCGCGGGAGAAAGACCGGATTGGTAATCTGCTCCTGTAAAGATTACAGCCTAAGTGACATGAATATCATCAAAGGCAGCCTTAAATTTTTTGTTAAGTTAGACAAAGTCAGTCTTCTGAGTAATACACACATATACACACCCATTTGCACAGTGTTCTCAAATAGTCTCCTGGATGCCCTGAGTATTTCTCTCCAATGCTGAATGGAGCTAGCTCTTCTTATAAGTGTGTCTTACATGCTTACTTTCACCAGCAACCTTAGGTTTTTAAAATATACCTGTTCTATGCTTCATACCCTCAGAGTTCAATTCTCTGCTGGGCAACAGTTATCAGGTTAAAGATAATCCATTTTACTTTTTTTTAACTTTATTTATTTTGTTGTTGTTAGAATATACACAGCAAAACATAACACCAATTCAACAATTTCTACATGTACAATTCAGGTGACACTGATAACATCCTTCGAGTTGCACAACCATTCTCGCCCTCCTTTTCGGAGTTGCTCCTCCCTAATTAACATAAACTCACTGCCCCCTAAGATTCCTATCTAATCTTTTGAGTTGCTGTTGTCAATTTGATCCCATATAGATAGTTCCTACAAGAGTATAATGCTCAAGGCAGACTTTTTTTTACCAGTTAAGCTAAACTATCGTTTGGTTTCAAGACTTCAAAGAATATTTTTGGTTTAAGGTTTAAAGATGATCTCAGAGCAATAGTTTCAGAGGTTCATCCAGCCTCCATGGATCCAGAAAGTCTGTAGTCCATAACAATTTGAAATTCTGTTCTGAAGTTTCCCCCTTTTGATCGACATTCTTTTAGAGACTCTTCGATCAAATTGTTCAGTAATGGTAGCTAGGCACTATCCAGTTCTTCTGCTCTCATGGCAAAGGAGGCAGCTGAATTGGCAAAAGTTGTGTGATAGACATATTTACAACAACAACAGAAAAAAAAGAGTAGCTGCTGAGGCTGCTTACGTACAGCCAAACACCTAATGGGATTTGGTTTCCTGGTTTGTAGGTTTAGGATCATGGTCTCATGGAACATCCCAGTTAATTAGCCTAATAACATGTTTATTGCTTCTTTTCTACCTCTTAGTTTGTTGCATAGTTCCTGGGGTCTCAAAAGCTTGCAAGTGGCCATCCAGGAATAGGAAGAGGAAATGGAATGTGTGGCTAATTGCCTCCATGAACAACTGCCTCCTTTGCCATGAAGCTAATCCATTTTAACGTGTTACTCTCCCAGTAACAAACATGCATTTAAACTCTACCTAAAAAAGTATATTCAATGGCTGAAACCTCAAACACCATAGGAAGTTGTAATGAGGACATAGTTTGCCTAGGAACGTTTTACAATACCCCTCATATCACACCAGAAAAGTTTCTTCCTCTATTATAAAGGAATAATATCAGCCAACATAGTGAAGAGACAATAACATGGAGAAAATTGGGTAGCGTGGAAAGAATACTGAATCAATCAGGAGACTGATTTTTCAAACCTGTCTCTGCCACTTATTAAATATGTGACCCTACAGCAAGCCACTTAAACTCTCTCAGCCTCAGTTTCCTCTTCTTTGAAATCTACTTCACAAAGTGTATTGAAGGTGAAAACGGCAAGTCATATGCGATTCCAACTCATGCCAACCCATGTGTTACAGAGTAGAAATGCTCCACAGGGTTTTCTTGGCAAATAGTTAAGTACTCAATTACTAGCCAAAAGATTGGCTGTTCGAACTTGCCCAAAGGTGCCTCAAAGACAGGTCTAGAGATCTGCTTCTGAAAGGTCACAGCCTTGAAAATCCTATGGAGCAGTTCTGCTCCGCACATGTGGGGTCACCAGGAGTTGGAATCGACTCCACAGCAACTAACAACAACAACAATCTTTATGGCAGCAGATCTCCAGACCTTTCCTCCACAGTGCCACTGGGTGAACTGAACCGCGAACCTTTAGGTTAGTAGTCGAGTACAAACCATTTGTGTCACTCAAAGACCTGCCTTGATATAGTAGGTATTAAATAAGTGTTCCTACTAACATCAGAATCAGGGAATAGACTACAGTAAGTGCTAAAAGGGATGCTAAGCCATATATTCAAATCAGAGAACCAAACACTATCAATAATATTGCCTTCATAAACCAATATAAAATTTGCTTCTGGAAAAATCTACATTATTACAGAAAATAATCTGCCATTCTCAAGCTCTTTCTTTCTTACCTAATATATCACCATAATGAAATGCTACTTCTATCAAGCAGACAGAATGACATTTTGTGAAAAATTTTGCCCAACTATTAAGAACAACTATTTGCATGAAGCACAGTGAGAGTCTTCCACTACCACCACCTCCCGAAATCTGTCTCTTGATATCTGCTTATTGCTTAAAAATGTAATCACTGGTCCTGGAATTCATCATTCTCTTCCCTGCTTAGATAATTCCTAAAGGGACATTCATGACAGGAGCTCCTCTGAACCTAGTTAGATAATGTGGTGTGTTGATTCTACTTTTGCCAAATGAAATTAAAAGCAAGGAGGGGAAAGGGCTGATGTAAGACATTCCCAATTCTGGCTTGTTCTGATTCTCCATTTTCAAGACTGGACTACAGTACAATGCACAGTGACATAGTGATATAAACTTTATCACCTCTAGGTCACCATCCATTCCATGTCTCAGTAGTTAGTTATAAAATTGTAAACATTTCTGACATTTGGTTTTCAGAATTTTTGAAACTAAAAAGTATCTTAGCCTCCAAAGAAAGAAGATAAAGACCAAATGGCAAAAGAAATTAGTTGTTTGGCATTTATATTTTTCAGATTAACATTCATATCTTTGTCATTCTTTGGTGAACTTCAAAGAAGATCTCATGCGCCCCCTCCTCCCTGCCCCGTCCCACTCCATCATCCTAACTCCCAAGTTAGAATGAAACTCTTCCTTCTATATGTTCCTGTAACATTTTGTTCAAATATTTATCACATCCTGTGATAGCTAGATCACTATTGCACAGATACATGTCTTATCTCCCTTACTGGATAGCAAGTTAGTTGAGATGAGAAAATAGGTTTCATTCCACGTTTTTCTCTCCAATGTGCCTTGCAACAAATGTTTGTTGAATTAAATCAATTTGAGATAATTAAAAGTACTGAAATTGGTTGGAATCTCTAATGCATATATAGGATTTTTATCATGAATGGTCTTTGAAGCTGAAAAATGTTTAGATGTGAGGTTTATAGCAAAAATTTGTGAGAGAGTGTCAAGTGAACTTGGGATATGACAGCTAAGGATTTTTTTTTTTTTAAGAAGGACACAGTATCACCACATGAATGAGAGCCCATTTGAAAGCAGGATTGTATGGGGCTTTTCTTTTCATTTGTTGTTGTTCCTGAGAGTATACACAGCAAAATAAACACCAATTCAACCGTTTCTACATGTACAATTCAGTGACATTAATTACATTCTTGAGTTGTGCATCCATTCTCACCCTCCTTTTTTTGAGTTGTTCCTTCCCCATAACATAAACTCACTGCCTGCATGGGGCTTTTCTGAAGTAAGTGGGCACAATTACAGAGAAGCAGTTTGAGCAGTGGTTAAAAATGCGACCTGTAAGCTTAAAGAGTCTCCCAATGGCCAAATTGGGGAATATTTAAGAAAAAACATTAAAAAATACAGTAATGAATTATAACCCATAGAATAAGAATTTATGGAGTCTATAGTGATATGTATAATTACTTTTTTATAGTAGAATTCCAACTTCTAATAAATGTAGAAGCAACAATGGAAATAGAAATAAAAAAATAGAAAATCACCATATTGTATCATCAATAAACGACAACAAAAAACCGTTGCCATCGAGTTGATTCTGACTCATAATGACTCTCTAGGACAGAGTAGAACTGCCCCCATAGTGTTTCCAAGGCTGTAATTTTTATAGAAGCAGACGGCCATATCTTTCTCCCATGGAGCAGCTGGTGAGTTCAAACCACTGACCTTTCTGTTAGCAGCCAAGTACTCAACCACTTTGTCACCAGGACTCCTTTTAGTATCATCAATAGATGCTAAAATTTGGAGCAAAGATATGATGAGAAACAGGAAACATATATTGTCTCAAAGAATCTTCCCACTAGATAGTTAATAACTTGAAGGCAAACCCAGTAAATTTGCAATGGATAAACCTCACTGACACCATCTTAACCAAGTGACCAAAGTTAACATCACCAGTGAGGGATGAACCAAAATCATGTGCCTCCTATATGACGCACTGAGGAGAACACAACATCACTTCTATGGTATTTTTACCAAAAAATGCAAAACCTTAATTTAATCATTAAATATCAGACAATCCCAAATTGAAGGACATTATACAAAATAATTGGCCAATTCTCTTTAAAAGTGTCATGTTCATGAAAGGCTAAACAATAAATAAAAAAGGCTGCAGAACTTCCTAGACCAGAGGAAACTAAGGAGACACTACAACTAAATGCAATATGTGATCATGCAATACTCTAGATTTGATCCTGGACCCGAAAGGGGTCACAGTGAGATAACTGATAAAATTTGAATAGTCTGTAGATTAGGTAAAAGTATTGTAGAAATGTTAATTTCCTGATCTTGATAGCTATACTGTGGTTATATAAAGATGTTAACATTTGGGGAATCTGAATGAAGGGTTACATGCATTCTTTGAACCATTTTTGCAATAGAAAAAAAGAGCATGAACTCTAAAACCATGCTACCCAATACAGCAGCCACTAGCCATATGTGGCCAGTAAATGACATGTGGCTAGTCCAAATTGAGATGTACTGTAAGTATAAAAAACACATTAATCTCAAAGACTTAATATGAAAAAAAAGAATGTAAACTATCTCATTAATAATTGTTTATATTGATTACATATTAAGATGATAATATTTTGGCTATATTGGGTTAAATATTTTTCCTTTAATGTTTCATTTTACTTTTTAATGTGGCTACTAGAAAATTTTAAATTACATATATGGTTTGCATTATATTTCTATTGGCCAGCACTGCCCTAGAATCATAAGACTTGGGTTCAAATTCTGACTTCATCTCCTCTAGCTGTGTGATGTAGAGAAAGTTACTTAAGTTCTTTAATACTCAATTGTCTTGTCTTTAATATGAGGATGATGATGATAATAATAATTGTATCTACCTCAAAAGTTCGGATGGTTTAAATGAGATAATAAATCTAAAGCATCTAGAAAAAAAGTAGTAGTCATTAAATGTTAACAACGATAGCAAACGGATGAGACTTCTTTAACAACTAAAACTCTACATCCAGTGAGTGATCCTGCAACATCATTTTGAGAGACTGTATATTCTTACTCTTTTGTGTGTGTGTGTGTTTTAGGTGAAAGTTTACAACACAAATTAATTTTTCATTCAAAAATTTTATACACAAATTGTTTTGTGACATTAGTTGCAGTCCCCACAATGTGTCAGCACTCTCCCCCTTTCCCTTTCCACCCTGGAGTCTCCATGTCCATTCATCCAGTTTTCCTGTCCCTTCCTGCCTTCTCATCTTTGCTTTTGGGCAGGTACTGCCCATTTGGTCTCATATACTTGATTGAACTAAGAAGCACGTTCTTCACGTGTGTTATTGTTTGTTTTATAGGCCTGTCTCATCTTCAGCTGAAACGTGGACTTTGGGAGTGGCTTCAGTTCTGAGTTAGCAGAGTTATCTGGGGCCATAGTCTTGGAGGTTCCTCTAGTCACCATCAGACCAGTAAGTCTGGTCTTTTTCGTGTGTGAATTTTAATTTTGTTCTACATTTTTCTCTCACTGTATCTGGGACCCTCTATTCTGATCCTGTCAGAGCGGTCAGTGGTGGTAGCTGAGCACCATCTAGTTCTAGGCTCAGGCTGGTGGAGGCTGTGGTTCACATAGTCCATTAGTCCTTCAGACTAATATTTTCCTTGTGTCTTTGGTTTTCTTCATTCTTCTTTTCTCCAAACGTGCTGGGACCAATAGATGTAGATGGCCGCTCTATATATGGCCGCTCTATATATATGGCCGCTCTATATATTCTTACTCTTGTTGAGCTTCTTTTTCTGATTTGCCCTTGGGAGAGCCACACTAGTAATTAAGTCCCATTGCTTCATAATATATGAAGTTTTTTGTTTCATTTTGTTTTTTCAAAAAATCAGTAATGAACAGATTGACCACCACCCTACTTTCTAAACTTGGTTCTTAATGACTTTGAACTTTTCCAAATATTCAGCCCTCCCCAAAAGACATTCAAAAGGAATGTGCTATAGGCTCGGGAAAAAAGAAAAAAAAAGTTTCCAAGAGATTCCAAAACATTTTCATTAATAGATTTATTCTGAAATAAGTAGATAACCACCCCTCAAAAAAAAAACTGAAAAAGCAACTATATTTTAGATATATAGATTCTGAATTAACTTTAAAAAAAAAAAAAAAGACATCCTTTTAACTCAGTACTGAGGTTACTCCTGAGGGTCACCCTTCAGCCAAAGATTAGATAGGCCCATAAAACAAAACAAGACTCAATGGGCACACCAGCCCAGGAGCAAGGACGAAAAGGCAGGAGTGGACAGGAAAGCTGGTAATGGGGATCCCAAGGTCGAGAAGGAGAAAGTGTTGACATGTGGGGTTGGCAACCAATGTCACAAAACAATATGTGCATTCATTGTTTAATGAGAAACTAATTTGTTCTGTAAACTTTCATCTAAAGTACAATAAAAAAAATCAGATTACTTTTTAGTCACATTATATCTTTGTTAAAGCCACTAAAGTTTATGAACCGGATGAACGGCAGTTTCTGCCTTTTTGGACTTGCAACATACAATTACTGCTCTTCATTTGATTTCAAGATCCTAAAAGCCTACTCCTAACATTTTGTAAAGCAAATATCTCTTTTCATGTTTAAATACATTTAAATTGTTTGTGTTTTGGTTTTTTGTGGGGTTTTTTTCCCCCCTTTGTCCCTGAAGAATGTGCAATACCTTTTGGGCTCACTGGCAGGACTCTGGGGTTTCACAAAACCTGAGCTGGAAATTACAGTTCTGAGCTAAGACTCCAGCAACACAGGATTATGGAAAGTCCTGGTATTATTTCAAGTCAGAATTTTCTTCCATATCCAATTTCACCCGAAGTCGAGCATTAGTCAGCCTGCACCTTTCATATAGCAGAAAGGAGATTTGATTAATGTGATTTCTTTGTAGAAAAATCTAAGAAGATTAAGGCACAATGATACAGGAACAGCCTGCCCTTTCTCAACATGACATTCTTCAGCACTGTATAGAGGTCTGAAGATCCTTCTAGTCATTAGATTGTTCACACTAGCTGCATCTGAAAGAGGAAAAAATCTATCATTGGGGAAACTTTCATTTTTTCACATTTTAGTTTCCATCTCATGAACAGGTCAACAAATCTAGACGTTGGTATCGATTTCACTCTATAACTAGGCAGGAAAGGGCATCTTTCAAGGAAACATTTGCAGATTATTTCTCCCATCCACCCCACCCCTCTTTTCGGGGCTGTGTTTTGTGATGGTCCCTGAGGAAAAAAATAGGACCTTTTTAATGACTTCTGTACTCAGTGAAGCACAGGGCAAAATAAATCCAGTTGGGGTGATTTCCGTTAACTACTTTCCATCTGTGCATTCTGAAATCCTAATACCAACCAGGAGGCATGCTTTTTCTAGCATGAGGAAATAGATTCAAAGCCGGTAAAAATATATATATATCAAATGTCATCTGCCTCTTTCACTTTTACTTTATATGTTTGTGCGAAAAAATATATATTGAGAGAGAATAAAATTAAAATACCTTTCCCTAGGCCCTCTCAACTTTCAGAATATGAATATTATACTCCCACTGCTTTGCTCAAATGTAGACCATTTGAGAACATGATAGATGAGGAAGTAAATTACTTTCAATAGACCATTTCCAAGGTTGTTTTCTCCTTAGACTCTCACATGTCAATTTGATGGTTATGAATCTGAAGATTCAGTTACAATAGAAAGGGCTACAGGGTCAGAATTCACTGTGTAGCATTCTTTGTACATCTCAGCAGCCCAGCTAAGACACCTCAGTGCTCACAACTTAAAGAACCCTTACTGTACCACTCAGGGGTCTCTTGATCCCACACTTCTCTTCAGAAATCTGACAACCCACCCAAGGCTACATAAACGGACACAAAAACTACTTTCAGTGGAGGGGAGGGATGTGCTAAGAGGGAGCAGAAACTGATAAACCTGGTATTTAGCCTACATATGTTCAAACGCAAAATACACTGTTATATGATGGCACACACACTTAACTCCTGACTTTGAAAACAATACAGGTTTTTGATAGTCACTTTTATCACAGTCTTCACAGCAAAGTAGGGCATAATACAAGTATGTTAGTTAAATAGGCAATTACATTAAGAACTACCCCCAGTTTTGATATTCACATGAATCCTAGTGTAGGTAAAACAGAAAAAAGGAAAAAAAAAAACTATGCTATAACTCATCATAAAGAAAATAATATAGTTATTTGAATAGAAGGGAATGACTAAAACTCAGTATCTGTTCTAAATTAAAGCCCTGTTCATTTTTAACATCACAAAGAAAAAATGTATATAAAACCAAGTTATCATACTAAATAAATAACAAAAATGAGTGAAGGATGCCCTTAAAATCCATTCTTAGTAGGTTGAACTATATGAAATTGCCATTTTTGAAGGCATAAAGTGGTCAGATATTAGCAATTTCATATGTTTCAATCTAATATTTAATAATGTACTATAATTCAAATTATATCTACAATTCATCCACTTCTGCCCATTTCTACCACCACCCTAGCTGAAGCCACCATCATCTTTTACCTGGAAAATCTCAATAGCCTCCTGTTGAGATAGTGGTACCCCTCGCTTCCACTATTCTCTATAATTCATTCTCCCTTCTACAACCAGAGCAATTCTTTTTTTTCACTTTTATTTTAATTTAACATACATACATTAAAGTGCACAAATCCTCAATGTACAATTTGATGAATTTCCACAAACTGAACACATCCATGACCAGTGCCCAGATCAATAAATAGAATACTTACATAAATGGACTCATGTGGTGTGTTCTTTTTGCATTTGACTTTTTTTACTCCCATTATCTTTGAGTTGACATGTTGTTTTCATGTTGTTGTGTATATCAACAGATCATTATTTCTCATTGCTACATAAAATTCCATTGTATGACTATATCACAATTTATCCATTCCACTGTTGATAAATAAACAAGTGATCTTTTTAAAAGCATCTAAGATAAGATCATTTGCCTACTTAAAACTCTTCATTTGCTTCCCATTGCATTTACAAAATCCAAAGTCCTTATCGTGACACTAGCCCACCTCCCCAATTCATCTCACCATACTCCCAGCCTCTTCATCGGGCCCCCAAGCTCTAGCCACCTTACCCTTTATATTTCTTCTCTCTGTTACATGCAAAGCGATTTCCCAGCACAGAGCCTTCACATAGGCTATTTATTCACTTCCTGAAATGTCCTTCCTGGTTACTACTACCCCATCCTCTACCTACCCAATACAAAGCCAAATTTACAAGGCTAAATCTATCTCATCCTTCAGATCTCAGCTTAAACTGAGATCATTTTCTCAGAGATGCACCACTTTATTTCATCTTGACTTTTCATTTTGGCTCTGAAAGGAAAATAGTAAGGATAAAATGCCTACATTATTGATAGTAGAGAAAAAAAAAACAATTTGGTTACAATTTTACAAGCAGAGTTCCACCAGAAAAAAAAAGGAAATTTAGTATTTAGGATAGAGTCAAGGCTCAATTCATAAAATCAATTCAATTAATTTAATAAAAAAATCATTCTAGCTGGTTATACCAGACAGTTCTTTTTTTTGAATGATTGATAATTTTTCACTTTTCAATCTGCTGCTTTGGCATCATAGTCAAAAGGGCCCCAGTTGGTCCACATCTAGGAAATGCTGAGACCAAAGTCTTACTGCGAGCTCCAAATTCCTATCTAGACTTCTAAGGTGCCTTGTAACACACCTCATGGGAGTGTTCCCTGCAGGTAAAGTGGCACTGACTTCCCACAACACTATAAACTAAAGAGTTCCAAAAGCAAAATCACTTCATCTGAAGAAAGGGAGGTTTTATATGGAAAGTGTTTGCAATGTTTTCTACAAAGGAACAAAATGTTTCTACAGAGAAAAATGAAGCAAACTTAAACTAAACCAAAGTTTTCAATCAAGCAGCTTGAAGACGTCAACCAGCACATTTATTCAATTTATTAAGTCCTGGACATTTCTAGTCAAGCAAACGCATCTTAGCCTACTAGAAAAGTGGTATCTAAAAAAAGTAATGTACTCTTAAAGGGTAGTAGGGAAATGAAACATGTTCAGTTGGGTTTAACTTCCTCAGGAAAATAAGTTTCTTCTTCTCGTAAGAAATGGGTCATAGCAATAAAAGTGTGCTGTAAATTCAACTTGACAAATGAGAACATGAATTCCTGAGGGTAAGAGCTATTAAAGGAATATTTTAACTTAATCATGCAACAAATATTTATTGAGTAGCTTCTACATATGCAGGAAACTGATTTATATATTTTAATGAGGTAAAACATAGTATTAGTTAATATGATAATAGTTAGTTCTATTACTAACTTATCGGCAATAACATAGAAAGATCAAATATAAGACAAAAATACTAAACTCCTATAAGAAAGGTGCCAGCTTCTACTATGTATTTGCTTATAAAGTTCAAAATTCAGTAATGTGGCACACCCACAACTTAAAGACATGTGCAGAACATTAATGGTTCCAGTGAACAGAAAAAACAACCTGTTTCTTCGGCATAAAGTGTGATACCACGCCACCTTATGGCTGAAAATTAAATGTGACGATGAATGATCAATTTCAGATGTACTTTCTTAGACCCCTGGAGAAAATTTGCTGAATACAAAATCTGTAAAATTCACAAATTTAAACACATAGAACAAACTTAATCTTGGGAAGAAAATATAAAACAGTTATAATGGAAGAGTGTACTGTGTGACACACAGAATTTAGGTAGCATTCTGTCAAAGGGGTCTACTCAAATGTCAGTTAGGTTTTCTTACTTCAAATAGCCCTCCTTAATATTAGCTGTTCTTTACTTATGAGTTTATAAAAACAACAAAAATATAAAGTGAAACTAAGTGAAAATTTTTGGAATCAACCACATATAGTATGATAAGTATTATGCTGAATCATATTAAAGCACTCCTTTTGTAGATCAAAAATAGTCAAATATTGGAAAGTCCATATGGTTCCTCCTATAGCTATCTTAAGCAAAAATGTAAATTTAACAAACTAAAATGATAACCAAATATAACCATAGTCCAATTAAGTCCCAACCCCTCCTCTAAACTACTGATGAAATTCTTAAACAGAAGGAGACTCGTTGATTCCTCCCAAGTGTCCTTCATCAGTGGCTCTTTTCTATGGCACACTAACCTTCTTCTTGGGCCCCATGTACCTACATATTTTCCATTGATCTAAGGGCAGCAGTTTGAAACTACCCAGTGGCTCCACAGGAGTAAAGAACTGGCAACCTGCTCCCGTAAAGATTACAGCCTAAAAAACCCTGTGGGGCAGCTCTACTCTGTCCTAGAGAGTCACTATGAGTCTGAATCCACTCAACGACACACAACAAAAAAAAAATTCACTTCCTTGTAAGCACTGCAGAAATTTCTCATTCAGTCCATAATTGCTCAAAATTACAACTTTAAAGTCTGGCATCATTACTTACCAGATTTTTGTAGTCCTGTTTAATTCTGTTCCTATTTACTACTGAACAGATCCAGGAACTTTGGGAGATGCAAATTTCCTTCAATGCGTATTCTGTAAAATACTGTTTCCAAAATCCCTTGTGATTTCAGTATTGCTATAAAGCCTGAGAGGAAAAAGTAACTTCTAGCTTCAGAGCTACCTGAAAAGGCTCTCCCTTGTTCAAAAGTGTCATGTCACTCTTACCAAATGTTCTTCTTCCCTCTCCCTCCCAGCAATGGCAGCTGTGGTTAAAACTCTCCAGTGACTTTATAACTGAAATTTCCATGTTCAACTGTTGACTCCTTACCAAACATGTAGCTTATTATATCTTGGCAGCAAATTTTTTGAAAGTGATAGAAATAAGCCCACTCGTAAACAAGGTTCTATTTAAGGGGCATCCATGCATACAAAATTATTGTAAAATTCAGGAAGTCAAATGTAAAATGTCAGCTTTAGGTGAAAGTGAGTGAGAGGTATATGGGAACTCTCTGTATTACCTTCGCAAATTTTCTATATATCTAAAATTATTCCAAAATAAAAAGTGCAATTAAAAAAACAGTTCAGGATGTCAAAACCAAACCCACAGGTATTAATTAGTCTTCTTTCCAACAACTTTACCAGATTAAGGTCTCTCTTCCTCCTTTGTAAATTTATTTATGTATTCTACACACATCAGCCCCCTTACCAGATGTAAGGGATTGAAACTGTCGTCTTACTCTTGAGGAGACAGGCCAGTTAAGTGGCTCCCTGTTCGAATACCAATGTAGACAGAGACATTATCGCTTTGTGAGCTTAGCCTGGTCACTTTCCTCTTTGTGCTTTGCTTTCTTCTCATGTCCAAAGAGACAGATAATACTTACCTCCCACTTCTAGTAGAAATGGAAAGAAAGTTAAAGAGTTAATCTGAGCATACTTTTTTTAAGGAAGAACATATTTTTTAAGTGCCAGTTTCATACGCAATAAAAAAACAAAACCTGTTGAGGTCAAGTCGATTCTGACTCATAGTGACCCTATAGGACAGAGTAGAACTGCCCCAGGGGGTTTCCAAGGAGCACCTGGTGGATTCGAACTGCTGACCTTTGGTTACTAGCCATAGCTCTTCCACCAGGGCGCCTACAGATTATTAATATCACTGTTTTTGTCAGCCTTAGACAGTAAGCTCCTTGAGGCAGATCCTGCTCTTTGAATGACAATAGATAGGCTTGAGTCCCTTTGCCAATAACCACTTCAACCCTTAACGCTAAAGTTTTAATCCTAAAATTTAGCATTCTTTTACAGTGGCTTTTGCAGCTACCAACGGGTATGTTAATATTAACAGCATACCTGTTTTCCTAAGTATTTATTTTAATTCTAATAGCGCACAAGGATCTAAAAAGCCTGCCTTTAGAACACTGTTTACATTCTGAGAGAGGACTTGTGCCCAGGATCCCATAATAACACACAGACATCTATTCAAGGGCCTACTTGGGCTTTCCCATTTGGCTGCCATTTCACTCCTGCCTCTCTCTCTGTTTAACCTTTTGCCTCTGTGAGAGCAGCAGCAGAAGCCACAGCATGAGGAACAGGGCTTCTTAGAAGCCGCTGAGATCAAAGGAGTTCACCCTGCGTGAACAGCATTTCTCTCTTCCTAGGCAGTTTCTGCTACTCCTATCTGTGGGGGGAGAGAAGGAAAGAGAGGTGTTTTTTTCTTTTTTTAATCCCAAGCAGACAACTTCAGAGGAGGAATCTAGAGGTTCCACAACTAGAAGAAATGCAAAACTTAATGGTTGCTGGTGACATACAGAGCTTTCTGTGATTAGGAGAAAGACAGTGCCTAAAGATTGTTAAACCAAGTGGAACACCATCCAGACTGTGTATGAGGAAATCTGTTAACAAATGTTAGCTTCCTGCCCTCTTCTGTTCTGTTATGGCTGTAGATTGCTTTTCTTAGGAACTCATGAGACTTTTCTCTCCAGTAGGCCCAGAACCTATATCATTGAGCCTTGAGAACTGAAAGGCCCCACTGTGTTGCCTTCTACGGCCTCTCCCAACCCTCTGCACTTCCAAGAGACAAATCAATTCTGCTTTCCAGAAAACACTCAAGGACAGGCACCATCCCCTCTTCAAAAGATGGAGGAGCAGAAATGGTATCCCATTTTAGGAGCAAGAGAAAGTTTCCGCCCATTTTTTCACCACCTTGCCCCAGGCTGGCTGTGCAATCTCCCCATCAAAAGCTTAGAACCGTCAGCATATGGAAGGATCTCAATACAATCAGATTTTAGGGGTCTAACAAAGTTCAAATATCTGAAAATTTAGATCTGCCCTAAACCACCAGTCACATATGGCTATTTACATTTAAATTATTAAAATTAAAATTCAGTGTCCCAGCCACACTAGCTATTGGACAACTAGCTATTGTATTGGACAACCCAAATATAGAGCATTTCCTTCATTGTAGAAAGTTCTATTGGACAGCACTAATATAGATAGTACAGGGAAGTACATTTGGGCTCTTGAGACCCTGTTATATTATCTTTTATTACTTTTAGTAAATACTCATTGAGCATCTACTTCGTGCAAGACACTTTACAAGGAGCAGCAGAGAATACAAAGATGAATACAACTGTGACTGGCCATGGGGAGCTTATATTTGAGGTTTAGAAACAGACATGTAAATAAACCTACTGCTGTCATAAACCCACTGCTGTCATAAACCCACTGCTGTCGAACAGATTCCAACTCATAGCAACTCCATAGGGTTTCCAAGGCTGTAAATCTTTATGGAAGCAGACTGCCATATCTTTCTCCCATGGAGCCGCTGGTGGTTTCGAACCACCGACTTTTCGTTAGCAGTCAAGCACTTTAACCACTGCGTCACCAGGGCTCCTTCACATATAAATAATTACCTATATTATAAGACAGAAATACATACTGTAGGAGA
This sequence comes from Trichechus manatus latirostris, assembly GCF_000243295.1. NCBI lineage: Eukaryota > Metazoa > Chordata > Mammalia > Sirenia > Trichechidae > Trichechus > Trichechus manatus. The sequence goes on from NW_004444189.1 coordinate 926,621, forward strand.
AGGACACAAGCAAATAGCTGTGCTTAGAAAAGTAGAGAAGGATGAGACCATTACACACTGATCCTCGGCAGTCCTAGGATTCCAGGATAACCAACACTAACAGCTCCATGGTGTCAGCTCCACAGAAACAGCATTTGGATGTGTTCCATTAAATCTGTTTGGAAAACTGGTCCAAAACAAAATTTTCTTTGGTAAGAAAAAGATATAAGAAACATAAGAGGCACCACAAAGTAACGGAACGAGTATAGGGATTTGGAATCAGAAGACCTATTTGAGAGCTAGCTCTACCCTTAGTGGCTGAGTGATCTTGGGTCACCTAATTTCTCTAAGTCTCAGGATCCTCATTTGCAAAGTGGAGAAAATAATCCCTGTCCTATCTTTCCCATAAGCTAATACTGAGGATACATGAGATACTGAGAGCATCTCAGAAAGAGTAAAATGCTATATGTTATTATCACTGAAAATGGACCTTACCCTGCATCAGGATAATTTGGAAGACATGTGAATTCATTAAATAAACAAACAAACAAAACAGACCCATTGCCATTGAGTGGATTCCAACTCATAGTGACCCCATGTGTTACAAAGTAGAACTGTGCTCCATAGTTTGGGCTGTAATCATTATGGAAGCCGATTGCCAGGCCTTTCTTCCATGGTACCACTGGGTGGGTTTGAACAGCCAACCTTTAGGTTAGCAGCCGACCACAACCACTTGCACCATCCAGGGACCTATAAACCCAATACTGACGAGTAAATTTTGAACTGCATGTAGAAGGTTCAAATTCTGCACAAAGAATGGAATCAAATTATCTATAAATGACATGTTTAGATTTAGAAGCAAAACTACATACTTCTCATCAGCATCCCTGTCTCTTCTGCTGAGGTTACCAAAACCAAAAACCAAACCCGTTGCCATTAAGTCAATTCCAACTCGTAGCGACCCTACAGAACAGAGTAGAACTACCCCACAAGGTTTTCTTTATGGAAGTAAACTGCCACATCTCTCTCCTGCATAGCAGGCTGGCGGGTTTGAACCACCAATCTTTCAGTTAGCAGCGGACACTTTAACCACTCTGCCACCAAGGCTCCACTGGGGTTACAGCTAGTCCAAATTCACTGCGTCTTAATCCTAGAGGTCAATTTGCCTCATGCCAGCACAAAGTAAGCCATAGCATTAAGGGTGAATTTTATCCCGAACGACAAATAATTTAAAATTTCCTGGCTAGGCCAAATCAACCAATGAGTGGGAAAATGGAATAGGTTTGTTTGGAGACTAGAATGGATCAGCGGGATCACAGCTTTGCTGTACACATGGAAGGAAAGAGGCCTTGGAACAGTTGCTAGATATGGGTTCTGCTGATTTTGCAAGGAATTTTAATAAGAATTTCACACTTTGTAACCACAACCTTTTGAGTCTGTCCATAAAAATGCTAAATGCATCTGTAAACGTAAAATAACACCACCTTTACTTTCCGGCAACTCCCAGCAATAGCATGGGATGATTTTTCAGCAGAGAGTGTGAATAGATTGGGCTTTTTCCAGATGTTCAGGGAATGATTTCAATTACCTGGTGCCATGCCTTAATTCCTGAGCAGACCCTCGAAGCTATTGGGTTTGGCAGTTCCAGCAAAAGAGTGGAACCAATGAAGGGGCCTTCTAGCCCATCCAAGCTATGGTTTCACCAAGCTCACCATGCAGCTGGCACAGGTTCATGTCTAAAAGGGTAGAGAGTCTTATGCTGGAATGGAAGGCACTGAAGAGCATAAATTTTAAACAAAGAGGTCTAAGGTTAAAATAATAAACTTTAAATGATATATGCCACATGTGACATTTTGGTTCCAGACATAACAAACCCAAACCAAAGTCTTTTGGTTGACAATTCCAAAACAATATTACTCTGCTAGGTTTCTGATTTTGGTTTTGTCTCAGTTGCTCACAGATTACACTTTGGCAAACTTGGGGACAATGCAGTACTGTTCAAACTGCACATGCCGGGAAGCCTGCGTGATGATCTGCACTAAATCATCCCCGAATTCTTTGTTACTGTGGTCACTTAACCATTTCCACGAATGTCACATGGACTTTTTCTTCTGAGGAAAATTTTAAATAATCACTATAAGTAAGTAATACAGTAAGCTCTCCTCCTTCCCAAATAACACAATATTTATTTGTTCTAATATAATTGGCATTTATCCCAGATCTCAGCAATTTATAGCTCAATTCTCTGAAACTAAAATTGCAACATTTTAATAACAAATTATAGACTTATCAGTCACGGACATGTCCAGAAGTGAGCTCTAAAAAACTCAAACTTTCAAAAAAAAAAAAAAGTTCAAATTTTAGTATGCATTTCATAATTTAGTTAAAAGGTCCAATAGTTTTTTCATTTCTTCCCTGCTTGGAAATTCTATTTTAAAGTTATTTTGAAGCACACATTCTATCTTGAAATGCTTTGACTTTAATGTCCTTAAATTCAGGCTATAAAACAATCATGGGAATAACTACTATTCAGTTGTCTGTTCCATCACCATATCTCGGAAGGTAAGTTATTGATAACCCTTCTCATTATATCATAAAAAGGCTAGTATGAGACCCAAGATCACACAGGGGATTAGTAACGAACCAAACAATGCTGAACATTTGGGGACTTGAAGGCTACCTTATATGAAAATGTAGTGATGACCTATTTTATACTTTAATCAAACTATATCAGCATAGGTAAATTTATAATAAAAATACCATATAATACAGAAATAAAATATTAAAAGAACAATTAGAAAGTCAACCAAACTGGTTTTAAATCACAAAGTTAATGTATGCTAGGTGGCTAGATTCTTTTTTTAACATCTTCAGTAGAACTACTTAAAGGAAAATAACATACCATTAGAGCCCAAGCAGAAGTGGAGAAATACAAAATGAACATAATCCATGTATATGCAGATGAAAACTAAAGGAAGCATTGCACTCTGGGAGAAAAACCAAAGGACATCAAATGACTGTAAAATTTCAAGAGCAGAAATGGACCTAGAGCTCACCTATTTTAAAAACAAGGAAAATGAGGCCCAGATAAGGAATTGACTGAAGGTTATGGGGAAAATTAAGGACAGAGTTGGAACCACAGTCAGGTCCCTGCCTCCGCTTCAACCAATGCTCATTCTACTAGACCTTAGACTTTAGTCCCAGTTCTGGCCATGACATTTAATTGTCCATGGGTGACCCTGGGAAAATCACAAAATTCTTCCAAATCTCTGATTTCCCACTGTAAAAGCAGGATATTATCAACCACTCCATATCTTCATAAGACAATTGTACAATACTGTTATATACAGGATTAGCATAATAGTTACACACTCAAAAGAATAAACAGGAAACATCAAAGTACTTTGTTTTTTAAAGATTATTGGAAGTTACAAATGGATAGGAAGTTCTCAAAGTGCAAGGCCCTAAAGAATGCTAGAGTCAGTAAATCCACAGACCAGTTATAAAAAAATATATTTTATCTTCTTTTTTTTCAGTTTTTTTTTTTTTTTTTAATTGTACTTCAGGTGAAGGCCTACAGAACAAATAGTTTCTCATGAAACAGAAGTACACATGTTATTTTATGACTTT
>NW_004444189.1:930700-932212 GCF_000243295.1 Trichechus manatus latirostris
TGATAGCCAGGCGCCATCTAGCTGTACTGGACTCAGCCTGGTGGAGACCTTGGTAGCTGTGGTCCATTAGTCCAAAAATATATTTTATCTTCTTTTAAATGTTCTTCTGAAGTTATCTGAGTCAAAATGATCATGGAGAAAAAAAGAAAATCATGGCATCTGAATTAATGAGCATGAGACACTTGAAACAAGAAACTGCAATAAACGTGCAAATTTAAATTTAAGAATTTTCCTTTTGTGCTTCCTCATAGTTATTCATGATACAGGCAATATCATTTTCAAGCAAAGATAAACATTCTTTACTGACACAAGCAAACATTCTTTATAGCAATAACTTACTAAATGAACATCTTCTCAACAGTGGGCCCCTACCTCCTACCAAGAAGAAAAACAAGCTAATCACTTCTCTTGAAATTGTCTCAATTTTTCATATTATCTTTTACATATGAAGAAAAAAGATGACTAAGAGTCTATGGGCTGTTTCAATCACATTTTACAGTATTTTTCTTCACCTGGTCGTATAGAAAGAAAGAACTCATTCTTGTTGGTACTTATTTATGCAAGATGTCAATATGTGATTACTTCTCACCTCAGATTATATTGAAAAAACTGGCAAAGAAATAGATTATTAGCTTATTTCATCATAATTAATGTGCTTATGATGACTAAAGAAAATATGAAGTTCTTGCATGATATCCTCTGTGCCTAAAAGGATTCTTTACACATAGGAAAGCCATGTCCTTTTCTAAAACATTCAGGTCTTTCCAGCCTAAGAACTTGGAAATGAGCATAGATTCAAATGATCCAAACTATAAACAATGTTTCCTATAAGTTATTTAAAAGAAAAGCTGATTATAATTGAGTTCAGAAATGAACTATCGCATACATAGGCTAATATGTTATAGCTTGTATAGTCTAGAATTTTAAATATACCAAGCACAAAGCTACAAGCACTAGTTATTGACAAGTTGATTAATTTTATTAGTATTCTCTGACAATAAAGTGATTTTTTGATTCATATTCACCATCTGTCCTACTCAGACCCTTAGTCACAAGAGAAACTTGGCAAGAGTATGGGATGTGTTTGCAAATCACTCACCACTACAGTATTGAGGTAGATATTCTCAAGGTAGAGGCCCTATGGTAAGTGATGGGGACTAAAAATGAGATAGAACTTCCACTTCTGGTCACAATAACAACTATTTAAACAACTAGAAAACTTGACAAGACATAGGAAATAACCGTTTTCACTTATTAGACAACAAGCAACATCTAATTCTTGAGAGAAGGGAAACAAACAAGTGAGCCTGAAGGTACTTTATGGGTCTCATTGCAGGGAGCTGAGGAAACCAGATCAGAATTTGGAGCCACTGAGGCAGCTGGAATTTATGCGGTATGGTACTAGAGAGAAATGTGCTGTGTAATCTATTTGTACAAATATATAATTCCCAGTTGAGAAAAGAGCTATAAAGGAAAGGAATATGAGTTCCAGAAATTTACATAGGAGTCTCT
>NW_004444189.1:932312-938416 GCF_000243295.1 Trichechus manatus latirostris
AAGTGGAGAGACCTCACTGATGATCTGAGTTTTCAGTAGACCCCAGAAAGACCATGCCTTAGGAGGACGACTACTCTAGCCCTAGTAAAGGACTCTACATCTGCCCTAACAAAGCAGAAAAACAAGCCTCAAAAAGATCAAACTCATGGCTGTTTTGCCAAGTATACTATATAAACCTATTAGAAATGCAAGGGGTTAACCATACTATTTGTCATTAAGTTAAAGCTAGTATGTATTCGTACTGCTCTATGTCAGACAAATTTTACTCCAGATCTAGAGGCAAAATCTTAAGGGATAAAGAAATGAAATGGATGGAAATTATATGTGGACCCTGTGTTTTCTCTTATTTGGTATTTTTCAAACCCAAGTCAGATGGTATGGCTTGCAAATTCAGCAGTCTTACAAGAAGATCTCAAATCAATCGGTGGATCTCACTGAGCAACACAGAAATATACCTCTGTATTTTCGCCAGTCCCTCAAACACTCATCAATGGCACACCTAAACTCCTTTCTCTTGATAATACTGATTAACATTTATGAGTGCTTGTTGGTGCTGGGCAAGGTGCTGAGCTCTTTTTATGCACCATGTCATCTCAACAGCTCCATAAGGTTGGGATTGATATAACTCTCATTTGCAGATGAAAAATAAAGGCTTGGAGAGGTTTGTATAATGGGCAAACGTCACACAAGTGGTAAAGAATGGAAAGAAGGTTTCTAAACCACAGCTGTAGGATTCCAAAGCCAACTCAATCACAACACTCAATTGATTCCCTACATTGAGAGTGAACGTATGAATCCTACTCTCAGAATCTATCACCACACAAAAATTCCCATAACAACATAGCAATCAGGTAAGTAAATAAAAAACAAACTTTCCTTTAGGCTTCTTGCCTCAGCTGGGGCAGACTAAATTGTATGAACTTTTGTTTTGATTTGAGCAGGGGTGATAGGGTGTGGTAGCATCTTAATATTATGGGGTCTGAGTAACTTTTCTCTGTTGTGGTATTTTTATCATCGATGGCGATTTCCAAAGGAGGCCAAGGTCCTTGATACAGTCTGTTCTACACTCTCATCTATAATTTGACCCTAAACATACTTTCCCTATTGGTTTGGCTAATCATTTAAAGATGCTATAAACATTCTTAAATGTTTAGACCTTCATAAAAGACCTGACTTCTACAAAAGCTCACAGTGTAACCGTGGAGAAGTCAGTGAATCTTCTTTGGCCTCAGTTTCCAAGTCTATAAAATGAGGATCTTGAACTACATTGGCAATCCCCAAATTACATACCAAAAAACATCTGTCCAAAGAGATGCTCCCTTCAGAATAGGAGTCCCAGCTAAATCTACAAACAATATCCCCCACTTAGAGACTCATAATTCACATTAGCAAATTAAAAGCTCTTTAAAGTCCTGCAGTAAAGGAATCTGTTTCACTTTATTTGATCTGCAAATTTCCCAAACTATTTGACCATGAAACTGTTTCCCTGAAAAACATCTATAAGCATCCCATGGCCATAGCATCTATTCATTTATTCAAAACACTATTTATTGAGCATCTACTATGTGCCAGACACTGCATTGGGTATTAAGGATACAGTGGTAAACAGAAAAAACATCATCTCTGTTTTCCTAGAGCCTAGAGTTTAGTTGGGAAGACAGACCACAAATAAACCACAAAAAAGTAAATATATGATTCCAAGTTCAGAAAAGTGCTATGAAGGAAATGAATAGGTTTTTGTAATAGAAAATAATCGGGAGGGGGTATATTTAGATAGAAGAGTGAGAGAAGTCCTTTCTAAGGAGGAGTCAGTTAAGATGATACTTGAAGAATGAGAAGAATTCATGTGAAGAACAGAGGGTAGGGCATTTCTAGGCTTAAGACCAGCATCTGTGAAAACTCCAAGGTGTGAAACTGCTTAACAAGCTCAGAGAATTGAAAGGCCAGGGTGGCTAAAGAGGAAGAGTGACTCCAGAAGGGACTACAGGGTTTGGCAGCCGCCAGATCATGCAGGGCTTCTGGGCCACAGAAACGAGCTTAGATTTCACTGTAAGTACAATGGGTAAAGCTTTTCAACTGGGAAGTCATCTGATAGAATTTGTGTTTTTAAAAAAGGTTAACTCTCGCTTTCCTGTGAAGAATGGTTTGGAGGGGACAGAACAATACTCAGGAAAACCAATAAGAAGTTGTATTACTCTTCTATTGCTGCTATAATAAATTACCACAAACATAGGGGCTTAAACAATACAAATGAAAGTCAGAAGACTGACATACAATCCACTGGGCTAAAATCAAAGTATCAGCACGGCTATGTTCCTTTCTGGAAATTCTAGGGAAGAATCAGTTTCTTGCTCACTCGAGTTGTCAGAATTCATTTCCTTGAGGTTGTAGTGCTGAGGTCCCTGTGTTCTTGCTGACTGTAAACTGAGGGCTATTCTCAGCTTCTAGAGGCCCACATTCCTTGTCCTGTGGCCCCTTTCCTCTGTCTTCAAAGCCAGCAAAGGAGGTTGAGCTCCTCTCACATTTCAAATCTCTCCTACTTCTTCCATTTCATCTCTATGACCCAGCCAGGGAAGTTTCCCTGCTTTTAAGGACTCATGTGGTTAGAATGGGTCTGCTGAGATAGTCCAGGATAATTTCCCCATCTCAAGGTCCATACCCTTAATCACATTGGCAGAGTCCCTTTTGCTATGTAAGGTAACATGTTTACAGATCCCAGAGATTAGGGTGTGGACATCTTGGGGTGCAGGGGCATTATTCTGCTTATTACAAAAGCTGTGGTGGCAGTTCCAAGTAAGAGATAAGGCTAATTAGACCAGTAGGTAGCAATGGAAATGAAAAAGGATAAACAGATTTAAGACATATTTTGGAGGCAGAATCAATACCCTTGGGGGTGATTGATTGCATGGGTGGAGGAGGGGTGCAAGAGGAAGGAATCAAAGCTGTCTCCTAAATTTGTGACTTTTCAGGCTTATCAGCTGAGTGCCAAGTGATGCTATTTCATAGGATAAAGAAGGCATAAAGCCTTCTCTATCCCTTGGAGTACATGCCCAGGCTGGGACTCCATATCATGGTGACTTCTGCTCTGTGTCCACACCTGTAGCAGGACCCTCAGTTGATAGAGTATATGTTTAGCTCCAAAGATCCAAATCACACTCCCTGTTTAAAAATCAGTTTAAATCTCATTCCCTAAGCTAGAAATCTGGAATAACACCCTAGGAAAAACTTCTTAGAAAAGTATCCAAGGGATAGAGAAGGCTTTATGCACAGACCTGTTGCTCCCTGAATTATTTACAACATTGGAAAAACAGAAGCAACTGTGTGTTCAACAATAGGAGTATGATTAATTATGTGACAGAAATTCTACTCACTGGAATATTACATATACAGTAAATGATGATTATGAAGATTGTTACATTAGTGAAAAAGTTTATGATATACTGACGATAATAAGGTACTTTTTTTTTCTTTTTTTATTGTACTTCAGGTGAAGGCTTACAGAACAAACAGTTTCTCATGAAACAGTAGTACACATACCGTTTTATGACATTGGTTAACAACCCCACAACATGTCAACCCTCTCCCTTTTCGACCTTTTTTTTTGGGGGGGGGGGAAACACACATAGCCAAAGATACACCATTTTAAAAATTTCTATATGCACAGTTCAGTGACATTGACTACGCTCTTCCAATTGTGCTGCTATTCTCACTTAAGATGAAGGCTTACAGAACAAAATAGTTTCTCGATAATGAGGTACTTTTAAAAAATAAATATAAAAATGTATGTAGTATATAAATGAAATTTTTCTCTATGACCACCAAAAGAGTCCACATTATTTATTTATCTTATAAATAACTCCCTCTCCTTTAAAATATATTTTATCAACAAATTTCTATTACAGACCAGGCAGTGTTTTTCTCCATGTGCCATATCTTGAAAGCAGACTCTTAACACAGAGTTATGGTAAGTGCTTTGAATAACAGATAGTACAGCCTGATCCACATCAGACATGAAGGTCATCTGTGTGGGTAAACTGACTACTAGTGAGGCAGGCAGACTCTCCTGCTCCATAGCAACATGTGCTTCTTTCCCCCAAGTCATGCTATGGGTCTAAAAGGACAATCTTTCTTCATTAATCCATTCAACAAATATTTACTGAACATCTACTAGGTGCCAGGCACTCTGTGAAATGCTGGTGATCCAATGGTGAGATAAAACAGACATGGCTCTTGACCTCATAGAATTTACATTCTAGTGTGATACATGAATAATCCCATGAATATATAGTAACGAATTGGGTACCTGCTATGAAAGAAAATACAAGGTGCTATGAAAGAATATTACTAGAGCACGTAATTTAGATGGAGAACCATTTTTGATCAAGGATATAGTACACATCAAACACTAGCTCTGTGGGCTATTTATTGACATGAAAATGTTGGGGACAATGTTGGCCTTAAATGTTCATTCACCTCATTCTCTTACAATTTTCTAGAGTTGGCCTCATATTCACCACACATTTAATCTTGGGGAAGATTTCACTGTCCACCGTGGCCCTAACCCTTTTTTTTTTTTTTTTTTTTTTTAACCCTTCCAAAAAAAAAAAAAAAAAACAAGACAGAAAAAAAAGTATAACAACTGCAGAAATGCTAGGTGTGGAGAACATTTATAACAAGCCTGCCTGACATCCACACCCCCGTCTTCTGGCATAATGCTGACATTCATTTGGGGATCTACTCCTCGCTCCTTCTCAGCCTAGTGGGCTCCATGGGACATCCTTCCCAACGCCATAGGTGAAGCCCACAACTCAGCCAAAAGTCAACTCAGACATTGTTCAGGGCCGGGCACATGACACAAACCAGTCCAAGAGAAGCATATCTCAGGACTTCTGCCAAGAACAGTGGGACAAAGACTCTTGCTTTATTTTATTGGTTTTGAAGCTAGAAGGATTAACCATCCCAGAAACAACTGGCAGCTATCTTGTAAAAACAAAGAAGGCCTGTCTGAGAACGGACAGAACACACAAAAAGATACACTGAGAGACAGAAAGAGGAGAAATAGACTCCGATAGCAATTTAAACCCTAGACTCCTGGCTGTTTTTCCCTTGTGTGACCAACAACTGTTCCATGGCAAACACTTTCAGCATCCTTTGTCCAACAAATACCAGAAGGACAGGTCAACCAACATAGTCACCTCTCCTTCACTCCTGCCGTCAGAGCAGCTAGCAGGCTGGTCTGTGCCTTTTAGATTTTCCATGTATTCATAAGACACTAGTCCATTATGTTCCTTAAACTGCAGGGGACACACACCAAGTTCTTCATGTCATCTGTTAAATCTCCTTTCTTGACCTGAGATGTAGAAGGAAACACCCTCCCAACCCATCTCCTCTGACTCAGCATAACTCTCTCCAGATAAATCATCAAAAATCCTGAGTCCATCTCTACACCATCAGTACTTTTATGCCCTTTAGTGGGTGAGGAGTTCAAGAATCATATAACCAGTTCTCTGTTTATTCCTCTGGAAATTCTGCTTCGGAGCTACCTGGTCCTTTAGACCAAACCAAAACCAAACCCATTGCCATTAAGTGGATTTCAACTCATAGTGACCCTATAGGACAGAGTAGACCTTCCCCCATAGGGTTTCCAAGGCTGTAATCTCTAAGGAAGCAGACTGGCACATCTTTCTCCTGCTGAGAAGCTGGTGGCTTTGAACCTGTGAACTTTTAGTTAGCAGCCAAGAACTTAACCACTGCTCCACTAGGGTTTCTTCCTCCTTTAGAATGCAGCATCAATTATATCTTTGAGTCTTGGAAGAAACATCAATTCTAACATTCTGTTACACATGTCATCGCATATTTTGCAAGGGAAAAGACGTTGAGAAATGCTTCAATGTGTTCACATTTCCTACAGAGTCCAAAACAAGAAACCTGACCCTAAGATAATAATAGGTAAGAACAAAGCTCATATTCTCAGTATATGGGGAACTTCGAAGAGTTTCAGAGGAAAGCAATCAAGATAATTCAGGAATGTAAAAATTAAGAATAAAGGAATTATTGTCTCCTAAAAGTAAATGCCTAACTATATTTTTAACATAAAAGAATGG
>NW_004444189.1:945044-956140 GCF_000243295.1 Trichechus manatus latirostris
AGTTGAAGTTAGAGTTCCAGTATACACCTGTTGTACTGCGGTAATGAGGGCCTATGCTGTTGAGATGGGTCCACGTAAGTCTATGCAGGGGGAAAGGCACTCAAAGTCCATGGATCCCTTATGCCTGCGCCTAGGCAAAGGATCTGTGCCTATCCTGGGTTCCTGGCTTAGGGAAGCCAGCAGTTTATTTTTTCCCGTTTGTTAATTTGTTCACTCTCCAAGGCAGGGAGAATGGCTCCAGGCATGTGATGCTTCCTACTTCCGGCCCAGGGGACTCAGCAATTGCTGAAGCTGGTCCAGGACCCAGTGCAGAGCAGGGAGTGGGGAGGTAAACAGGAGAGAGGTTTTTCCCTAAGGCGGGTGTTTTTGATCCGCACAGTAAGCAGTTCGCAAGTACTTATCTTTCGCCAGTGAGGGCTGCTTCTCACTGGTTCTGCATGGCTGAGTAGACTCTCAATGGCTGGGTCTCTCCTGGTGCAGAAAACGCACCTCCTGAGCACTGATGTTTGCCTGCCTCACTGCTCACCCCCGAGCTGATCAGGCCTGAAGCGCTCAGGCTCTCGCCAGGTCAGGTCTGGCAACACCTTGCTGCTTCCAAACCATCTCTCCCTCCCCCTGCCACTCAGTCCAGTTCCTCAACTCTGCCTTTGATGTTCAGGGCTCCCAGATTGCTATATATAATTGAATCACTTGTTTTTTTCGGGTCTTTGTTGTAAGAGGGTCCACCAGAATCGTCTGACTACTCTGCCATCTTGGCCCCACCTCTAGCTGGTTAACTTTTGACAAATGTCCCAGTGTAGAACAAGAAGTGAAGACAAATTCTCCATCCATAACTGAAACACAGCACCATGCCTAAATTTATGGTTTTGAAAGGTCTTGAGATGTTTTCTTATTTGTGACCCACAAAATTTCCTTCTAAAGTTTGAATTTGGTTTTAATATCCTATAGAATTCTGCAGGTGGAGAGGAAGCCTTCAAAGTCTTTGAGATTCTGCCAGTTTCCAGAAGATCTTTAATGGCTGTAAGTTTTGTCTGAAATTATCTACTCACTATTCAGTTTCATATGTTAAGAAAGATTTCTAAAATGAGCTGCCTTGGGCTTTACAGTGCTATCTAGAATAGTGATGTTAAACTCAACAACAGTGTGGGAGACAAAAGATAAGGTCAGAGGAAAATAGCTTAAGTAACCAAAGGATTTTTTTTTTTTTAATAAACCCTTCTATGCTTTTGTCACACATATTCTCCCCATACCCTTCAACCCTGGTGTCTATTATCCCTGCATATGGAGTTTCCAAGTGTGGTTAAGGAATTCTAGCATCTGTTTTTATATGTATACCTTAGAGTTCCTGGCACATAAGACATATCATATCTCCAAACCTCAGTGAAGAAGCAAAAAAAAAAATTTTGGAGAAGAAAACTGATATTTGCATATAGTAGCTACCAATACATCAAACTCCCAGTTTACCATTTCTTTTATCAGCCTGAGTCCCTGAAGCAGAGGTATGCCCAGCACCACAGATGGTGTTTTCTCCATTTCAGGAATCCTGGTTTATTCCACATGTGAAAGGTGAAGCATGTCATGAGTTCACAATGTAAAGACCTCCATGTGTAGGGAAATGCAGTATTCATTGTTGCCTTCAACAGAACCAAAAAGGTAACATAGGAGAGGATATTTAAGAAACTCTGATAAGATATTGACTGAAAATATTAAATAATACAATCTGGTATTTCTGCAAGATCTAATTCAGGGCCAAGGCAAATCAAGTTGAAAAGAAAAGAGGCTTATTTTTATTATCCATCTTTCGTCAATAAGGTTGGTTTCCATAGCCACAGGCTCGTCAGCCAGCTGGTTTGGCTAATGATGACCCAAGGGAGGCAACGACATTGGTTTCGATTTCTCCATCCCTATTTGTAAAATGCAGCCAAATTGGTTCTAGAGGTTGTCTAGGAAGGAGACTCTTTCCCCAGAGAGACGGATGCTTGACTCTCTGGTCAGCATCATCCTCAAGAAAAGGGGCTGACTGCAATTTCTGGTTTGTCTACAATCCAATAACCCCTTCAGAAGCAGTAATGGTACCATGGAATTCCCCTCAGTCTGAAGAAATGGGAAAACAAATCCACAGCCTTAGCAAACAGCTCAGATGTTTTTTTCGTTAATACTCAGAAATCCAAGGGTTCCTTTCTGAACCTCAGCTGCCTTACCTATAAGCAGAGAGGTTTCTTCAGCCTATTCCTGTTATAACAGGCTAAGATCCAAATCCCAGTTTCCTGACCTAACAATTTCTGTTCCGCCATACCATTCTGTTCTCAGTGATCCATTCTCCCCTATTTCTCTCTTCCAATGAGTGACACAGAACCAAGCTGTGGCACCTAGTGGAACACCTACTGGCTTATTAAGCCAAAAGCCATATAATTTCTCCACTTTTACCTCACTATTTTAGCTTTAGCCTGAATTGGAAGACAAACATTCAAGCTGTAGAATACTAAATTCACCAAAACTGTGTCATATTTCAAAAGCACATCAATAAGCCTTTGTTGATTCTTTTGATCTACAAAGCTACTATCTAGTTTCTCTACTTTTCTTGCCAAATTTAATTATATGGTCTACACAATACTAAGGAGCCTTTGAGGTACAAATGGTTAAGCATTCAGCTGCTAACTGAAAGGCTGACAATTTGAACTCACACAGCCTCTCCATGAGAAAAAGACCTGACAATCTGCTTCTGTAAAAATTACAGGCAAGAAAACACTATGAGGCAGTTCTAATCTGTCAAGTGGGGTCACTATGACTTCAAAACAACTCGACAGCACCCAACAACAACAACACAATACTACCTCTCTTACTATCATTTAACTGTAACAAAACCCCTTCTTAAAAACCTGAGATTAGACTTCCTCAGCCAACTCTCCATGGAAATATTTCTCTTAAAGGTCACTAATGACTAAATCAAGGAGCTTTGGTGGTACAGTGGTTAAGCGCTTGGCTGCTAACAGAAAGGTCGGCAGCTGCTCCACGGAGAAAGATGTGGCAGTTTGCTTCCACAAAGATTACAGCCTTGGAAACCCTATGGGGCAGTTCTACTCTTTCCTGTAGGGTCACTATGAGTTGGAATCAACTCAACGGCATACAACAAACAACAACGACTAAATCTAATACTAAAACTTTTCTCAGTCCTCACCATTCTCAACCTGTTTTTAGCATTTGGCATGGGTAATGACCTCTTAATTATTTCCTGCCTGTGACACTGTACTATCCAGGTGTTCCCTTCCATGGCTGTTTCTTCTCCATCTCCTTCACCGGTTTAACTCCACCTCCTAGTACCCAAAGGTGTGTTTTCCCAAGGCTCTGACCGCTATTCTCCAATATTTTACTCTACACTCAATCCCTCTAAAAACTCATCTCCTTCCATGTCTTCAGTTATCATCTCTATATTGATAACTTCCAACTCAACATCTGTGAATTTCAAGTCTACAGCTTAGAGCTCTCATGGGTCCATAGAGCTGTTTGATGGGGACCACCCCCTCCCCCCAAGCATTATCTAACTTTCAAGTCAACGTAACAAAGCTGAAGGCTTTATCTTCCCTGTCCCTAAACCAGTTACTCTGACAACTTCTCTATTTGGCCTAGAGACCTCTAAAAATTCAGTGTATACTTCATTTAGTAAATATGAATTGATTATCTCTTTTACACCAGGCATAATACTAAGTACTAGCAACATAAAGACACAGTCCTTGTCCTTAAATGGCTTTCCCCTCTACTTCCTCTACGATATATTTACTTCATTACCCCTTTTTAATTAGTTCATAATATTTTCCCCCAACCCAACTATCCTTTGACTTTCCCTTTCTGTTCATTGTACACTTTCTTGGCCTCCTACTCATACTCAAAGTTCTAAAGTAATCCTTGATTTCTTCTTCTTCACATCCTATCGTATTTTCCTATATAATACTACTCCTATTCAATATTAAACATTTATTAGGTGTCTACTAAATGCTACGAAGTTCTACTCTGTCCTATAGGGTCACTATGAATCGGAACCAACTCGACAACACACAACAGCAACAACTAAATGCTAAGCACTGTGCTGAGCAAGAAGGCCACAATGATAAACAAGACACAAAGTCTCTGCCTTCAAGGACTTCAGAGTCTAGTGTAAGAAAGAGACAGGTGAACCAATAATTACAGTGCAGCAGGATGAGCGTTATAACGTGCCTAGGAGAGAGGTGCCTACCCTGACTTGGCAGACTCATGGGAGGCTTCTCAAGAAAAGTGACACTTGAGCTGAGCTGTAAGTATCACATGCTGTTAGCCTATCAGACTGGGGCACTCCAGGCAGAACAACAGCAAATAGTTCAGTAGAGCTGATACATGAGCACAGGAAGTGACAAGCAAGATATGAGATTGGAGAAGTAGAAATGGGTCATAGTAAGCATAAAGGTTATGTTGCACAACGCCAAGAAATGTACATTCACATCCATTCTTTATGCCCTATTCTTGCACCTACCATACCAAAAACCAAACCCGTCACTGTCAAGTCGATTCTGACTCATAGCAACCCTACAGGACAGAATAGAACTCCCACATAGGGTTTCCAAGGAGTGGCTGGTGGATTCAAACTGCTGACCTTTTGGTTAGCAGCTGAGCTCTTAACCACTGCACCACCAGGGCTCTATGCACCTAGCATTGTGCCTCACATATTATAGTTGTTCAATAAACATTTGCTAAATTTCCATTTCCAGGTCCTTGTGTCTGACTTTTGACTATTCTAAGATGAAAATTTTTCATAATTTTAGTATCTCTGAAATTGGGATATATTTTACAGTCTATAGCATTTTACCCTCAATGATGTCTTACAATTGCTCCTGGTCTGGATTGAAACTAAGTACTTGAAGTCCTTCTAAATCTTCCAGAAAGGATTTGTTTTTGCATCTGTCAGTCACCAGCAGCACTACATCTTTAAATTCTCTGCTTGAGGTTTTTGTTGTTGTTGATACTGGTGGTGGTAGTAAATGATGGTGTCTTCCATTTGCTGATACAGCACTTTCCTCATAGGTCTATGAGGATCACATGATAATTACTAATGTAAAGCACTTAGCACAGTGCCTGTCACAGTTGTTACAGTTGTTTTGTCGTGTTGCTGTTGCTGTTTCTGCTGCTACTATTATGTGTCAGAACACTGTCCAAAAAGACCCAAGAGCAGCAAGTAGATGGAAAAATGAGTAACTAGGAGAACGGTTAGGCAGCTGCCAGTTGATCTGTGGGGCAGGTATCTGAACTACCAGGCAGGGTCTGGGACAAGTAGATCATAGCAAGAACACAAACAAGGAAGCTGCATTAGATCAGTCCAGCAGGGCAGAGGGAGTCTGGGCATGACACTGGAATAGAGGTTGAACCAAGCAAAGGTGGCTAATCATGGGACTGAACAAAGTCTGTATGGAAGAAAAAGAAGGGAGGAAAATCACCATTTGTTGGTGTCAGACACAACAAACAGCCAGGATGATTTTTCAAGGGGTTATGAATATGGAAGAAGATTCCTTTCCTTCTGTCTCCTTTTAAAGTAGTTACAAGCTTTTATTGTGGGCTCGTGGTCGTCTTTACCAGTCTTCAAAGTGTTCAGCCAGTTACAGGGAGGGGACAGTGAATGTCAAATGGCACAGGGCTGGATTCCATCTTCTTCAAACTAGGAATTCTTCTAATCTATTTCTGCAAGCATTAGAGTTGTTACTGGGGCCTATAAGGTCACTATACGTCAGAATCAACTTGACGGCAATGGGTTTGGTTTTTTTGGTGTGGTCCCTATAATAAGACACCATTGATTCTATGACCTAATGCCAAACCTTTGAACAATTCCAACTGACCATTTTCATCCTACACTGCCATGACATTCCCCATGATGGTTCTCCCACTTGAAATGTCCTCCTCCCTAGGATCATAGAATGAGAAGTAACTTTAGAGGACATCTACTTCAACTTCCCAATCAAGGCCGACTTTCCTCCTATGATAATAGCTAACTGGTGATCAGCCAGCCTGTATTTGATCATAGTCAATGTAGTGATTTAGCCCTCAATAAAGTAGCATATTGCATTAATAGCTCTAACTGCAGTATGGTGAAGAGAGCATGAGCCTTGGACCTCAGTTCAAATCAGGGCTTTGAACCAGTTTGAACTGGTTCAGTCATGGCCAACAAAGTGAAATGGGAACAGACCTGAATTTTTAAAATTTTGGTGAACAAGAACCATAACTGGACTGGGAAAAATTACCAGTCAAAGCCCTGGTAGAAACTTAATCTCTCTCTTAGAAAACAAGGGCAGCATACACATTGCACAGCAATGAAATCTCTTGCCGGTGGGATTCTGCACAGAGTCAGAACAGTGGTGCCCCAGTCAAAGATGGCAGCCTACCAAGTCGCTTTGAATGTGTGTTGCTCTCCTCAGTACTGGCAATAATCCAATCTCACACACCAGGCTCCTGAAAGGGCTCACTATGCCTCTTCCGAGTCTCCTATTCCATGGTTTCAACCCACAGTTTTTCCCATTCTGGTTATGGTTCCAGATCACCCAAAGTTTTAAAATTCAAGTCTGTTCCAGTTTCACTGCATCAGCCATGACTGAACCAGTTCGAACCGGTTCCAAGCCCTTGTTCGAATTCAAGCTTCACCACTAATGACATTTTTAAGTTACCCTCTTTAAACTTCAGTCTCCTCTTCTGTAAAAGTAAGATGACAACTCTACCTCATCAATCCCACAAATATAAACTCCTCAAGATCACTAATCACATCTACTTTTCTTTCAAGCCTTAACCAAATCTAGAAAATGTTGAATTATTAGTAATTGAGTTAACTAGTTGTGATGTCATATACCTTTACCACAGCTCTCAGTTTTATTATTAGTAAATTTAGGGTTAGTTATCATCCAGCTCTTTTACTATATATTAACTGAAAAAAATTGGAGCTTTTAAATACTGAGGAGGCCCAAAGATTCATATACAGATAGAAAATGAAAATTATGCAAATTCCTCCAGTGTTTGAGCACAGGGGGAAGAAAACTGTGATCTGTAATTTTGAGAAAATCCAGACAAATGTGTTTTTATATGACCTTATCTTAACAATATGCCTCTAGTACTGATGGTGAATACTCGACACTGCATTGTGCCAAAGCAATAGAGCATGAAGATTCCTGAAATGTGTCCTTGTATAATATCTCAATTAAGCCATGGGTAATAAAAAATCCAGACTACATGTTAAAATATACAAACATTCCGTAGTTGTTTAAGCCGGTTTAGTTCTCTCACAGAGTATATAAATGTTTCTACCTACATTTCAGCCTATGACAAAGCAAAACTTTTTTTTAAAGTGTTCTAATTTTGGAAACTATAACACAAAAATAATGTTTGTGGTGACCTTGCCCTAAAAAAAGTTTCATTTTTAATTTATTTCTTCCAGATAATTGCATAGCTAATTATCCTTGATATTTAGTCACTTGCAGAATTGGAAGTATCAATTTTTTGAAATTATCTATACCAGGAAGGCTCATTTAAAAAAAGAGAGAGAGAAGCAAATGTTTCAAATTCTCATTTTAACTTAAGGGATCCTTATATATCCTGATGCAATTCTGACTCAAGTAGCCTAACTACCACTTGTATCTTATGAAATTCCAAGTTATTTTATTCTATATTTAAGAAAAAAATGCTAAAATATTTGTGATCTTTCATTTTACGCACTTGGATTCTAATGGTCTCTCTTTAAAAACAACACAGAAACAGTGGTTTTGCAAATGAGGTGTGTGTTCCAACATCAAGCATTTATTGGATAATCTTGTGTTTTGATTTTACTGTAACCATTATGGTGCTATCATTCACAAGCATCATTTTACTATACTGCCAGTGCCTGGTACAATGTAAAGTACAAATGTGATTTTCATTTGTCTATTTAGTATTTCCAACCGAACAGGGGAGATGCTGTCTCCTTGATCACAGTTCTGTTTCATTTTTTAGTTTTTTTAGCAAGAATCAAGCCAATAATCCTGTAAATCTGGATCCTGTTGTTGTTGGGTGCCATAGAGTCAATTTTCCATTCATAGTGACCCCATGTGACAACGTAGAACTGTGCCATAGAATTTTCTAAGTTATAATCTTTATGGGAGCAGATTGCCAGGTCTTTCTCCCATGGAGTCACTGGATAGGTTCGAATAGTCAACATTTCTGTTAGCAGCTGAGCACCTAACCATTGCACCACCAGGGCTCCTTAAAGTTGGATCCTACTAGGGTGTAATTTTTTTTTTCTTAATGAATTTTGCAAATTGAGTACCTGAACTTCTAGTTGTGGATATCTTCTGCTAGTGTTCTAAAAGTTTAAATATTGGGGAAGGTGGAGAGCTATAAAGAAAGGATTCAATTATAATGAACTTTTTTTTCTTTTTTGTATTGTACTTTAGATGAAGGTTTACAGAACAAATAGTTTCTCATTAAACAGTACAAATATTGTTTTATGACAATGGTTAACAACCCCACGACATGTCAACACTGTCACTTTTTGACCTTCGGTTCCCTATTACCAGCTTTCCTGTCCCCTCCTGCCTTCTAGTCCTTGTCCCTGGGCTGTTGTGCCCCATCAGTCTCATTTTGTTTTATGGGGCTGTCTAATCTTTGGCTGAACGGTGAACCTAGGGAGTGACTTCATTACTGAGCTAAAATGGTTTCCAAGGGCCATACTCTCGAGGTTTCTCCAGTCTCTGTCAGGCCACTAAGTCTAGTCTTTTTTTGTTAGTTAGAATTTTGTTCTACATTTTTCTCCAACTCTGTCCGGGACCCTCTGTTGTGATCCCTGTCAGAGCAGTCAGTACTGGTAGCCGGGCACCATCTAGTTGTACTGGACTCAGTCTGGCGGAGGCTGTGGTAGTTGTGGTCCATTAATCCTTTGGACTAATCTTTCCCTTGTATCTTGTTTTCTTCATTCTCCTTTGCTCCCAAGGTGGGGAGACCAGTGGAGTATCTTAGATGGCTGCTCATAGGCTTTTAAGACCCCAGACACTACTCACCAAGGTAGAATGCAGAACATTTTCTTTATAAACTGTGTTATGCCAACTGAGTTAGCTGTTCCGCGAGACCATGGTCTCCACAGTCCTCTGCCCAGCAATTCAGTCCCTCAGGGAGTTTGGATGTGTCTATGGAGCTTCCATGACCTTGCCTTGTACAAGGTGTGCTAGCTTCCCCAGAATTGTGTACTGTCTTATCCTTCACCAAAGTTACCACTTATCTAATAATCAACTTTTTCTTTGGCATTTTCATACATCAGTTGAGAAAGAAAACTTCTTTCCCATGCTCTAAATGAAGCCAGTTTTTGTACCATGATGTCAATTTCAAGCATTTCATTCTCTGACCAGCTCACTTCCTCCCATGCCTAACAGTCCTGCAGCATGAGACCTTCAGTCCATTGCTTCCACCACCTTTTCACTGTCCCTAGCTCTCCTCATGTACTCACTTCTCTTTGTTGTTGTTGTTAGGTGCCATCAAATAGATCTGGACTTATAGCAACCCCATGTGACAGAGTAGAACTGCCTCATAGGGTTTTCTAGGCTTTAATCTTTAGGGAAGCAGATCACCAGGTCTTTCTCCTGTGGAGCTGCTTGGTGGCTACGAACCACCAACCTTTAGGTTAGCAGCCAGGAGCTTAACCATTGCACCACTAGGGCTCCTTAACCCAACATAAATTCTGAAGTCAATAAGTAAAATCATTCCCCTGCATATCCCTCAGTTCCTTTATCTCACAATCACTTCTCTTAGTCACTTGACAAAACTTCAACCCTCCTTAAATCCTATTCTGCCTAATCTATCTGGCCAACTGGTCTCACTTTAAATTCATGACCACTAACTTCAACTGGTTCCTCTGTGGTGCCTATCAATCAACCTTATTTCCCTAATCAAATCACTGTCCCACTCTCCTAGGCAACTGCTTCATAATCTCTCAGTCTTCCAGCACTCCCTCACTTGTCCTCATTCACATCTGATGACTTTGCTTCCTATATCAATGAAAGAGACAGAGTGATCCTTTTAAAAACATAAATCAGATCATGTTATTTGTCTGCTCAAAACACTCTAGTGGCTCCCCTTCTCTCACACAATAAAAGCTAATATCCTTACAGTGACCCGCAAAGCCCTACATGATCTGGCCCCATTACCTCTCTGACCTCACCTCCTGCTACTTTCCCCTTGGTCACCGCTCCTGCTTCACTGGCCTCTTTGTTGTTCAGTTAACACACCAACCACTCTCCCATCTCTGGGCCTTTGCACTTCCTTCTTCCTAGAACACTCTTCCCTCAGATATATTTACAAGGCTAACTCCTTCCTCTCCCTTATGACTTTGTTCAAATGTCACCTTCTCAGTGAGGTCTTCTCTGACCATTTTATTTAAATTGGAACCCCCTCCCCCACCCTGTACTCCCTCTACCCCGTTCCTGTTTTATTTTTCTCCATAGCACCTTTCATCATCTACAAACTATGTCTTCATATGAGCCAAGATGTTGGCCAGTTTTGTCCACCGTTGAAACTCCAGTGCCTAGAACAGTACCTAATACATAGTAGGTACTCAATAAATATTGTTGAAGGAATGAACACGTGAACACATGAATGAAACACCTTTATTAAAGGAAGTATGTCTAAATTTCAACTACTGGCTTGCTAGTTTATGTCAGCTAGTTTATGTTCCCTCTGTAATCATTAACAAAGAACACTTAAATCCAAATTTATATTTTATTAGCAAAAAGGTGAAGTCAAAGAATCACAAAAATAATCTTACTCTGCCAGGGTAGATAGTATAGCTGTAACCAATGCCATACTCTGCAGGAGCATCTGTGAGCAGTTTCCTTGCAGAGAAAACAAGGGCTATTGCAGTCCATTCTCAGCAGATATCTCAGCAATCAGACCAAACCCATTGCCACTGAGTCAATTCTGACACATAGCGACCCTATAGGACAGACTAGAACTGCTCTATAGAGTTTCCAAGGAGTGACTGGTGGATTCAAACTGCTGACCTTTTGGTTAGCAGCCAAGTTCTTCACCACTGTGCCACCAGGGTTCCATCTCAGCAACAATAGCTTGTA
>NW_004444189.1:957530-959214 GCF_000243295.1 Trichechus manatus latirostris
AAATTTCTTGACATAAACAAGTGAGCACTTCCAGTGCTGCATCAATTTTTTGAAACATCTCAGTTGGTATTGCATCAACTCCTGGAGCCTTGTTTTTCACCAGTGCCTTCAGTGCAGCTTAGACTTCTTCCTTCAGTACCATAGGTTCTTGATCATATGCTACCTCCTGAAGTGGCTGACCATCAACCAATTCTATTTGGTATAGTAACTCAGTGTATTCTTCCATCTTCTTTTGATGCTTCCTTCATCAGTTAATATATTCCCCATAGAACCCTTCAAGATTGCAACTCAAGTCTTGAATATTTTCTTCAGTTCTTTCAGCTTGAGAAATGCCGAGTGTGTTCTTCCCTTTTGGTTTTCTACTCCAGGTCTTTGCACATATCATTATAATACTTTACTTTGTCTTCTCGAGCCACCCTTTGAAATCTTCTATTCAGCCTTTTACTTCATTTCCTCCGTTCACTTTAGCTATTCAACATTCAAGAGAAAGTTTCGGTGTCTCTTCTGACATCCATCTATCTTCTGACATGTCTTTTCTCTCTTTCTTGTCTTTTTAACGACCTCTTGCCTTCTTCATATATGACGTCCTTGATGTCATTCCACAACTCGTCTGGTCTTCGGTCATTAGTGTTCAGTGCATCAAATGTATTCTCGAGATGGTCTCTAAATTCAGGTGGGATATACTCAAGGTCATACTTTGGCTCTCGTGGACTCCTTTTAATTTTCTGCAGCTTCAGCTGGAACTTGTATATGAGCAATCAATATAAAAAATTATGAGGCCCATGAAATTTGCCTATATCCCACTCACATTAACCAATACTACTCACCTCTCCTACAAAAGTGCTTTGTTAAGTAACCAAGGCTGTCTTCATGTTAGTCAAAGTTAATGGCATTTCTAGTCAATACAAAAAACATATTAATAAGACATTTTATCAATATGTAAATATAACCAAATTTTATTGTACCATAAATTACTCAAAGTGATTTCTTATATCTATTTTTAAAGATAACATCAAATTGTATAGATCTCAATCATTAATACATTACAGTCTAGAACGCTGAGTTAGAGATTTTAACTGAGTGGTGATTTTGGGAATTTTTTTTAAGGGAAAAAAATGATCAATTTTCCCCATTAGTAGGTAATATGAGTGTCACATATATTAGCTGCTTCATAAATCATATTTTAAGTTCCCTATTCCATCTTTGTGCTCAGAACAACAACCCAGAAAAGAACAAAAAAACTCCTCAAAATTAAACCATTAAAATGAAATCCATCTCTGAATATTTTAAAGGATTTACACCAAAAAAAAAAAGTCAATAAGTAAACATTAAATACATAAAATTAATCATTCATGACCCTGAAAGTGTGGTAGGAAGAAAGCTGGAAGCCCCTACAAAATTTAAAGCTTCTATGAGGGAGGGAACTTGAAAGGATTACTGTAAATTCACTGTGTTAGGTTGTTGTCAAGTACCACTGAGTCAGTTCCAAATCATAGTGACCATATGTACAACAGAAACAATGCCTGGTCCTGCACCATCCCCACAATGGTTGCTACGCTTGAGCCCATTGTTGCAACCACTGTGTCAATCCATCTCACTAAGGGTCTCCCTCTTTTTCACTGATCCTCTACTGTACCAAGCATGATGTCCTTCTCCAGGGACTGATCCCTCCTGATAACATGTC
>NW_004444189.1:965499-968624 GCF_000243295.1 Trichechus manatus latirostris
TCAGGGAATACCTTCTATGTAGCAGAGCAACTTTGTGATCCCATCCCTCCTGTCCCAGCTGCCTGCTTCATAGAGGGAGAGATCAGAGCTTTCTGTGCTGTAGTAACTTCAACATGACTTAGATCATTCCTGGAAAAATGTAAAGTGTAACATTCATGTTCTAGAGCTACTCCCTTAAGTCAGTAAGACTGAAAATCAAATTCCTTAGCATTTTAACTATTTTTTAGCAAAAACTCTGCTGGCCACTAGATGGCACTTGCATTAGCCATGTCTCCAATTTGGAGAAGAGCCCTTTTCTGAAAGTCCTTTGATAAGCTTGAAACTCTGAAAGCATTTATTTAAAAAAAATAAAATAAAAAATTCTCAAGCTAAGCTATAAATGCTAATTAAATTTATAGTGTGCCTATGGTACTGTAATTTAGTAATACTATATAATCTCATATAGTACTAAGTTATACTAGACTACAATGCACTATACTGCACTATACTCCGTTATGTTAGTGTTTTCCAAAGTGTGGTTCCAGGAGCTTATAAAAAATAAATGTGGGATCTAGGACCTCATCCCAGACCTACTAAATCCAAGTCTTTGCATGGGGCCCAAGAATCTGCATTTTAGCAAGATCCCAGGGGATTCTGAAGCAGAATCTCTTCTATAGACTATAATACCAGTTAATACCATGTTCCTATTATTCATAATCCCAGTGAAAGATTCAAGGAAGTTGTTTTCCCCATGAAAGCACCTTCTTATGACATTACAGATGCCCCTTCCCTACCTATGCTCCAAGTCCCCAGTAATGATTTGTCATCAGAGTAAGAGAATCTATAATAGAGCTCAGGTTGCAATAACAGAAGTTGAGGAAGAGTAGTAGGATCTCCAGATATAGGGATAGGGGATAAGGGACATTGGGGGGATAAGACCCTGCCACTATAAGACTGCGGGAACACTGCTTGGCCAACACCCTCTTCCCTGCCAGTCCCTTTCTTCTCTCCCTCAGGTTGGTGCCACCCTACTCCCAACTACTGATTTCACTGCCTTGTCAGCAACCAAGAGAAATAAGTAGCAGATAAAAAAACTCTCCCCTCTGCATTGCCTCATTTGCTGTAAGCAGAATTGTCAGATAAAATACAGGATGCCCAGGTAAGTCTGAATTTCAACAAATAATTTTTTTATTTGTTGCATGGGACATAGTTATACTAAAAAATTATTGTTTGTCTGAAACTCAAATTGAACTGGGCACCCTGTATTTTTATTCACAAAATCTAGCAACCTTAGCCGTAGGGAGTGAGGAAAGCATGGAGGTGATCACAGGTGATAATGGCAAGTCTTTGGATGCTTAAAGGACTGCAGTTGAGAATCAGGAAATCCAAGTTCAAACTCCATTGCATATTTTACCTCAGGGACACAGACTCTGCTGGAGATGGAATGGGGTCTCCCAAGACAATGGATGACACCAGTTTTGAGGTAGGAAAGACAGAGGTGTGATGGGCATTTACCCTCTCATCCTTCCCAGGATCCCCACCAGTCCTTCTCCCACCAGCCAGGGCCTTGACTTGGGGCAGGTAATAAGCAGAGACTGTGAGTAAGGGAGTGTGCATACCTCTCAGTCTTGAGCAGAAATACACTCTGCAGCAGAAGAAAAAGGAGGTGGGGCAAATCCTCTGTTGTAGCTGCCGTGGGGGAGCAGGAGTCTGTGTCTCCTAATCAGTATTTTTCAAACTATGTGCATTATGAAATAAATTTAGTGGATAACAACCAGCATATTTTAAAATGAAATACTATAGAATACGATAGGGCAGAGCAGAATCGAAAGGAATGGAATAGAAAATATCAGAATGCACTACATATATTAAGAATAAGCACTGTCTCCTTAACAATGGGTATGAACCATTTGTATTTGTATGTATGTACTGGTATTGAGTCCTCATGTAAAATACATTTCTTATTGGAGTACAGTCTAAAAAGTTTGCTAAACACTGCCATGGGCCACCTAGGAAATGCAGATGCCCTCAGTGACTGCCTAACTGTAAGGAACATATATAAATTGGGAAATATCTATAGTGTGTTAACTTATTTATCTGAGCAGCTCCTATTCCCTGAATGTAACTTTGATATGAGTGATCTTGAAAAATAATCTATTGTGGTAGAGATCGTCTGTTTTCTTCTTTCTTGACAAAGTATCAGACCACAGCTCCCAGATGCCTTGCAGATTGGTGGGGTCACACAGCTGGTTCTTACCAGTTAAACACTGGGGTGTAAGGACAGGGTGATGTGTATCATCTCCAGGTGAGGTGTTAAGAGCACAGGTAACTTCTCTACACTCTTTCCCCAGCTTGTCTGAGGGCTGGACACAGGCTAAATTTCAAGGCCTTAAAAAGATAGTAGAACAATTTGTTGGGAAAAGCCTGAGTTATACAGCAAGGCTCCAACCTGCCCCTGCCAGCCTGCATTGTCTGTGACATGAATGAGAAACCATCCTTGTGTCACCCACATTTTGTTTGGGTCATTTATTTCAGCAGATTAACGTGACTGCCACAATTATGTTTGTATTTATACAGAAAGCACATAACTTATAATTGCAAATATACTCAAACCACTATAAATTGGTAGACAAATATACTCTATGAAAGTGTTGTTGTTGTTATTGTGTGCTGTTGAGTCAATTCCGACTCAAAGTGACTCTATAGGACAGAGTAGAACTGCCCCATAGGGTTTCCAAAGCTGAAATCTTTATGGAAGCAAACTGCAGAGCAGCTGGTGGATTCAAACTGCTGACCTTTCAGGTAGCAGCCAAACGCTTTACCACTGTACAACCAGGGCTCCTCCATAAAATAAATAAATAAAAGTGTATTAGTCTTAAATCTTTTTTTTCTTTTCTTTCTTTGTTTTTGCTTTTTAGTTTTGATTGTATGAGTGACAGCCTAGTCAAAGTTTTAAAGACATGTGATGTTTCCCATCATTCTTTTTGTTCTTAACATCTTTGGTGCCAGTCTCTGCTCATATGCCTCATATCCCGGGTTTTTGAGTATGAATTTCATTTTTCTGTTCATTCCCAAGAAGAGTACTTCTTTATTTGCAAATTTCAAGCAGAAAGCTCCAGGGCACACCATAGCAGGAGTAAAACAGA
>NW_004444189.1:968724-972571 GCF_000243295.1 Trichechus manatus latirostris
AGTGGCAAAGCACTGTTGTTGCAGCTGCTACCAAATTCCCAGTTGTCTCAGGAATGTTTTCCATTTTATTAGCATAATAATAGCAGTTACAGTTATTCATGGTTTTGTAATTATGAGCACATATTACCAATATTACTAGTTTGATCTTTGAGTTTCTTTTTGCATTATAAACACTTCAATTTTTATATGAATTATAATAGAAAAATAATGGTTGTTTAAATGGGTTGTCACTCACAAGCAAAAAATGTGGAAATGTTAAGGCCAGGATAGCGAGGAATCGATTTTGTACATCTGATACCCTTCAAAATAACCTTATAAGAATATAATTCTATGGAGAATTCTGGGAAGATGATGGTGTAAACAGATCATTGTACCAACCCTCACCCACAAATACAAGAAGAAATGCAACAAGGAAACCGGTGCTCAGCTTTGAGGGACTCAGAGGAAAACAGTGAGGAAACTGCAGACAGGCAAGAATCAATGAATCAACAATGAGTCACACACCGTAGGAAAATCACTTCTCCCACTGTCCCTACTCCTTCCCCAGCCACATGGGCCACCAGCTGCTGTGAACTGGGAAAGTGATCCCAGAAAACAAGTCTGCTTTCCACAGCCCCTGCCTGTACAAAGAGGAAGGACCCCAAGCTTCTGCTCTAAAATCAGCAAGGCAGACCTCTCTGGTGGTCCATTTGAAGTGTGCCAGTACCTTCCCCACCCAGACACTGTAGCGCAAGCCTACTGCAAACTGCTACAGAAAGCCCACGCAGTGGAGTCTGCTCTCATAGTCAACACTGTGTCTGCCTCCCTGCACACCCCATAGCTCAGGCCTCTGAAACCAACAGGACCTCCCTGAGAGTTAGTTCATGTCTCTTTGCTCCACCTTCCTGTCGGGGCTGAGAACTGCTGACTGAGGCTGTTGTGTGCTAGGAAGCAGGAGCCTTGAGTGGAGTGCACTCACAGCCAACAATCAACCAGAGGGACTCTGATAGTAACAAGGCAGATCTCCATGGGGATCTTAAGTGGAGCATGACATCCCCTCCCTACCTGGTACTTGTTGGTTGCCAGACTGTGGCAAACTCCTACAGAAGGCACCCACAGTGAAGTCAGCTCCCATAGTCAGCACTTAACCAGCCTCCCTGTGCACCCTATACCTCAGGCCTCTGAAACCAACACAACAGACCTCCTTGGGGATCAGTTCAGGTCTGTCTGCTCCTGCTTCCAGTCTGCACTGAGGACTGCTGACTAAGGCTGTTGTGTGCTAGAAAGCAAGCATCTTGAGTGGAAGCTACACCCACAGCCAACATACTACAGGGCAGGCTTTGACAGCAACAAGGCAGACCGGCCTGGGGATCCGTTGGAGTGTGACAACCCCTCCTCCAACCAGTAACCGTAGGCTGCTAGACTGATATGCACTACTATAGATGGTTCCCTACAGTGCAGTCAGGCGGTAGGTCACCTAAGTGGAGACTGCTCCCCTAACCACCACAGGGCCACTGAGGCTCTGACACCAAGACAGATCTCTTGGAGGTCCTTCTGGGAGGTACCAGACCCTTCTCTCCTGAAACAGAGGAAACTCTGTCTGTGCTTCCCCTGAATGCCAGCTCAGATATAAGCAGCTCCCAAAGAGCAGGGAAGGAGGTCTCAGGCAAAACTGAAGGGCAACACCCAGCCCTGAAGGGGGCTCACTTAGTGCGGGTTTTCCAAATAAAAACACAATTGCAGAAACAGAGAAGGGCAAGGAATGTAACTAGAGAAATAACAATAACCGTGCCCTCTAACGGACAGATTGATTAGTACCTGTCTTAGTCATCTAGTGCTGCAAGTAGGCTAAAAGTCCAAATTCAGGGTGTCAGCTCCAGGGGAAGGCTTTGTCTGCCAGCCTTGTCATCAATCTTCTCCTCCCCACGCCGTCCAGACTAGGAGCTTCTCCATGCAGGGACCCCAGTTCCAAAGGATGTGCTCTGCTGCAGGAACTGCTTTCTTGGTGGTATGAGGTCCCCGCCTCTGCTCACTTCCCTTTCCTTTTTGTATCTTGAGAGATAAAAGGTAGTGCAGGCCACACCCCAGGAAAACTCCCTTTACGTTGGGCCAGGGATGTGACCTGGGTAATGGTGTTACAATCCCACCCTAATTTTCTTTAACATAAAATTACAATCACAAAATGGAGGACAACCACACAATACTGGGAATAATGGCCTAACCAAGTTACACATATTTTGGGGGGACACAATTCAATCCAGTACCCAATATCTCACCTGAGTAGCAGTGTCTGCTAGTGGATGGACTGACCGCAGTGTGTTCTCTGGTGTGTTTGGGAGAGACTGAAAGTTGAAAACCAAGACCTGGAACTTTCTAATCCTGATTAAACCAGGGAGGGATAAGGAGTTACCACAGAGAGAGAGAGGAGGCAACAAGCAAAGCTGATGACTCTGCCCACCTAAGAGTTTTTTGCAGAAAGTAGTGTGGGCAAAAATACCAAGTACTAGGGAAAACTGACAAAGCTAACACCCTCAAAAACCCCAGTGCCCCAACAAAAAAATCACAAGACACACAAATAACAGAGAAACAATAGCCCATCCAAATAAACATGACAAAGGGAGTGAAAGTGCATCTAGGGATGACCAGAATGAAAAAAAACGAAGACTACAATACAACATTAAATATAATTAAAGAACTAAGGGAAAACATAGACAAAGAGCTAAAAGAAATACGGAAAACAATGCAAGAACAAAATGAGGATCAAAAAAAGAGATACTGTAACTGAAAGGGACAATAACTGAAATAAGAAACACAATAAAAGGACTTACCAACAGATTTAATCAGGAAGAAGAAAGAATCAGCAAATTAGAGGATAAGATAGTTAAAATTACAGACACTAAAGAGCAACAAGAACAGAGGCCCGAGAAGGCTGAGCACAGTTTAATGGAATTATGAGACAACAAGAAGAAACCTAATATATGCACCACGGGAATTTCAGAAAGAGAGGAGAGAAAGAAAGGGACAGAAAGAATATTTGAAGAAATAATGACAGAAAATTTCCCCAGTCTAACGAAGGACATGAATCTACAAATTCAAGAAGTTCAAAGAACTCCAAGTAGGATAAACCCAAAGAGATCGACACCAATGAAACATCACAGTTAAAAACAAAAACAAAAACCTGTTGACATTGAGTCCATTCCGACTCATAGTGACCCTATAGGACAGAGGAGAACTGCCCCATAAGGTTTCCAAGGAGCTGCTGGCGGATTTAAACTGCCAACCTTTTGGTTAGCAACCTTTTGGTTAGCAGCCACCAGGACCAGTAGAGACAAAGAGAGAATCCTGAAAGCAGTGAGAAAGAAGCAAACAGTCACACACAAAGGATCCCCAATAAGATTAAGGGTCGACTTTTCCTCAGATATAGTGGACGCCAGAATGCAATGGAATGATATTTAAATGATATTTAAAGTGATGAAAGAAAGAAAAACAAAAAACTGTCATCCAAGAATACTATCATACTTGTCAAACAAAAATACCAAGAATACTATCCAGTAAAACACTCCTTCAAGAATGAGGGTAAAATTAAAACATTCCTAATGCAAAATCATACAACCATTCTGGAAAATGATACGGCGCTTCCTCAGAAAGCTAGAAATAGACATACCATTCGAACCAGCAATTTCACTCCTAGGAATATAGCCTAGAGAAATAAGAATCATCACTCAAATAGACATATGCACACCTATGTTCATGGCAGCATTGTTCACAATAGCAAAATGATGGAAACCTAGATGCCCATCAACAGATGAATGGATAAACAAACTAGGTACATACACACAATGGAGTACTATGCAACAAGAAAGAACAA
>NW_004444189.1:975054-987091 GCF_000243295.1 Trichechus manatus latirostris
GTTGGATTTTCCTATAGATTTTAGAGATTAGACCTTTGTCAGATATACCACAGCTAAAGTTTTTTTCCCAGTCTGTAGGTTCTCTTTTTTACTCTTTGGTGAAGTCTTTTGATAAGCATTTAAGTGTTTAATTTTTAGAAGATCCCAGTTATCTAGCTTATTTTCTGGTGTTTGTGTATTGTTAGTTATGGTTTGTATCTTATTTAAGCCATATATTAGGGCTTCTAGTGTTGACCGTATTTTTTCTCCCATGATCTTTATAGTTTGGGGTTTTATATTTAGGTCTTTGATCCATTTTGAATTAGGTTTTGTATATGATGTGAGGTATGGGTCCTGTTTCATTTTTTTTACATATGGACATCCAGTTTTGCCAGCACCATTGTTAAAAAGACTGGCTTTTCCCCAGTTAATGGACTTCAGGGCTTTGTCGAAGGTCACATGACCATAGGTGGATGGATTTACATCTGGGTTCTCGATTCTGTTCCATTGGTCAATGTGTCTGTCATTGTACTAAGCTGTTTTGACTACTGTAGCTGTATAGTAGGTTCTGAGGTCAGGTAGTACGAGGTCTCCTACTTTGTTCTTCTTCAATAATGCTTTACTTATCCAGGGCCACTCCACTGAAACTCTTAATCTGGAAGCGATAGATAAATTACTGGGAATGGATGCTGATGTTAATATTAGTATTAATACCTATATTTGTTTTGGTTCTCTGAATCTGAAATCTATTTCAGACACTTTGTAAGGGTATTTCATTAAATAGAGATTAAAAGTGTACAAATTTGATCACATCCCTGGAATAGAAAAGAGGTAGACCCCAAGCAGCTATTAGTATAGAAAAAAAAAAAAACAGAAATGTGACAGTTCTGAGAAAGGAATGGGGTAAGTAGGGAGAACAGAGCCGAAGAAAAACTTTTAGGATTTATTTTTTAAAACGTGGCCTCAAAACAATGTGGCATCACAATAGATAACTGTTGTTAGGTGTCACCGAGTCGGTTCCGACTCATAGTCACCCTATGTACTACAGAACAAAACACTGCCCGGAACGAAACTTGAGCCCATTGTTGCAGCCACTGTGTCAATCCATCTCTTTGAGGGTCTTCCTCTTTTTCACTGACCCTGTACTTTGCCAAGCATGATGCCCTTCTCCAGGGACTGACCCCTCCTGATAACATGTCCAAAGTATGTAAGACATAGTCTCACCATCTTTGCTTCTAGGGAGTATTCTGGCTGTACCTCTTCCAAGACAGATTTGTTCATTCTTTTGGCAGTCCATGGTATATTCAATATTTTTCACCAACACCACAATTCAAAGACATCAGTTCTACTTCGGTCTTCCTTATTCACTGTCCAGCTTTCACATGCATATGATGCAATTGAAAATACCATGGCTTGGGTCAGGCGCACCTTAGTCTTCAAGGCGACATCTTTGCTTTTTAACACTTTTGTAAAGAGGTCTTTTGCAGCAGATTTGCCCAAAGCAATGTGTCTTTTGATTTCTCGACTGCTGCTTCCATGGGTGTTATTGTGGATCCAAGTAAAATGAAATCCTTGACAACCTCAATCCCTTCTTTGTTTATCATGATGCTGTTTATTGGTCCAGTTGCAAGGATTTTTGTTTTCTTTATGTTGATGTGTAATCCATACTGAAGGCTGTGGTCTTTGATCCTCATCAGTAAGTGCATCAAGTCCTCTTCACTTTAAGCAAGCAAGGTTGTGTTATCTGCATAACGCAGGTTGTTAATGAGTCTTCCTCCAATCCTGATGCCCCGTTCTTCTTCATATAATCCAGCTTCTCGGATTATTTGCTCAGCATACAGATTGAATAGTGTCTTAGTCATCTAGTGCTGCTACAACAGAAATACCACAAGTGGATGGTTTTAATGAAGAGAAGTTTATTTTCTCACAGTCAAAGTAGGCTAAAAGTCCAAATTCAGGGCATCAGCTCCAGGGGAAGGCTTTTTCTGTCAGCCTTCTTCTCTTCAGTGTTCCCCCAGACTAGGAGCTTCTCTGCGCAGGGACCCCAGGTCCAAAGGACGCACTCTGCTCCTGGCACTGCTTTCTTGATGGTATGAGGTCCCCCTGTCTCACTGCTCACTTCTGTCTTTTATATCTGAAGAGATTGCCTCAGGACACAATCCAGTCTTGTAGATCAGGTCCTGCCTTACTAACACAACTGCCACCCATCCTCCCTCATTAACATCATAGAGGCAGGTTTACAACATACAGGAAAATCACACAGTACCAGGAATCATGGCCTAGCCAAATTGATACACACATTTTTGGGGGGACATAATTCAAACCACGACAAATAGGTATGGTGAAAGAGTACAACCCAGACGCACACCTTTCTTGACTTTAAACCACACAGTATCCCCTTGTTCTGTCCAAACAACTGCCTCTTAATCTATGTACAGGTTCCTCATGAGCGCAATTAAGTGTTCTGGAATTCCCATTCTTCACAATGTTATCCATAATTTGTTATGATCCACATAGTCGAATGCCTTTGCATAGTCATTAAAACACAGGTAAACATCTTTCTGGTATTCTCTGCTTTCAGCCAGGATCCATCTGACATCAGCAATGATATTCCTCGTTCCACGTCCCCTTCTAAATCCGGCCTGAACTTCTGGCAGTTCCCTGTTGATATACTGCTGCAGCCCGTTTTGAACAATCTTCAGCAAATTTTACTTATGTATGATATTAATGATATTGTTTGATAATTTCTGTATTCTGTTGGATCACCTTTGCTGGGAATAGGCATAATTATGGATCTCTTCCAGTCAGTTGGTCAGGTAGCCGTCTTCCAAATTTCTTGGCATAGACAACTGAGCACTTCCAGCCCTGCATCCGTTTGTTGAAACATTTCAATTGATATTCCATCAGTTCCTGGATGAATAGCTGGGAAACCAATTATAACTGGCAGGCGAACCTGGTGCTCTACTGGGACAAATGGAGATCTTTTTGACAAAAGGTCTGTCTTCTAGAAGAAAAATATGAAAAGGCAGGATCTTAGAATTATGGGCAAGTCAAGGAGAAATCAGTTCAGTGACTTATGAATTGACCGGGAGTTTGGTTCACCCACTGAGTTGAATTACCTTTCTAGTTGCCATTCTTCTATCATAAGTCCTTTTAGGTATGACTTTAAGTGGTAATCAAGGGATAAATATGAAATGGACTGAAATGGGATAAGCTCTGGATCCCATAGCAAAGTGTTTGATACTTCCACCACATTGTACTTGCCATGAAAAACATGTAATAGGCAGTTGTTAACTCATAGTGCTTGTACAATATATCTAAAATATTACTTAAAATGCAGATTTCTGGGTTCCAAAGTTGGGAGTTTCTTTCAGTAGATCTTGGGTGAGGCCTTGGACTCTGAATTTAAAAAAAAAAATCTCAGATAATTCTGATGCAGGTAGACTACCTTTTGAAAAATACTGTTTAAAATTTTCAGACATTTTATATGACAGAATTTTAACCAAAAAAATGCTACAAAATGCATTTTCTCTTATTACTTTAGAATGTATATGTCATTAACTCATTTTATTAATGCATAAGGTTATAAAATAATTAGCTTGTACATTTTTAAATATCTGCTGACACTATTTCTAAAATAGCTACTAAAGCCATTTTTCATTTTGATTGCAATGTTTTAAAAACTGCAATGCTTTAAAAAATTATATACCTATATATTTAAAAACAAAGTATTGGATCACTTTCTATATTTATTAGAATGTCTTGAAAAAAATATTAGGTAGCAGTAATATAAAGAAATACTATCACCTGAATCATCATTAATAAACTACCACAGGTACTGAAAAGTGGGGGGAATAAAAGCCCTGAACTATCAGTAGAGGCAATAAACTCATAGGTGGAGATAAAAGAAAAATTCATTTTTCAAAATTAAATTTTAGACAGGACAATAGTTCCGTGTATTTGAACTATCCATGTCTCATAATAATTTCTTGCACATTGTTTTAGTTCCCAAAACTAGACTATTTTTGGTGAAATTTGATCCATAGATCTAAACCTTCATTTCCCACTTCAATTCACTGTGACACTGTTTGCAAATCACCTTCCTTTCTACACTTCTCATCTATAAAATACTACTAACATTTGCCAATAACCTTAAGAATGAAAAAAATACCATAATCGTGTCTGTGACAAAATTTGAGATTCTAGGAAAGAAATCACTAGATATAAATACAAAATAAAATTATCCCGAAAGTTTTTCCTGTTGCAATACTGGCAGAGCACATATTTCAAATGTAAATTATTGAGAAGGGTCATTCTCATCATTAACATTAATAAATATTTATTGAGGTGCCTATAGGGTATTTGGCAGTGTACTCGTCAGCAATCTTGCATCAGATTTGAAATATATTCACATTGCAAAGAAATATATAACCTAAATTAGAGTTTCAAAAATTAAAGACTGGCCAGGTTCTCTTCTGGGAAAAAAGAATCCAAAAACACCAAGAGTTGACTGGGAACTTGAGAATGGGACACAAATCTCAACGGCTGAGCTGAACTACTTTCTCAGATGCCAATCCTCCAAGCATCATTTTCAGATTTCTTCCATAAAGAGGTACAACCATAATCCCCACAGGACTTGAAAGAGCACCTTCTCTGAAGTCTATGAATCAGATCAGCTTTACTCCACAGCCCTCTAAGCCTGTTACCCAACGGAATCTCACTTTTAATAAAACCTCAAGCCTCCCCACTGAGTATCCTCTATTAGAATTCTAGACTTGGCTTCTTAGATTAAGAATTCTTTTAACCAATTTGTAGAGATTTAGTCGAGACAGGAAATAACATGTTGCAGAGTAATTAAGCCAAGAACTCGTGTCAAAGGCTCAAACTTCATTCTACTCTTAACTCACCCTGGGACCTGTGAAGATGACTTCACTTCTCTGGAACTCTTTTCCCTCATCTAGAAAATGGAAAGACAAATACTAACTTGCTTTGATGACAGGCTTGTTACATGGGGGAAAAATACATTTGTAAAAGTCTTTGGAAAATACAAAGAGCTATAGAAATGTTAGATAATACAGGCTTTGCCTAAGCAAGGACTATAATGGCTAATTCTCTTCATTTTCACCTTCTGTTGAACTCACCTTCCTCTTCAGGCCACAAAAGAAGGAACCCTATATTCCCTCCCTAAGGAAGTTATTTTTTAATGAGTTTTTAAATGCCTTTTATAGTCATGTTGCAAGTTCTCCTGGGGTTGGCTTTTTTCCCTAGCATTATATATCGAAGATAATGAGGAATTCAGAAGAAGCACCTGCTGATGAAAGCATCTACAGGCTGGCCTGATGCCCAACAAACATGAGTCCAATCCATGAACAACCGGAGAAATTTGACTCTTTCTACACAAGCAGTTGGGTCCCTCATCTCTTATCCCAGACTTAAGGCCCTATTGGAATACCTCTTGTAAGGGATTTGAAATCAGAATTGGTTGAATTCCTCACGAGCTTGGGAACTTTGCCTTCTTCAGTTTAGATTGTTATCTGAAAATAATTCAGTTCCTTCTATTTTATAGTTTATAAAACATATTTTAGCACACATACAACCAAAGCAGAATTAATTCACACACATGTATGAAATCATCTGTCTTCTCAAGTAATGAATGGATGCCCTCAGAACCAGGTGATAAAAAAAGAAAAATCTTCTACCCTGCCCAAAATTTTACAGTCTTTCTACATTGTGTTTGTGATGGCAAAGAGGAGAGAAACAGTCAAGCCAAGAAACGTTTAATGTCTTCTTTCACCCATCCTGAAACAAACAAAAACATAAAATATAAAAACAAGATATAATTTTGAATTCCAAAAAAAGGTATTGCCTTAATTCCTTTTAGCAATCCAGTAGTGCTAAATGAACGTTTGACAGTAATTGTCTTTATTTTTCACGTGTGAGTACTTTGAAAAGTAAAAAACACTACACAAACTCCACGTTAATACATCACAGTTAGAAAGAAACTTAAAAATTCTTAGAGTTTTCACATGCGTTAGTTAATTTAACCCCACAACAGCCCTGTGATGTTGGCAAGGCAGATATCAGTGTCCTTATTTTTCAGATGAGTGAAATGAAACTCAGGAGTCAAAGTACATGCCCTTGTCTGCTTAGTAACAAATGGTAGTGCTAAAGGTCAAACGCAGGCATGGGCCTTCAGCACTGCACAGTGCTGCTTGCTTTAGTTATTTTAGGAAGAGTAGGAAACAAATTTTCAAAGGCCGGTAGGGGCCAGATCATGAAGGCTCTTGAACGCCAGGCAATACTGAATCACTCAAGCGTTGTTTTTCTTTCTTTCTTTTTTGGTTGTTGTTTGTTTTTTAATCAGAGCTGACCTCTAGGAAAATTACTGTGGCAAACGTATGTATGATAACTTAAGGGAAAGATAGTGTATCAGCCTGGGTCCAATCAGGAGACAGAAATAGCAGTAATTTGAACAGGGGAAGTTTAACATAGTTTGAAATTATTAAACTATGATAGAAAAGTAACTATAAAGAAGTACAAGAACTCTAACTCTAACAGGAACCCTATGGCTGATAAAGAGTATCCAAGGGAAGGTAAACTTAGAAGGAGGAACCCTTCCCTAAAGCTAGGGTAGAGGCCTCATTGGAGAAGAGGTGGTTGCAGCCCACTGGATAGTGGAGAAGTTTGCTGGGTTGCCTAGGCCAAAGCTGGTTCACAGTTTCAGGCAGCAAAAAAACAACCATCCAGGGTGTAGGCGAGCAGACGCTGATGGGTGGGCACACAGAAGGAATCAGGGCACTGATGCTGGTGGGAGGCCTGGAGCACATGGTGTCCAAGGCAGATCACTGTAGACAACCCTCTGCGGCACAGGCCAGCTAAAAGTTAGTGGGCAGAAGCAAAGAAGGAATCAGGATGCCACTGCAGGCACTAGACCTGGAGCACTCCAGTGTCTACCTTGAGTGGATTGCAGCAAGGTAGTCACCAGGTCTACGCTAGGCCTGGAAGACTGACTAAGGACTACATGCTCTGGGGTACATTTTGGGCAGAACATCACTGGCTGTGCCCCCAACTAGGCACTGTTGACAAACTCTGCAGCAGAAGCAAGGAAAAGCAAAATAGCAGAACCAGAAAGGGAAGCCCTCGCCCTCAGATAATCCCGCCAGTACCCTCTACTGATTAAAGTTTATCAACATGCTCACAGTTAACGGAGACTTTCTTAAAGAGTCAAGTTCATTATCCCAGATCGGGTACTAAAAAAGTCAATCTGTAGCTGAGAGACAATAAATTGATAAGATAGCCTGAAGGTCTACCTTTTCTCTCATCTGAACCCGAGTAATGACAATGGAAATTGCCATTGATTGGAACCATAATTTAGTAAGGTTCCTACAGCAATTTCCTAGGCTGATTTGAGTTCATGGAATCATGATCTTCAAGTGGCTCCCTACAAATATTCTCCTATTGCATCTTGTAATGATAATTCTAATGCAAAATTCTAGCTCTTCAAAACCTTTCTATATCTTCCTTTTTCTGAGGAGGCAATTAGAAGAATGAAATAGTAAAAAGGAAAGGGAAAGACAGCATCTGGAGGAATGGAGATTTTGTTCTAGCATTCTGTCCTGTACCACTAAAGCTGACAATGGCAGTAAGATCAGTTTGAAAACAACTGAGACTTCAGTTTCAAAACAACTTCTCTATCCATGAGTGACTTTTCCCCTTGTCTCCTTGACAAATATTTCTTGCTTAAGGTAGGGAGATCAAAAACCTTTTCCCATTGATCTCTTCAAGCTTGGTCACACCCATTTAGGGAATGAAAGAGACCAAAGGGAAAAAGGTAATTAAGATGGATAGTACTTATTAAGCAAGCATTGCAAAAAGTATGTTCTTGCTCATGGGTTTGTCAGTAAAGGAATATCTGGTGCAAGTTTCTCCACCCAGAATGTATACAAGTGGATTTTTAGAAACTCTTTAATGTTTAAGGTTCTAAACATCTCTAATGGAAGAGGGAGGTGCAAAGCAGGAAAGAACAAACCAAACAGTAGAAAATTCTTAGTTCTTCCATCTATGTACAAAATTCGTTGCCTTCTCCGCAAGGCATCAAATCAATAACTTTCTTTTTCTCTTTAATGGTTGTGTAACAGTGATTCATCTTTTAGTGTAAGAGCACCTCTCTAAAATTCCACAATATATATAACCAAAAACCTTAAGAATCATCATATTCTTTGATGAAGCAATTCCGTTTGAAATTGTTGACCATTACTCTGCTGCTAACCAGAAGGTTGGTGGTTTGACCCCACCCAGGGGCTCCACAGGAGAAAGACCTGGTGATCTGCTTCTGTAAAGATTACAGCCTAGAAAACCCTACAAAGCAGTTGTACTCTGTCACATGGGGTCGCTATGAGTTGAAAATCAACTCCACAGCACACAACAACTCCTTCTAGTGATTTCTTCCTACCTCTGCCTTAAACATTGGAGTTTCTCAGGGTTCTAGTGTAGTCCAGAAGCCTACTCATCCATGTCCTCAGTCGCTTACTTCCATGTTTCAATTACCACCTAAAAGCTGATGGTGAATATCTGTCTCTGCAGCCTAGACCTAGCTTCTAAGCTCCAGATCTATATATCCAACTACCTCTAAACAACACAATATGAACACCTCCCAAAACTCGTTGCCATCAAGTCGATTCCGACTCACAGTGACCCTTCAGAACAGAATAGAATGGCCCCACAGGGTTTCCAAAGCTGTAATCTTTACGGAAGCAGGCTGCCATACCTTTCTCCCAAAAAGTGCCTGGTAGCTTTGAACTACCAACCTTTCAGTTAGCCACTAAGCATCTAACCACTGTGCCACCAGGAGTCCTTTGAATACCTCCCAGGTACCTCAAAACCAATACATATAAAACCTTTTCTTGCTCCTTTATTCTTTCTTAGTAAATGCCACCATCATACACCAGATACCCAAACTAGAAACCTACAAGCCTTTCTTGATTCCTCCTTCTCCCTCAACTCCTACAGAAAATTCTATTT
The DNA here is from genome assembly GCF_000243295.1 of Trichechus manatus latirostris. NCBI lineage: Eukaryota > Metazoa > Chordata > Mammalia > Sirenia > Trichechidae > Trichechus > Trichechus manatus. The sequence goes on from NW_004444189.1 coordinate 984,055, forward strand.
CCTAAATATTTCTGAAACCCACCCACCTCTCTCCATTCCCTCTATAACTTTCCTAGCGCGTGGCACTATCATCTAAGGCCTTCTTAATGATTGTCCTTCCATCCAATCCATTCTCCCCACACAGCCAGAGAGATTCTTCTAAATCACATAACTCCATCATAAGAAGGGCTTAGCCCTTCAGACACTCTTATGATAGAGCCCAAACTTAACTTAGAAAGTCCTTTACCTGTCTTAGCCTACATCTTCATGCCCGTTTTTCTTCCCTTGTCCCTGCCCAACACTTTCAAAGTCTGTTGCTGTCTCTTGCCTTTGAGCCACTGTATATGCTGCTGACTCTGCAGAACCCCTTCCCTTCTACCTGGCCCTGGGCACTTGGCCTCTTTCAACTCATCCTGAGATTAAATAGCTCATCCTATGGAAAGTCTCCTCAGATTCCTTTAGACTGTGAGGGGACCCTATATTGTACTGCCAGCATGTATCTCTTCATTGTTCTTTATGTTTTTTAAAAAATCAGCTTTGTTGACATATAAGTTACATACAATAAAATTTATAAGTTTTAAGTGTATAATTTAATAAATGTTTACAAATGTAGTGGTTGTGTAACAACCACCAAAATCAAAATACAGAACATTTCCATTAAGCCAAAAAGTTCCGTCATGTTTTTCTGCAGTCAATCCTGTACCCATACCTCTGGCTTCAGGTAACTACTACCGATTTGTTCTCCATTACTATGGTTTTGCCTTTCCAGAATATCATATAAACGGAATCATGCAGTACATAGGTAGACCTTTGTGGTGGCTTCTTTCACTTAGCATAATGTTTCTGAAATGTATCCATGTTGTTGTATGTTAACAGTAGTTTGTTCCCTTTTATTGCTGTATAGTATTCCATTATACTGTTTGTTCATTCTTTCTTCTGTTGTTTCCAAACTGCTTGTTTCCAGTTTTGGGCTATTAGTAATAAAGCTTCTAAGAATATTTGCTTACAAGTTTTTGTGTAGACATATATTTTCATTTTTCTTGGGTATATGCCTACAAATGGGGTTGGTGAGTTGTATGGTTAAGTGTATGTTTAACTTTATAAGAAAGTGCCAAATTGTTTTCTAAAGTGGCTGTTTCATTTTGCATTCCCACCAAAAATACATGAGGGTTATAGTTGCCCTGTCTTCTCTACAACAGTAGATATAGCCAGTAATTTTAATTTTAGCCATTTAAGTAGGTCTGTAGTGGTATCTCACTGTGGTTTTAATCTGCATTTTCCTAATGACTAATGATGGTAAACATCCTTTCATATGCTTATTTGCCATTCCTATATCTTCTTTAGTGAAGCATGTGTTCAAATCATTTGCAAGGTTTGTATCAGGTTCTTTGACTTTTTATTATGGAATTATGAGTTCTCAACATATTCTGCATACATTCAAATCCTTTATCAGATATATGTTTTGAAAATATTTTCTCCCAGTCTGAGGCTTGTCTTTTCATTTTTATTACTGTCTTTTGAAGAACAAAAGATTTTAATTTTGCCAAGGAATAAAAGCTGAAGAGACAAGCCTTCCCCTAGAGCTGGTGCCCTGAATTCAGACTTCTGGCCTCCTAAACTGTGAGGAAATAAATTTCTGTTTGTTAAAGCAAAAAAAAAAAAAAAGATTTTCATTTTGATGGGGTCCAATTCATCCATTTTTCTTTTATTTCACTTTATTTTAATAGCTTTATTAATTGCCTGTGTTCTCTACCACAAAATAAGCTCATGGGGGGAGATTACATGTTTCTTTATTACCTGTGCTTCATATGTAAGACAAACACCTGGCACATAAGGCACTCAAAAAATATTTAATTAATTGATTATAATTAGTAAAGAAAGAAAGTTCAATTAAGTCATCTGTACTAGACAAACCAACCATATTATCTGCCATACTGACAGCCTGCTAGGCTGCCATATTTTGTACCATGTGATTCTGTTCTCTCCACCCCCTCCTTCTTGGCTATTATTATTGAACTAAACTGAAGCAAGGGCAGCCAATCCTAAGGCTGCCCATCTAACTATATAAAAGACTGATGTGGAAAATTCCTGTTCAGACAGAGATAAACTAGGCCAAACAGTCTTGCTATTAGGAACCTGAATTGCAAAAGACAGAGAAACAGGCATTTAATAGGAAGGTATAAAGCTGAAATGATGCAAACAAAGAAGTCAAGAAGCAGAGGAGAAGCCACGAACAAGATAACACGATGAACATGAATCCATGAGGTAAACTTAAAAAACAAAAAAAAAAAGTATACCCTGGCCCACATCAGAATAATTTGAGAAGCTTTTTAAAACTCAGTCATCTGGGCCCCATCTTATAGACTGTTATTTAGTGAACATGTATTTCTGAACATCTACTATGTGCCAGGCACTGTTCTGGGCACAAGATACAGCTGGGAACAAAGCAGGAAAAGGCCCCTAACTTCATTGAGCTTATATCCTAAGTCAGAATCTAAGGGATGACTAGACACGTATATTTTTTAAAAGCTCCATGACTGATCTTTACATAGGGCTGAGAACTATTAAACCACAGGAGCAAGTTGGAATTAGAAGAAGAGAATTAGAAAAAAGAAGAGACAAAGAGAGTAGCTACGTCACATTAAAGGCAGAGACCTGCTCTAAAGATCTGTGAAATTCTGATGCTGAGGTCCATCAAGAGCTACCTGGAATTTCGTTCCAACTTCATCGAGGCTGTTTTAGTGTGGCTTCTGCTTTCTCAGAGGCTTAGCTTTTCCAGACTTCTGTGAGGCCTTCCCACTCGGCTGAGATTCCTGTTTTTGCTTACCTACTCCCTCCTCATTATTTTAGATAACTTGAGAGTTTCTGTTCCTTAGAACCAAAATATCTGAACTAAACCCATGTCCTAAATTCAGATATCTTCTTGCTCTGGATGAAGGGAAGAAAAATTATAAAAATTTAAGACAAGTGGTATCTTGGGTGAAGGGTGAGACAGTACACAATACAGGGGAAACTAACACAACCTGTACAAGGAAAGGTCATGGAGGCCCCATGTACA
>NW_004444189.1:988115-989564 GCF_000243295.1 Trichechus manatus latirostris
AAAAAAAAAATTATAAAAATTTATAAATATACTTATAAACATAAATAATAGTACGTCTGCCCCCTTTAGGCCCTCTACTTTATTTCTCCAGACACTGACTAGGGACCAATAACAACATAAGTCAGCACCAACTAGGGCACTGCCATCTGCCTATGAGTATCTCACTGCCCAAGGACTCCTATTACCATTTCTTTACCCACCAGAGTAGACCTCTTAGTTAATAGCCCAGACTGGACCTGAGCCAGTCACTTCCCCTCGGAAGATGAATTTTGACTGCTGGCCACTAGCTTTGGGGTTTTCAGACAGCCTGACCTTGAACTCTGGCCATCCTGAGACCTATCTTAATCTCCTCTCCCAACATGCCTCCCTCCAATTTATTCGTTCATTCAACAAATATTTATCAGGTCCCTAATATGTGCCAGACACTATGCTAGTTATTAGGGAAATGATGGCTCCTATTCTCAGGGATCTTACAGTTTAAAGGAGAAACAAAAAAAGACAAATAAAAAGACAAATAAAATAATTACAAATTATGGTAAATGCCAAAAAAAAAAAGGACTGAAAATAGCAAAAAGAAAAGAAAAACAGTGCAACCAACTCTAGATGAGATGTTTAGGGAAGGCATCTCAGAAGAGATGACATTTTAACAGGAGATATAAAGGATAAAAACGAGCCAGGCAGGAGGAATGGAAAATTCACAGGCCCTGTTCACAGGAGGCAGAAAAAACACAATGCCTAGTGAGGCTGAAGACCTGGAAGAGCTCCCAACTGAGAAGGGTTAGGACAACACCAATTTAACAATTCAATCTGGGGCTCCCTCACCACGGCCCCCCCGCCAATGGGCAATTTTAGGTTACCTGACTTTTTTTTTTTTTTAAAAGAGAAGTATTGATGCAAGCCTACTCAAATGAGTGAATATTCCCATCACGACTGACCATTTAACACTCAGCAACACCAGTCTACCTCTTAACGGGAAAAGAAAAGAAAAGGGGAAGCCACAGACTTTCAAGACTTGGATGCCAAGACTGTGTGATTTTACCTACATTCTGTTAGCCAAAGCAAGTCACAGGCCAGCCCAGATTCAAGGAGTGGGAAAACAAACTCCAACTTTGAATGTAAAAACAATTGCAGAGGTCCTGGGTGACTCAACGCTGCGCAAACACGGTGCAGAGAGTGCGAGGTCCTGGACCTGACAACTTCGTTCTGTTCTTCGAGATCAAGACCACTGTCAAATCCTCAGTCAGGCCAAGAAGGACCCCAGCAATATAAAACCTGACTTCCGGCAAAACGGCACTCTAGGCAGAAGCACCACGCCGTCCCACCTCAGCAAAGATCCGAAAAACTAAGCCGAACAAAGAAAACAACAATCCTGAAACCCTAAAACATCAAATGAAGAGATAAAGAACTCAGCCAAGCACCAAATGGAGTGAGAAAACTGACAGAGAACGG
>NW_004444189.1:1000049-1062492 GCF_000243295.1 Trichechus manatus latirostris
ATGTTGTGGGGTTGTTAACCAATGTCATAAAACAATATGTGTACTACTGTTTCACGAGAAACTATTTGTTCTGTAAGCCTTCACCTGAAGTACAATAAAAAAAATAAAAAAAAAAATTGAAATGTCACACTGCAAAGGCCGGGGATACAAGTAGGCCATTAATTGTGCCATCAATACACTCAGTCCACCTCAGCAACCACCTTTGTATGCAGATCCCCATCTTGCTCTGCTTCCTCATTGCTGGCTCCATCTCTGGAATTAGTATCTCAGCCGGGTCACTTCTCTCAGGATCTGTCCTGCCCTCTATGCCAGCTCTTACGCTGGGTCCACTTCCCTCACCCCATTTCCTATTGCTTTGAATGGACCATCAGCAGGCTTCTCATTATAGCCCAGATGAGTTATGAGAGGCTCACAACCTCAAAACCATGTCTCTGGCATGAGAAAAAACCTGGGCTCCCTTTTAGGATAAAGACAGCCTACAACCAGCCAATACTCAAACTTGTGAGCGAGCCCAGCCAAGGTCAGCTGAGCCCCCAACCCAACCTACAGCTGACCAAAGACACATGAGTGAGCCCAGCTAAGACCAGAAGAACTATCCCACTGACTCAGTCTTCCAAGCAATTATAGACAGCAACCGAGGCAAAGTGCAGTCTTGTAGCTAAGACCATGGTAGCAGGAGGGGGGTAAAAACAGAACTGCAACTTAGTGCTAACATGGGAATCCCCAGAATGAAACTGGTCAGGAGATTTAGGGGAGCAATTTAGAATCTTGAATCTGAGCAGGGGAAGCGTTTTTAGATGTTCTGATGGAGGTAGTGGAGATGTTCAAAGGCAAATGCAAATGTGGACCTGCAGCTTAGAAGCTGGGAGTAGCTCAGCTTGCCAAGAGAATAGAGGAGGAAAAGAAAGCTGAGGGTGAGCCTTGGGCAATGGCAAAATTAAAGAAAATGGAAAAGAAGAAAGGTCAGCTTGAAAAAAAAAAAAAGACAAAGGAAACTGAGAAAAAGACCCAGGATAAGGCAGTGTAATAGAAGACACGAGAGCAGAGAATTTCCAGAAAGGAGGCATTAAACAATGTCAAAAGCTGCAGCAACATGGATATTAAGAACTGAAAAATCCTGTTTGGGAATCAGTGAATGAACACGAACAAATTGTTTAAGACTGACTCACAGTGAGGAGAAGTAACGAAAAATAAGGGGCTTTAATTTACAACTTTGAAATATTTAACAAAGTTTTCATAAATGTCAACCAGGTCCAACACCAACAGAAAAAAGTAGATGGGAAACAAAGGGACCAAAAAGCTAGTCAGCCAGCACTGGGGGCTCTTGAAGAAAAGGCATTTATCAGGGAAATATAGCCACTATTTTTCTGAAAGTCTGCTGTTGCTTATAAAAACCACAACACTCCTTGAAGTTTGAAAACATTTTGAATATCCTTCACTTTGTGGATTTGGAGACAGTACACTAGAGAAGGTTCAGGGTTGCAGGAAGAGGAGCCAAAAAAAAAAACTGGATTGCATAAGAAGTTAAGTGAAACTTCTTTTGATGGCACTCACTGGGAGTCTTCTGAATTTACAGTCAGGGGCCTCTAATTGATAAAGCTTTGATAGCACAAAAGGTCACCAAGGATTACTCAGTCCTGGTTTGCAACACACTGTGCTCTTCACAAACATTAGCAATTAACTGCAATAAATAATGGCATGAGTCACCTCCTTCAAACACAGGACAGCATCCTGAAGCTCCTTACCTGCAGTAAACAGCAGTAGGAACTGGCCTTTATTGTAAACAATTTTCAGTTGCTTTCCACACCACAGTTAAATTCACTTCTGAAGCTTGTCTGATTTTTTGTCCCCCATTTAATATACACACTTACATGGTGTCTAAATCTATTCCCCCACATGATAAAATAAAACCTGTATTTTTTAATAAAATCTCTGTATCATAAGTGATATATGTATGAACCTGCCAGTTTTGAAAATGTTTAAATTATTCCTTCTTTTAACCAAGAACCCTCTGTTGTCCTAATGATTTATTATTTTAATTCAGCCCAACTAGCAAGAAGGAATTAGCCGCCATCCTGTTGTAACATGTCTCATTCCCATTCCAATTTTGTTCGCAATAAATGTGTTCCAGTTCTTCCATTGGCAGTCAGGGAAACTTCATACAAAAGCAGCATTTACTTGCTGTTATAACACAGCCAAGTAATACATATACTATTTGACAGTTTGGAATATCTGTTTTCCAGCATTCATCTGGAGCTGTTATTGGAACCATTAAAAAAATTTTTTTTACAGTTTTTAAAGGCCCAAGACATATTAATTTATTCTGATGGATAGTATAATGTGTTCATGTAAAAGAAAAACAAGTGTTACATAAAACATGACTAAACTGTCAACCACCTCCTCTTTACCTTTCTTTTGACTGTATATATTTAGTTTATTCTCCACTGACAGCAGCAATTGGCAAAAAATAAAACCCCCATTTTGGTTTACTTTTGACTTGATGATATTCACACCCCGTATCACACTGAGCAATGCCATTTTTGATCTGAAATAAGACTGAAACTTTTGCTTTCACACAAAAGTAAACACAGATGGTCTGATAATATGGAGAACTTTATACAAACTGCCTCATTTAAAACAGGCCCATTTTAATACCACATTTCATTAAATACGGCCTGTCTTAAATCAGGCAGCCTCTCCTACAAGGAGCCAATCTTTATCTTTATTTAAACTCAGAGTGTGTGGCTTGTCTGTCACTATAAAAGATTTTGTCATCTTTGTACAGGGACAGACATTAAAGCTAAGGAGCAGGGTGAGCCCCTTTAACCCAGCCAGGCAAACCAACTTACAAACAGATCGTATTCAGAGGTTCTTTTGTCAGTCTGTTGTGGGATTTTAAAAGTATTTTCCATAGACACATGTTCTACTCAGTGGTTAGGCTCTTAGGGAAGGCCATAAAAGCCTATTTAACCCACCATACAGTTGTGCTAATAGTTGCATAGGACCAAAATGCACCTGTGCTAAATAATACCATAGAACTATGCAAAATAATATTTCTATGAGAAAATTCATTAACAGTTCCAACTCTTTATGCCGTGACACAGCTTCCCAGTAACATCCTCCTCAATTCCTCTTGCAGACCTCCCTCGCTACTAGGAGTAGGACCTTGCCTTAAATATGAGCCACCAGTGTTGGCCACTATAATCTGCAGCAGGGATCCAGCACAGTAGAAAATTCAAATAACGGGGTGAAGACAGAGACAGGGGCTGAGGGGTGAAGGTCTAGCCTGTGCACCATTATTCTTTTCTTCCTCCAGCCCCAGAGATTGTCTTGATTCCCTTAGATTGCTACCATTTGTTGTTCCCACCAAGGTTTCTCCTTCTACTGGTCTACCGCACGACAGAACAACAGTCTTCGCTTTTCTCCTTTATTACCATGTGCCTTTTTGAAGTTTCCTAAAGACTGTTACAGCTGCTAACAAAGAAGTCAGGGAACAAAAGAGCACTCCAAAATTCATCTCCCACTTTTTTTTTTTTTTTTAAATTTCGAGTAAGTTGAGAAAGACAAAAGTACACCTGGATGATAATAATAGGTTTTAGGAAACAAAGGAACAGTATTAATTGGTTCTATGACATTCAAGAGCAAGACAGATCACACTAAAAGGATATGCTCTGCTCAGAAAAATCTGGCTCTGCCCCCACCAGCCAACATTTATGACAGGCTTACCACATGCAGGTACTATGCTAAATGCTTAGTGTAGTTTATTTTCATCAATTCTCACAACCACCCAGTGAGTAGGTTATTATGCCAATTTACAGGTGAAGAAACTGTGACTTAAGTCTCATAAAAAAAAGAAAAATTATTATATGAATTTATAGTTACTAAGATATATACTCAAAGAAAAACTAAAACCAGAATGCAAGCCTCCCAAGTTATCAGAAAAAAATAAAACACAACGAAAACACCAACCATAGAGAAAATGTTTTAAAATCAATAATTAACACAGAAATTTTTTTTAAATCAGTAAACACTTAAAATGATGGAACAAAGGCCAAAAATACATGTCATATTACTAAATGTATATGGGATAAACTTAGATATTTAAATAAAGGAGTTCCACCTTCCATAATGGTGGTCTAGGATTTGGAAGGCCTACAAAAAAGTTAAGCATTGCTTATTTTGAGGGAGCTTATCCCCTAGAAGCATTTGTTAATTCTGAAGGAGGCAGCTGAGAGGCTGAGCAGGGCCTCAGCTAGGAACAGGGATGGAAACTACAGCACCTGAAGGGAAAGAAGGGTTGAACTCTTCATTTTGGGTTCAGACCAAGAAAGGCTATGTCCTAGAAGGTAAACCAGAAGTAGACAGTCCTTCACAATTCTGAATTGTCTCAATTCCCACAGGCACCTGACAGAAACAAAAGTAAATCTTCTGTGGAAGAAAATAACATCATTCTATGTCTCAAATTATTTCAAGAATTTGGCAAATACAATATCTAGCACACAACAAAAAATTACCAGGCACATGAGGAAACAAGACCATATGAATGAAAACCAAAAACAACAGAAAATAGAAACACAAAAAGAGCTCTAGACATGAACATTAAAATAACTATTTTTCAGGGAGTGATAAATTGATAGATATATGATAAAGTGTAGTAAAGCATTAATGATAGAATATAGATGGTAGACAGGTATTCACTAAAAATTCTTTCAACTTTTCTGTTTTAAATGTTCTATAATAAAATGTTGGGAAAATAATTATTCTTTACATGTTCACTGAAATAAAAAACAAGGCCAAGAATTTTGGCGTAGAACCAGAAACCATAAAAATTAAAAACAAGCAAGCATAGAAAAGGATGAAATACTCCCAAAATCATTCTATGAAGCGAGCATAACCCTGATACCAAAGCCAGGTAAGGACACCACAAAAAAACAAAATTACAGACCAATACCCCTCATAAACATAGATGCAAAAATCCTCAACAAAATTCTAGCCAGCAGAATTCAACAGCATATCAAAAAAATAATTCACCATGACCAAGGGGGATTCATACCATGTATGCAGGGATGATTCAACACCAGAATAACAATCAATGTAATCCATCACACAAATAAAACAAAAGATAGGAACCACATGATCTTATCAATCTATGTAGAAAAGGCATTTGACAAAGTCCAACACCCATTCATAATAAAAACTCTCAGCAAAATAGGAAAAGATGGGAAATTCCTCGACATAATAAAGGGCATTTATACAAAGCCAACAGCCAACATCATTCTAAATGGAGAGAGTCTAAAAGCTTTCCCCCTTGAGAACAAGAATCAGACAAGGATGCCCTTTATCACTACTCTTATTCAACATTATGCTGGAGGTCCTAGCCAGGCCAATCAGGCAAGACAAAGAAATAAAGGCATCCAAAATGGTAAGGAAAAATTAAAAGTATCCCTATTTGAAGATGATCTGATCTTATACACAGAAAATCCCAAAGAATCCACTAGAAAACTACTGGAACTAATAGAAGATTTCAGCAAAGTATCAGGACACAAGATAAACATACAAAAATCTGTTGGATTCCTCTACACCAACAAAGAGAACTTTGAAAAGGAAATCACCAAATCAATACCATTTACAATAGCCCCCAAGAAGATAAAATATTTAGGAATAAATCTAACCAGAGACGTAAAAGACCTGTACAAAGAAACCTACAAGACATTACTGAAAGAAACCAAAAAAACAACTACATAAGTGGAAAAACATACCTTGCTCATGGATAGGAAGACTCAACATTGTGAAAATGTCAGTTCTACCCAAAGTGATCTAGAGATACAATGCAATCACAATCCAAATTCCAACATTTTTTAACGAGATGGAGAAACAAATCACCAACTTCATACAGAAAGGGAAGAGGCCCTGGATAAGTAAAGCATTACTGAAGAAGAAAAACAAAGTGGGAGGCCTCACACTACCTGATTTTAGAACCTATTATACCACCACGGTAGTCAGAACAGCCTGGTACTGGTACAACAACAGATACATAGACCAAGGGAACAGAATTGAGACACTAGATATAAATTCATCCACCTATGAGCAGCTGATATTTGACAAAGGCCCAAAGTCCATTAAATAGGGAAAAGACAGTCTCTTTTACAAATGGTGCTGGCATAACTGGATATCCATCAGCAAAAAAATGAAACAAGACCTATACCTCACACCATGTACAAAAACTAACTTAAAATAGATCAAAGACCTAAATATAAAATCTAAAATGATAAAGATCAGGAAAGAAAAAAATAGGGACAATGCTAGGAACCCTAATACATGGCATAAACAGAATACAAACCATAACTAACAATGCACAAACACCAGAAGAGAAACTAGATAACTGGGAGCTCCTAAAAATCTAAAACTTATTTATGCTCATAAAAAGACTTCACCAAAAGAGTAAAAAGACAACCTACAGTCTGGGAAAAAAATTTTGGCTATGACATATCTAATAAAGGTCTAATCTCTAAAATCTTCAAGATACTGTAATACCTCACCAACAAAAAGACAAATAACCCAATTAAAAAATGGGCAAAGGATATGAACATTCAGGTAGCTAACAGACACATGAGGAAATGTTCATGATCATTAGCCATTAGAGAACTGCAAATCAAAACTACAATGAGATACTATCTCACCCCAACAAGGCTGGCACTAATCCAAAAAACATAAAATAATAAATGTTGGAGAGGTTGTGCAGAGACTGGAATACTTATGCACTGCTAGAGGGAATGTAAAATGGTACAACCACTTTGGAAATCAATTTGGCGCTTCCTTTAAAAGCTAGAAATACAGTCAAACACTTTGAGGGACAGAGTAGCAGGGGTAGAGGTCTGGGGACCATTAGCATAACAAAGCTTATTAAGAAAATATTCTGCATCCTACTTTGGTGAGTGGTGTCTGGGGTCTTAAAAGCTTGCAAGAGGCCATCTGAGTACATCAATTGGTCCCAACCACCTGGAATAAAGGAGAATGAAGAACACCAAAGACACAAGCAAAGTATTAGCCCAAGAGACAGAAACAGCCACGTAAACCAGAGACTTCATCAGCCTGAGACCAGAAGAACTAGATGGTGCTGGGCTACCACCAATGACCGCCCTGACAGGGAACAAAACAGAGAGTTCCAGATGGAGCAGGAGAAAGGTGGGGTGAGAACTCAAATTCTAGAAGACCAGACTTAATGGTCTGACTGAGACTAGAGGAACCCTGGAAAGCATGGCCCCTGGATTCTCAATCAGCCCAGAACTAAAACAATTTCCGAGGCCAACTCTTCAGACAAAGATTACACTGGACTGTGGGACATAAAGTGATACTCATGAGGAGTGTGCCTCTTAGCTCAAGTAGTTATAAGAGACTAAATGGGCGGCTTCTGTCTAGAGGCGAGATGAGAAGGCAGAGAGGGTTAGGAGATGGCTGAATGGACATGGGGAATCAGGGGTGGAAAGGAGGAGTGAACTGTCACAGTATGGGGAGAGCAATTAGAGTCATCTAACAATGTATGCATAAATGTTTGTACGGGAAAAATTTTTTAAAAAGGCAAAAAAAAAAGCTAGAAATAGAAGTTCCATATGATACAGCAATCCCACTCCTTAGAATATATCCTAGAGAAATAAGAGCCATCACACGAATAGATATATGCACACCCATGTTCATTGCAGCACTGTTCACAATAGCAAAAAGATGGAAACAACCTAGGTGCCCATCAACAGATGAATGGATAAACAAATTACAGTACATACACACAATGGAATACTACGCAATGATAAAGAGCAATGAGGAATCCGCGAAACATCTCACAACATGGATGAATCAGGAAGGCATTATGCTGAGTGAAATTAGTCAGTTGCAAAAGGACAAATATTGCATGAGACCACTATTATAAGAACTCAAGAAAAGGTTTAAACACTGAAGAAAACATTCTTTGATGGTTACGAGGGTGGAGAGGGAGGGAGAGGGGAGTTCACTAACTAGATAGTAGACAAGAATCACCTTAGGTGAAGGGAAGGGCAACATACAATACAGGGGAAGTCAGCACAACTGAACTAAACCAAAAGTTAAGAAGTTTCCTGAACACAACCAAACCCTTTGAGGGATGCAGTAGCTGGGGCTGGGGACCATGGTTTCGGGGGACATCTAGGTCAACTGGCATAACAAAGTTTATTAAGAAAATGTTCTGCATCCCACTTTGGTGAATGGCATCTGGGGTCTTAAAAGTTTGCAAGCGGACATCTAAGATGCACCAATTGGTCCCAATCCACTTGGAGCAAAGGAAAATGAAGAACACCAAAGACACAAGGAAAATATTAGCCCAAGAGACAAAAGGACCACATAAACCAGAGACTACATCAGCCTGAGACCAGAACAACTAGATGGTGCCCGGCCATCATCAGTGACCGCCCTGACAGGGAACGCAACAGAGATTCCCTGATGGGGCGGAAGAAGATGTGGAGTAGAACTCAAATTCACATAAAAAGACCAGACTTAATGGTATGACTGAGACTGGAGGAACCCCAAAGCCATGGCCCCTGGACCCTCTGTTAACCCAGAACTAAAACCATTTCCAAAGCCCACTCTTCAGACAAAGATTAGACTGGACTATAAAACATAAAATAATACACCTGAAAAGTGTGCTTCTTAGTTTAAGCCTATACACGAGACCAAATGGGTGGCTCCTGTCCACAGACAGGATAAGAAGGCAGAAAGGGACAGGAACCAGTTGAATGGACACAAGAAACCTGAGGTGGAAAGGGGGAATGTGCTGTCACATTGTAGGAACTGCAACTAATGTCATATAACAATATGTGTATAAATTTTTGTGTGAGAACTTAACTTGAGCTGAAAACTTTCACCTAAAGCACAATTTTAAAAAAAATTAAAAATAAGCATAAGGAAATTCTAGAACTGAAAAATACAAGAACTAAAGAGTTTAACAACAGATTAGACGTAGCTGAAGAGATAATCAGTAAATGTGGGATAAGAAAAAATGCCCAGAATGAAGCAGCAAGGAGAGACAATAGGAAGGAGAGCCAAGAAGAGAGGTTAAGATACATAAATGATACGGTGAGAAGGTCTAATGTTCATGTAACTGAACCAAAAAGAGAGGAGAAAGAGAATGGGCAGAAGTAAAATTTGAAGAGATAACATCTGATTATTTTCCAAGATTGAGGAAATACATCAAGACATAGAATCAAGAATTCCTATAAACCCTAAACAGGAAAAAGAAAAAGAAAACCACATCTAGGCCCAGCAACCAGAAATCATTAATTTTTCAGATGTGATGATGGTTTTGTGTAGATAGACAGATACAGAGACAGATAGATATGAAACAATCCTTATCTCTTGCACATACACTTAGATTCACAAATTAAATTATATGATGTCAAAATAAGGAAGGGATGCAGGAGTAGGTAGAGATATAGATTAAACAAGAATAAGTTGCTGATTTTATCATATGTGGACAATTGTCGAAGTTGGGTGATGGATAGGTCAATACAAAAAATGATGGAGAAAACCATCTGGTAGATCTGATGATTTATGAGATTTGTTTGGCTAGTTGGGTCCAAAACTCTGAGAGACATGGTTAAGGTCAATACTGCAGCTTAACCTCATTTTGTTGCTTGAAGTCCTATCAATATGCACATGTTTGTATTGGACAATGTGTATGGATTTAGCTCTAACTTTTGTTGTTCTGTTGTTAATCAGACTGGCTGACAGAGTGGCATACTCATGGAGAAAATCACTAGAAGCCAAGATGGTGTAGAAACAAACGGTGGATATTGTGGGAAACAATTCTCCATGGGCTTCTCACATTTCTGCACATCTTGCAAGTTGAGGCACTAACCTTCTTTGTTCTAGACTATTTTTCCAAGTATGTTTCTACCGTGAACAGCCTTGGAAGACACAGTGTCTCCATCTGGAAATTCAAAGGACAGGCAAGCTTACTGACCATTATAAAAGTTTCAGTTTTCCTAAGCTCAAGGTTTCTTTCCCATAGTGCAACTTGCTGTATATGCAGATGTCACCTGGTCCTCCTTGCACTGCCCCAGGGGGAAGTGAGGCTCAGGGAACTAGCACAGATGCTTATACTCTGGCTACTGCAATTGTTCTAATAAACAGTTCTTTCTCTCTGACCCAGGAGTCTCATGTCTTCCACCAGTATTCATAAAACTGGCAGTTTACCTTATTAACTTTCAAGTAGAATAAAATCTCAGGACTTTCACTGTTATTGACAAATATCTAGAAAATAAAAGTGATAAAAACATTACATAACAGAACCAAAGAGATGAAGTTTAAGAAGTGCTCAGAAGAATATATAGTCTTAGAAAATTATATTAATGACCAATAAAGAATGAAAATGAATAAATTAGGGCTTCAACAAAAGAACTTAGAAAAGGACAACCAAATGAATCTAAGGAAAGCAAAAGGAAGATAAAGCGTGAAAAACTTAAACAGAAAATGAAAAAAAACTATAGAACAAATTTTTTTAAATGTTCACTAAAATACATTGGTGATTCTAATCAAAACAATGAAAAAGCAAAATTATACTTTAAAAAGAAGTAAAACTATAGAAATAAACAGAATTAGAGGATATTAAAAAGTATATATTCCTTTGCTCAAATTCATGCAAATAAATCTAAAAGTACATGATTGTTTAGAATAGTACAGTGACACCTGTGAGAGTCAGAACTCAACAGGATTGCCTTGTTTTTCCAGGTGTTGCAAGTTTTCCAGCTTTGACAAGGTGCAGTCTTAAAACTTTTCTATCACTCGTTTTAGTGGAAAATATTTGAGTTTTCCTTTTCTAACAGGTTTCCACCTTACACAAGTTCTAGCTTTTGCAAGTTTTACTGTATTACGAAAACTGACTTCAGAAGAGACAGAAAATCTAAATACACCAATTACCACTGAAGAGACATTGTCAGAGATCTACCCCATCAAAAATCACCAAGCTCAGATTGTTTCATAAGTGAAACCATTAAGGTAACTAAAATGCTATTTAAGGTATTATGCTTGTGTGTTTGTGTTTTAAGTACTTACCTTGTAAAGTTATGTGAAAATTTTATGAATAAAAAATATGTCTGGGATTTGGTTCAAAATTAAACGAAAGGAGAAATAGTAGGTGAGGAGTATAGATGAAATAAGATTGGTCATGAATTGATAAATTTATGAAGCTAGATGATGGGTACATGGTGTTTCATTATACTATTCTACCTACTTTCATATGTCTAAAATTTTCCATAATAAAAAGTTTTCTAAAAGCTAGTTAAACTATATAAGGCCATAGAAAAATAAAATCTTCTATACTCTTTTTCCTTGTTTACTTTGTTTTGATTTATTTATTTACTTACTTTGCTGCTGTTGTTGAGAATATACACAGCAAAACATACACCAATTCAACATTTTCTACATGTACCATTTAAAGACACTGATTACATTGTTCGAGTTGTGCAACCATTCTCACCCTCCTTTTCTGAGTTGCTCCTCCCATATCAACATAAATTCACTTCCCCCTAAGGTTCCTATCTAATCTTTCGAGTTGCTATCGTCGTTTTGATCCCACATAGACAGTTCTAAGAAGAGCTTAATGCTCAAGGCTGACACTGTTTACTAGTTAAGCTAAATTACTGTTTGGTTTTAAGAAGACTTCAGGGAATATTTTTGGTTTAAGTTTTAAAGACTACCTCGGCGCAAGGGGTTCCTCCAAACTTCAAGGCTCCAGGAAGTCTGGAGTCCATGAGAATTTGAATTATTTTGTTTTTTTTTCATGCAACCAGCAAAAAACACTAACACCAAAACCCAACATACATTGCACCAAACAAAATCACACAGATCAGTCTCATTATAAATATCTACTTACAAATCATAATTTAATTATTGCCAAACACAGTTTAGAAGCACATTAAAAGAATAATATATCTGGCCAGCTAGGTTCATATTAGGGATGGTAGAATACTCATTAATAGCAATAATTTGCCCTAACCAAAAAGAAAAATCATAATCACCACCATCGATGCAAAAAATGGCATTTGATCAAATTTGGCATTTAATTTTCATTTTAATAAAAGCATTCTTACTAAAATAGAATTTTATTAGCACATTTTATAAAATTGCACATCATGCTTAACTGAGAAACACCAGACGTTTTTCTATTGAAAGCTAAGGAAGAGAATGTCTATTATTAGTATGATTATTTCACATTGTTATGGAACTATCAGCTGATGCAATTAGACCAGAGAAAGGAATGGGTAAAAGAAAATTAACAATAAATAAATAAACAGCTTTCCTGTATACAAATAATAACACTTACAAAACATAAGCGAATAAAAATCTCATTTACAATAGCAGTAATAAGGTAAAATGCCTAGGAATAAATTGAGTAAGAAATGTACCCAAGCTATATGAAGAAAAATTTTTAAATGCTCCTGCAGATCACACACACACATACACGCACACAGATTAAATAGACCTGAATAAACAGAAATAAATGGTACCACAGATAGCGTATAGACATGAAACAAATATTCATCAATGAAGAAAGGCTTATTCAATTAATAGTGTTAAGATGGATCAAAACTTAACTTTTTAATCATAAAACTACCAGAAGAAAATATAGGTAAATTATTTTATACTATCAGAATGGGAAGGTCTTTCTAAACTCTGAAACCATGAAAGAAAAGACAAATAAATTCAATTACACACAAACTAAAATACACTGCATGGCAAAAAATATACCTTCAAAAAAAAATTAAAATTTAGGGGGAAAAATTACAGCATTACCGAAGTTGAAGGGCTAAATCCCTTCATATACAAAGTACTTCTACAAATCAGTAAGATAAGCTGCTCAACTGGGGAGAAATGGGAAACAGGAATGAAAAAAAAAATAGAGAAAAAGAAATACATGAGGTTTTAAGTATATGAAAAGATGCTCAACCTCACTCATAATAAAGTAAGTGCAAATTAAAGTTAGGAGATACCAAATTTTTTTTTTTAACCTATCAGATTGGTAATGATCAAAAAACTTGATCACTGAAAACCTACTGTTGGTGAAAAAGAAATAGTCATCCTCACACGTTGTTGATCAAAGTGTAATTGGAAGACATTTCGGCAATTTATCTGTCAAAATTCAAAATGGACCTATCTTTTGACCCAACAATTCCATTCTATACATTTGTCCTACACTTATTTTGTACATATGAAAAATAATATAGGAAAATGGACCTATCTTTTGACCCAACAATTCCATTCTATACATTTGTCCTACACTTATGAAAAATAATATAGAAAGAAATGTTCTTCAGAAGCATTTGTAATAACAATAGATTAAATGATTAAATTTCTATCAATTAGAACCAGTTAAAAAATTTTTGTCTATCCACACAATGGACTTCTATACAGCCACTAAAAAGGATGAAACAGCTCTTTATATGCTGACATAAAATGATCCCTAAGCTATTTTTTTTTAAAAGTTAAAACAACAATATATATTTTATGTCACAATGTGGGTTTAACTAGGTAGGGACAGGTTTAACTAGGCGGAGACAGGGGTGGGGAGATTCCTTTGCATCCTAAATCCTTTTGTACCTTCTGAACTGTATTCCATGAGCATGCATTACTTATTCAAACAGTATCAAATGCAGCAGAAAGTCCCTCAAAAAGACAGCAATTTTCCCACTGGAAAGGAAAAATCTGGTATCATCAATGTTTTGATTTAGTTTCAGTTTGAGCCAGATGCCTTGGAGGACCAGAATACATCTTAAGGAAAAACTGCTCCTTATTTAAGAAAATAACTTACTGAGCATTTTGGCTATGAAAAAGGAGATGCTCTAGGCATAGCTTAGACAGGCTTTATTTAGACAAAGATGTATAAAATTGATCTTCCAGATCAATTAACAATCAAGTAACTGCAACTCTGGCATTGTCCTCTGGAGCCTGGAAAAGAGGTACAAGACAGAAAAGAAGAAATAGAATCAATCTAGAGAGAAATGAGCCCCAGCCACATAGCAGGAAGCTGGAGCCTAGGAAGGAGCACAAATAACAAAAAATGCCCAGTGGTAGGAAAACAACTGGTGAATTTCTAGAAAAAATACTCACTAGATGACTGTAGTTATAGAACCAGGTTTTAGAACCATTGTCCCAAGTGGTTCCAAAGCTGAATTTCAGATATAAATGACACATAAAACTGGCCACAAAAATTTCAGGGGCCACCTTACCTACAGAATGTAAAAATCTCAGGCCTACAAAGGACCTCATAAAAATAGGCTTGGTTGTGTTGTCTTCAGCTGATTACCAAGCAGCAACATGAGAATACTACCATGCTCAAATTCAAACAATAGAGAGGTTTTATTAGCAGAACAGATGGTCTAGTCTCCCCCTGTAGTTCATGAAGTTCTACGCACAATATAGAATGATTGGGACCCAATTTTAATCCTTTTATCAGTTACCTATTAATCATACACTAAATTAAATCTTTAACTCTATAAACAGTTTACCACATAGTTGAAACTATGCATATTGTGCTTACATGAAAAGCAGTCACATAGCTTCTACCGCCACCAGTTGCTGTCAATTCCGACTCACGGTGATCCCATATGTTCCAGAGTAGAACTGCACTCCATAGGGTTTTCACGGCTGTGAACTTTTGGAAGCAGACAGCCAGGCCTTTCTTCTGAGGCACCTCTGTGTGTATTCGAACCACCAACCTTTTGGTTAGTAGCTGAGCATTTAACCTTTTGCACCACCCAGAAACTTCCATATGGCTTCAGTTAGGAGAAATACACATTCTGAAGAAGATGACCAGGTCTGAGAAATATATTCAAACACGCAGAGTGGGATAACACTGACCTAAGTGAACTGATTTAGCTACAGACTTTATTTAATACTGAGGGTAACATGACAATCAGTACTCCAGGAAAGCACAAAGGAAGGAATGCCTCTCACTTGGATCCCTGCATCCAACTTTCATTAGACAAGGCAGCTGGATGTGGCTGCTGAGAGAGCAAATCCAGTCAGTTTACTATAACCAAAGAAACACATTGGCTCTCCACACAACATGGGACTTCACCGGAGATCTTGCGGCAGAAAGGTAAAAGTCCAAATTAACCTGCACTAGCGAAACAGCAAGACCAAAGCAGGGGATAGCTATTCTCCTGGTAAATTCCAGCCCAAAGATCACAGTCAAGTCCAAGGAAACCCTCTAGAATAAAAAGCTACTAGTATTAGACCCAGTGTCTAACTGATGCCACAGCCCAACTTGAGTACAGGCGGTTAGGTGTAAGGCCAAGGCAAAGGCTGAGTGGTACAGGGCTCATGACTGTTTCACTTTGAGTTTACTCTGCTGCTTTTAGTATAAATTAATCTTTTCTTTCTAGATGGTTTCCCAGGTCTCCCAACACTGTTGAAAGGAAATACTGTTTAATTCTTAATATTGATAAAGAAATATAAAGTCAAATACATTTGTTAAATGGAGTTGAAGAGAGTCTAGAAACATATACATGTGGAAATTTATTATTAGATAAGAATTGGCATGTCAAATCAGTGGTGCAAGGATTCAGCTTCACTGAGGTATAATTGAATTACACAGTGGTTCAGTGGTAGAATTCTCACCTTCCATGCAGGAGACCCAGGTTAAATTCCCAGCCAATGCATCTCATGCACAGCCACCACCTGTCTGTCAGCAGAGGCTTGCATGTTGCTATAATGTTAAACAGGCTTTAGAGGAACTTCCAGACTAAGACAGACTAAGAAGAAAGGCCTGAAGATCTACTTCTAAAAATCAGCCAATGAAAACCCTATGGATCACAACTGTCTGATTCACAGTTGACCATGGAGATGGAGTAGGACTTTGCAGCATTCATTCCAACATGCATGGGATCACCATGAGTCAGGGCCAACTCAACAGCAGCTAACAACTACTGAAGTACCCAAAACTGTACATATTTTAAATTTACAGTTTGATAAGTTTTGACATATTTATATACTCACAAAACTATCACCGCAATTAAGAAAATGAATATATACATCACCTGAAAAAGTTCCCTTGTGCCCCTTTGTAATTCCTCCTTCCTAGCTTTCCCCACCTCACCCCATCTCCACCCTCAGATACTGATCTGCTTCCTGTCACTATAGATTGGTTTACATTTTCTAGAATTTTATATAAATGGACTCATACAGGCTGGTCTTTTTTCTTTTTTTGTCTCGGTTCTTTCATTCAGCATAATTATTTTAAGATTCGTCCATGTTGTTGCATGTATCAACAGTTCATTGCTTTGTACTGCTGAGTAATATTCCACTGCATGAATATATCAGAATCTGAATATATCACTGGCTGTTCCCAGTTTTTGGGTATTACAAGTTGTTGTGAATATTGGTGTACAAGCCTTTGTACAGACATAAAGCACAGCAATGTTAATGTCAACACAAGTTCAAAGCAAAATGCATTAACCAAGACAAAAGAGAGCTTTATATTGATATCCACAAAGAAAATCTAGGTCAAAAGTCTTTATTTATACAAGCCTCGACAACCTTCCATTTTGTCAAAGCTCTATCCTGAACAAGACACCAGGCCCAGATTATTTTTACAGGCAGTTTCTGCGAAACTCTAAAGAAATAGAGTTTTCAAGTGGTTCCAAAGCATAGGGGGCAGAAAAGCTTCCACATTAATTTCACAAGGCTAGCACAACCCTGATTCAAAAACCTGACCAAGTGGCAGGCCTACCAAAAAAAGAACCACAAAAAGAGGAGTGGGGAAGTTGTAAACCAAGCTGCCTTGTGAATGCTTACGAAAAATCCTAAGTATTAGTAAATTGAATACGGCAGTGTATTAACACCAACATAAACCAAATCCATTACCATCGAGTCAATTCTGACTCATAGCAACCCTACAGGGCAGAGGAGGACTGCCCCATAGGGTTTCCAAGGCTGTAAATCTTTACAGAAGCAGACTGCCACATCTTTCTCCCGTAGAGCAGCTGGTAGGTTCAAACCACTGACCTGTTGGTTAGCAGCTGAGCACTGAACCACTGCACTACCAGTGCTCCTTCACGCCAACATAAGTCTTAGTAAAACAAACGGTGATACTCTTTCTCCCGTAGAGCAGCTGGTAGGTTCAAACCACTGACCTGTTGGTTAGCAGCTGAGCACTGAACCACTGCACTACCAGTGCTCCTTCACACCAACATAAGTCTTAGTAAAACAAACGGTGATACAAAGAAGTCTACTGAAGCCATTCATGAATGGGTTAAAAGACAATTTTTCAAAAGGAATTTTTTAAAAATCATTAATCCCTGATTTAAATAAACAAATTTTTTTGTAAACTAAGAATAAATGTCCTCCACATCATGATAAACAGGTTAGCTAGGAGTTTGTTTCTTCGTATTGTTCAAAGGCATTTACAATGATTGTGTTTCATCAGAGAATAAAATTCATTTCCATTGCAAAGTAAAAAGACAATCATGGTAGGCATAAACTGAAGGTATCCTGACAGCTGGTTAAAGTGGCAGTGAGATAATCAATGGAGGTGGAAGAACTCTCAAACCATCATGGTGAAATTTTTCATAATGAACACAAGTCATATACATAAGCTCATCAATGTTGTGATGGTTGTGTGTCAACTTGGCTGGGCCATGATTCTCAGTGGTTTGGCAGTTATGTAATAATGTAAATTTGGCAGTTGTGTAATGATGTAGTTATCCTCCATTTTGTGATATAACGTAATCACTTCTATATGATATGATCAGCCAATCAATTGTAAGGGGAGTTTCCTCAGGGGTGTGGCCTGCACCCAATATATATGGGTGTTCTGGAAAGCTCACTGGCTTTTGCTCACTTTGGATCCTGCATCTGGCTCATCATCATCTGACCTCCAGTTCCTGGACTTGAGCCAGTGGCCTGCTGTACTGCATGCTCATCTGGGGATTCACTGGCCTCCTCAGCCTGTGAGCCAGCAGCCTATCATCTGACCTGCCGTTCATCAGTCCCTGCAGCTACATTAGTCAGAAGCCTCCAGCTTCCAGCCTCCAGCCTGACACACAGACTTGAGACTTGCCATCCTCTACAATTGCATGAGCCACTTCCTTGAGATTATAATAATATCATATACACATATATTATATACATATATATACAAAAATATATATATATGTGTGCTTCACTGGTTTTCTCTAGTGAATCCAGCCTAAGACATATATTCACTCAAGATTGCTATTAAGGAAGGACAACTTCCAAATACCTGTCTTATTAATAGTGAAACTGAGACAGAAAATGAGATTCCATCAGTAGATCTTCTATCACTATACCTAATTCTACTCAGAAATTAGTCAAAAGGCTAAAAGTCCCTGTTTAGCAAGAACATGGTTTAAATCATAACAAAAAAGTCTGTAAGCATTTTAGTTTTTTCATTTTATTCCACTAACAACCTCTGTGAATTGACGGGCAGGGGGGGTGAAAGCAAAGGGGTAGAGAACAGTCATCTTGGAAAGACCAGAAGAAACAGTGAAGAGGCAATAGCACCATCTTGGGGAGCATCAAAAACATGAAAATAAGCAAGATACAAATGGCCTGGTTATGACATTCACCATGAGTGCCTTCCTCAGGTCCTCAAAACTGATTGTATAGCTCAGTCTTGTACCAGTTCCCAAGTTAATGGGGAATAAACTAAGGAGTGAACGAACAGCCTCAGCCCAGGGACTCTTGGCCAGTTAAGAATACCAGTCTCAAAAGTCACTCCACGGCTATTCAGACCCAGGAACCTGTCCGTTCAGAGATGATCCCTAGAGGCCAATGAAGAGTCACAGCTCTTCCTCTTCCTCTCCAATGTTGGGCAACTGGACTTCTGTTATGATCTCTTCTCAAAATCTCCCTAATAATGCAATCTGGCTATCCTACTTTGCTTGTGCCAGGCTTTTCCAGGCTGTGTAACAATGTCCATTATCAAAGCTTGTGGCTAGGGTTCTGCCATCAACAGATTTTCCGCTAGATCTCCACTAGGTCATACTTCTGGGTGTGAGGTATAGGGCATTACAGTCTAACAGGGAGGAGCCTATAGTCAGGTTTTTCACATGAAAGCCATATTCTTAGATCGTTAGCCACAGACCATGTACCTATCCTTTACGAAAGGCCCAAATTCAACATGAAATGACTACATTAAAAGATTCTTTAAATTCCCAATGTTCTATCCATTTAACTTTTTCAATTTAGCTTTATATCTTTTTAGACTCCAAGACAGAGGAGTGATATTGGATGTACTCAAGTTATAGCCAGCATTTACCAATTCTTTGATTCTACTTTTTAAAGTACTTAGGCTTGAATCCAGAACCCGAGGACTTTCCATTATTTGTGAAATGTTAATTTTTTCTTGTATGAGGCAGTCTATTTTGTCATTAAACTTTTTCTCTGCCAAGTAGATCATATCTGGATAGCTGAAGACAAACTTCTGTACCTCTTCTTCAGTACACCCAAGAGAAAACAGCTTTTCTTTGATATTTGTGTAGTTTCTTTTGGCATAGTCATTGGAAAGGTCTAGGATTTCAGCTCCTGGGCCACATATCAGAGCCAGCAGCTCCTCACTGTTCAAGCTGAAAGCTGACTGTAAAAACTCAATGTTAGTTTTCACTCGTTTGGTGCTCCGAATTAAAATAAAAGGATTTTTAAAAATTATCTTTCTGACAAAATCTGCAGGATCTTTGTGGCCCAAGGACAAACAGACTGATTGTAAAAATTCAACCATCTGTTTATTCAGATCAAGACTATTGGAGAAGGTACGTGGAGCATTAGTCAACAATCGACAAAGGCATTTACGGGTCAATCCAACTGAGTAGAAGAACTTTATATTATTCTCTAAGTTTAGGTTGTTATTGGACCGAAAAAAAGATTCTGGAGAACGTTCCAAAATATTTACAATTTCAAGGTCTGATGCCATAATCTTCCTCCACAGATCCCATCGTTTTGAAAGGCTTTCAGATGTGCGTGTTATGGCTCGTGGATATCTTGATATGATGCTAGCAATCACTTGTTTGCTAGCCCCTTTGGACAGAAGGAACATCTTCAGGTCCTGCTCATTAGTAACCATCCTATTAAAAACTCCAGGTTGTCGTTTCTTTGCCATGTCGATATCTACTCCCATAGTAAGTAAGTTGTTCAGTAGCTCATCCTTCTCCAAAGACTCACCATCTGCATTATTACGCTTCACGCCAAAAAGCCTAAACGAAACGGATTTGAAGAGGATTTCTGTTGAAAATCGGATCATCCAACATCTTGAACCAAGGAGAAAGTTACTTCTCATATATAAGAGGTTTCTTGGTGCCATAATGGTCAGGTAGCCCAAACCTTTTGGAATGCTGTGTAAAACAACATATATAATATTATACAAAGACGTGTGTTAAACAACTAAATGACTAATTATGATCCTATAAGCATCATGGTCATTTCTGTAAGAACATGCCTATGGTTCCAGTTCTGGTGCTGTGGTAACCATTCAGGCACCACATTCTCACCCCGTAGCTCACCGCTTCTGATGTTCACCTGTGGCCCTGGCCTGCTCCCACTCTTGGCATAAAGGCAAGACGGCATCATCAATGCCCCAGAATTAGTCCTACCCTTTTCTTGCTTTTTTTATTCTTACAGAATAAAGGACTTTGCCTGCCTTAGCCACCCAAAACCAGTTATTTCTCCTTCTCCCTCTCTGCTTTGTCTTCCTGGTTTCTAAACCTTTGGCTTATTCCTAATAACTGGTACCTTCAATTGTCTCGTGCTCCAACTCTCCAGATCTTTGTCCTTGCCCCTGCCCACAGATACCAGACTTCCTTGCTTCTGCTTGCTCTTGTCTCTTCCTTGCTCTGACCTACTAACTATAAAACTCTAAACCCAGTCCTGAAAACCAACACCTCTGACTACCTAGTTTCTATTTTAAATACTTTTTTCTAGATTTGTGATCCCTTTTAAACCTCTGCTTTCATTAGAGCCCTAATTCTTACCTCTGAAAGACCGCTGGCTCAACAGCTCCTGATTCCAATATCTATCTCACTCAGTTTACACTATGTGCTCCCTAGGTTCTAATCCAACAATTTTAAACCAACTTTCATCTTCAAGATAATCGAGTTGTGGTATTTAATGCACACTGTCCACCACATGTAGAACTCTGAGAAATGGCACAAAAACAACAAAAACATAAAAATCATTTTCCCTACCCCATTACCACGTTACACAAGACTAATCCAGGGCTGTCTGAGTCTGTTTCACAAAACATCTAACTTCCAGCAAGTGCCTAAAATCTCAATAGCTCATTTTCCTGATGGTTTAAAAATGGGGCACAAAATGTCTAAATTTAAGTATGATAAAGAAAAAAGGAACATTTCCATATATTTTTAAAACTGTACTTCTTCCTTTTCAGAATACATAGTTGTGACAAACTTAGCTCTTGATTTCTAATTACTTACAATGAGCTCTTATTGACTTAAAGGGGGCATTTCCATCTTCCCCTCTCCTAATTAAGCATAAAACAGAAAACAGATGGTTCCAACCCACCACTAACATCTCTGGGCTTAGGACACTGCTTTCAAGATCAGTTTCAGAGAAAGCCTCTTTGTGTCTATCCTTTTAATTACTCCAATTGTAACAAGAATTTGGATTATACCTATGCGCTAGGAGCATTCCTGTAGCTCACAGAGTTTATAGATCCTCAAAGAATTGGAAAAAGATTCTAAAACTGTAGAATCAAATAACATTTAAACCAAAATGCAGGACACTCACATGGCAAATATCACACAACGACGAAAGCACATTTTAGATTGTTCAATACCCTGAGTTCAATATTTTTCACATCTCCATAAAACCACATACTACTCTGTATAACTACATACTCTTCCAAAATACATAAATTTAGAAACTTAAAAATAAGAGCCTCCTTCTAACTAAAGAATGAAGGTTCCACCTCACATAGCTCACCAGCTTGTTCTCGCTTCCAGATGCTCAGGGGTGACCTCTACTGGATAATGCGGCAGAACACTGACAGCTGTAGATCAGGCCAAACCAAAACCAAACCCATTGCCATTGAGTCGATTCCAATTCGTAGCGACCTTACAGGCCAGAGCAAAACTGCCCCATTGGGTTTCCAAGGAGCAGCTGGTAGGTTCGAACTGCCAACCTTTTACAAGATGACTCAACGGGATGTAGAAAGAAAATAGTAAAACTCCAA
Source organism: Trichechus manatus latirostris (assembly GCF_000243295.1). NCBI lineage: Eukaryota > Metazoa > Chordata > Mammalia > Sirenia > Trichechidae > Trichechus > Trichechus manatus. The sequence goes on from NW_004444189.1 coordinate 1,022,281, forward strand.
TTTATACTTGTTTTAGACTTCTAAAATTTCCATTTTTTGCATTTTATAATGTACACAATATAACAGTACTATAAGACATGTACATAACTAATTGATCAATAAATATACATATAGTGGATGTACATACCCAAATATTTTTTATTGACAGTATGCACAATCAAATAAAGTTTGAAGACTACTATTTCAGAAAATGCTCTATCTTAAAATTATTAACACCATAGTAAACAGGGCTGAATGAGCCACAGAACGTTCAAAAGGAATTCTACTAATAGTAGACTTTAAAAAAGTGAAAATATACACCAAAATTATTAACGAAAGAGTAATAACTATTAAGGTTTCTCCTGAATTTGTCACAGATGGATTGTATGTCTTTGGGTATAACTCAGTCTCCATGGGAATGGCTTTCAGATGAATTAGCATGTCCAAGACAGAACAGAGCATCTTTCCCCAGCTCCCAAACACTAACCTTCCATTGATTAATATCACTATCACTATTCTAATAGTCACTCATGATAAAAATCTAGTGAGCTTTGTGTTCTTCCTCTTCCTTAACCCCAGGCATCAAATCATGTAGATTGTTTCTTCAGTATCTCTGAAATCCAAGTCCTCTGCTCTTTCCTGTTGTCCTCTCCTTCAAGCCCTTGCTTTTCTGACACCAGTCTCTCAAGACTGCCACGAGTGATACTTGTAAACAAAGATGGGACTATGTCCCTCGTTCACTGATTAAAGACCTTCTGTGGCTCTCCACTACCCACTTGGCTGCTAACTGAACAAAAGGCAGTCCGAGTCCACCCAGAGACACCTGGGAAGAAAGTCCTCGTGATCTACTTTGAAAAAAAACAGCCACTGACAACCCTATGGAGCCCAGTTCTACTCTGACACACATGGGGTCGCCATGAGTCAAAACTGATTCAATGGCAACTGGTCCTGATGTCTCTCCACTAGAAAGCAAAACCTTCAGATTGACTTTCCAAGACCCTCACCACTTTGTTTAAACTACCTTTCCAGCCAGCTCTTCTATTCTACAACCACACTATCTCTCCAATCTCTGATCCTGAACAACTTTGCCCATTCCTGTCTCCCTGCCTTTGCTTAAACAACTCTTTCTTTCAGAGGGGTCCATCCTCCTGCTGCTTGCCTCTTCAAATCTTATCTATCCTACAAGGTCCCGATCAAATACTATCTTCCCACAAATCCTTAATAAATACTCACTTCTGAAATGAATCATTTGTTTTATAATTTATTACTAAGGAATCTGAAACTAGGTACTATTTTTATTTTTCTTAAAAGAACTGAACTAGACTTACAACTGGCAACTAAAATTTGGTCTTGACTGCAATATTAGAAATGCAATAAATTCACCAAGAACATAGTATGAGAAGTCTCAACTAAGCCTTAAAAACAACAGTAACTAATGATATTGACTGTTGGTGAGCAAGTGAGGAAACAGCCAAAACTCTCATATACAATTGTCAGAAGGGAATATTGCCACTACCTTATTGGAGGGTAACTTGGCACCATCTACCACAATTTTAATGTTCATATTCTTTAACATGGCATTTCCACTTATTGGAGAGTACTGAAAGAAACATAAGGACAAGAATACAGAGATGTTAGGTAAAAAGATGGCCATTATAACATTATTTACTGTAACAAAAAAGAAACCCTAATGGCCACCAATAATAGAACGATTAATAAATTGTGATATATCTATGCAATACACTATAAAAAAGTTACTGTCAAGTCGATTCTGACTTAGCTATGTAATATAACACTACACAAGCTGTTTAAAAAATGGCACAAATCTAGTGCAACAGAAAGATATCCAAGAGCTCTAAGTGACAAACTGCATAACAGTAAGGATAGGAAAATATCTCATATAAAAAAGGGGAATTGGGGTAGGAGAGGGAAATTAGTATATGCAGAGAGAAACACAAAAAATGGAATAACAATGGTTATCTCTGAAAGATTAATGGGAGCTATATCCTATTCCTGCAATGTTGAAATTTTATTTAGTGAATTTGTATTATTTTGCAGGTCAAAAATTAAAACCAAATTAAATTCACCTGAGGTGCAAAAAGCAATGGAAAACATATATTACTGTTATCTAGTTTTCAGTTTTTACACCAAAATAAGTCAGACCTCAAGAATATCAATAACATTTTACTCTTTTAGCACCAGATCAACATTCGAAACACTCCTATAATATCTAGCAAGATAAATATTTAAATAGCCTAATGCAAGAAGTTATCAACTGCCTACAAATTTCAAAAATAATATTCTATAATTGATTTCAATCTGTCTCTCAAACATTTTTAATGAACCAAAAACATTATTCCAAGGGATAACTGCCAAACACACCGAAAATTTCCGTACTTGTAACTTGTGAGGTCTAAGGAATGAAAAAAGAGGATTTACATTCCTCTGCTCGAGGGCAACGGGTTTTTCCCTCCCCAATCAGCCCGTTATAGAGGCTTTTAATAGAAATAGCTGATCACTGGCTTCAGAGTACTACTTTCCAGCTGGTCTACTCTTTTGACGTAAGCTAAATATTTTGAAGATTTTTACAGCAACGTATTTCTCACCTCATTTGTTTTAAGGAAAGGGATTTTGCATCTCTCCAGAAAGGCTCGAAATTAGCTGTACTTAGAGATGGCCAAAAAAAGGGGGCAAAATATGATCAGAACTTTGTAAGACAGAATAAAGGGACTGATCCCATCTAACACCATATAATGTTCCCGTGAGAAGCATCACCTCTTGAAACTTAAGTATTTCTCAGACATGCTAAGAAGAAAAAGGCAAGCGTACACCTGAGGCAGAATCACGGATTTGATTTGGTCCTAAGTGTTTCGTATACATTGTCTTATTCAACCCCCAACAACCTAGGAGGTAGGCATTACTCCTAAATTACAAAATTGCAAAACATCGCCGAGCACCCTTACTAGCTTGTATTAGCTAGAAAGCTAGCCGAAGCGCAGGGTTTGAACTCAGGCGGGTCTTTCTTAACTCAAAACCATGGTAATTCAGGTGCGTCTCTCAACTCAAAACCATGGTAATTGCATACAATCGGCTCTTTCCATCCCTCTTCTTCCCCCACAGGCAACTCTCTAAGAGGCCGCGCGGGAATACGACCTCGCTGTACACCAGTGGAAACCCGAGTGGCACCGTGGTTAAGTGCTACTGCTGCTAACCAAAATGTCAGAAGTTCGAATCCACCAGGCGCTCCTTGGAAACTATGGGGCAGTTCTACTCTGTCCTATAGGGTCGCCATGAGTCGGAATAGACTCGACGGCAACAGGTTTGGGTTTTGTGTGGTTTTTTTTTGTGATACATCAGTTAAGCTGACCTGTCTCTTAAAAAATAAAAAAAGCAGAGCCATAGCGGAACCCCATACCTCCCATTCAACCGTACCTATGCGCTGTAGATGGCGCTGGCTTCCTGGGCTGAAAGCCGGAGCGGAAATGAGGGGCGGAAGCGGCCAAGACTAACTTCCGCCGTCAGGCCGCGCGCAGAGGTGACGTATCGACCCTGCGCGCCACGGCGGCTGCTCCTTGATCCTCCGTGGCGCTATGCTAGAGACTCGGCAGGGGGCGGCAGAAGACCGCGGTGACCGCCCAGAAGCTGGCGCCAGAGGTTGATTTTAGAGGATGGGGCCCCGGGCTCCCTCGCCGCCTTAGCTGGTGAACCAAGAGAAGCGCTGGGGAGCTGCAGGAGCTCCACTCCCTGCAGGCTACACGGGGCGGGGAAGTCGCTGTTAGAAACATGAATTGTACAGCCTGATAGGGCGATTACCGTTATTAATGCGGTTACACGATGCAGATGAACACGTGGACTTTGTTGTGGGAAAGCGCCTACTATCCGAGGCTGGTAAACGGTCCCAGATACCCTTTCTTTCCGTGTCTACCTTTGAAATCCTAGTGTGTGGCTGCTCAGCCGAATTCAGCACCAGCCTTCAGGGTGGGAATCATAATTCTAGTGGACTTCGCTTTACCTGCTTGCAGCACGAATTAAATCTGGTTCTTTTGAAAGCGTGACGAATTTAGACCATTTAAAGACTGGAAGTGACTGAAACTTCGTCTCCACAGCGGATGCATTTTTTGCCAGTTTTGTGAGCATCGTCTTAAACCTCCCGGTTCTTTCCAGACTCATCTGCCTCATGGTGGGGCAATTAAGTTTCAGTCAAGGCAAGCAATTCTACTGTGACCGCCAAAACAGAAATAATACCCAGATTGATGAATTAACTATCAAGCTGCCAAGTTGTCTTCAGGAGGAAGTGGTGCGTTGGTCTTTAAAAAAAACAGAAAGAGGGGATTGATCCTGAATTTTTCTGCAAGAAAAAAAAAATTCCTGCAGTACCCTCCTCTACGTGAGAGCCTAATGATAAGATTCTGCCCATTCTATTTCTGCACCAGCGAGCCAATTAATGGTTAATCTTCACTCTGCCCCTTAGATGGTTTGTTGTTGTCACTTTGTTTTGAGTTGACTGTTTTGTTTATAAAGATAGTCTCTAGTCGTGAAACAACTTACTGCTAGTTCCTCCAGGTAAAAAATAATCCTGAAAGATAAAGATGGCCTCTTTATGTGAATTTCTAAAATGTGTTTCTGCATAGGAGGAGCTACTGTATTGGAGTTAATAGTAAAAACTACAATCAGAAGGTAAGACAATAAAATCATTTTTAGGAATCATTAAATTTCAAGTTTCAAGAAGACCTTTGAGTTATTGGAGCCCCACTCCTCTGATTTTGCAGATGAGGACATTGAAGCCCTCAGAGTAGGAGTCAACAAGAGAATGCATGTCTTATACCTCCTTGATCAGAAGGTCTTCTACGATTTACACAACATGTTTCGTTGTAAGGAAGTAGATTATCAAAGTTTACTTCAGCCTCATTTAGGCAACATCACCTACATTTCTTTGCAATGATATCTTGTAGGTAAAGGAGATACCTAGGTTCTTTTGAAAATAATCCCCATATTTCTCATACAAAATTTTCTGATTACAAATATGCTTTAAATGTATATTTTAAAACACTGAGAAGAGAAACAATAAAAATTTTAATAAGGGTTGGGTTATTGTTGTTAATTTTTATCAAGTGGACTCTGACTAATGGCAACCCTGTATACGACAGAACAAAACCTTGCCCAGTCCTGTACCATTTCCTGGAACAATATGCATTTGTGATCCGTTGGGTTTTCACTGGCTAATCTTCAGAAGTACAGCACCAGGCCTTTCTTCCTAGTCTTAGTCTGGAAGCTCTGCTGAAACCTGTCCACCATGGACAGCTCTGCTGGTATTTGAAATACTGGTGGCATAACTTCCAGCAACACACAAGCCACCATAGTACAAGAAAGTGACAGACAATGCTGGGAGGGTTGGGTTAGGGTGATGTATTATCAATGAGGTTCTCAAATTTCTGCAGTGAGGTTTATCTTTAATGATTTTTAAAATGTCATTGTCTTTAGTAAGAGCAATGATTGTTACCTCGTCATTGGTGATGTGTTACAGTAGGACCTGTATTTTATTCATTTTATTTGTTGAACACTTGCACGTTCCAGGCCCTGTTTTTGGGCTCAGACACACAGTAGAAAATGAGACAAAGCCCTTGCCTTCCTAGACCTTATTTCCAGTGGTAGGTCTCACAGAAAGCCTGAGTGTCTGCTCTTCTACATAATTCCACCCATCTCCCTCCCAAAGATCATAGCTGATCCAAGTCCTTACCAACTTGATATAATTAAGAAAAAGGAAAATGTGGTTGGAAATAGTGGAGTCGGTGTAGGGAGAGAAGACCAGAGGCCAGAAAGAACGTAGAGGAGAAGGGATGCAATGACATGGTAGCAACATGGTGGGAGGGCAGTTTTTCCCAGAAGCTATTCTAAAGTTTTCATCTTTCTGGTTTTTTTTAAGAAGACTAAATTAATTCAATTTTAAAACAAATTTTCATTGTCCTATATTTCTTTTACAACTCTGTTTTCTGAAATGATGGTGATATTAGATGGTCACCAAACCAAACTGATTGCCATCGAGTCAATTCCGACTCATAGCGACCCTTTAGGACAGAGTAGAACTGCCCCCGTAGGATTTCCAAGGAGCAGCTGGTGGATTCGAACTTCCGACCTTTTGGTTAGCAGCTATAGCTCTTAACCACTGCACCACCAGGGCTCCAATATTAGATGGTAATGGGGAGAAAAAAGTTGCCAAGTCTGTCATAACCCCCCGCCCTACTCTTTTAATCCAAGTCTGTTCCAGGAGGAAAACACAGATTATGGAGCACTCCCTCCCCAAACTGGTCTTAAGGGCTGGGCCGGGGAAAAAAAAAAAAACCAGTTCTGCAAGAGTCAGCACCACGAGAGTAGAACTGTGCTCCACAGAGTTTTCAGTGGCTGACTTTTCAAAAGAAGGTCACTAGACCCTTTTTCTGAGGCACTTTTGGGTGGACTTGAACCTCCAACCTTTTGGTTAGCAGCAGAGCTCATTAACAATCTGCACCACCCAGGGACTCCAGACTGATAAAGTTACCCAAAGGATCACAGGTTGGTAACACTCACTTTAAAACTGACAGCCTACTTTAAACAAAGCAAACAAAAAGAGCTAACTAAATTTCTTTCCTTTCCAAGAACTTTATTTTTTCCAGTGATTTTACTAGCTGGCAACTTTCTCTGAAATGTGCCTAACCAAGGTCCAGAAAGAAGAGTTCATGAGTCAGCTTTCCTACTCCCATAATCATTACCACAGGGGTCTGTGGCAAAGGAACTAGATACTTAGCCTGGCAAGTTTGCAGATTCTAGACATGATATGATCCTGGATTCCCATGGTAGTTGGATTGCCAACATCAACAGGGCAAAGTCGGCCAAGAGAAGCACAATAATCATTTGAGAATGTAGTCAGCTGTGTGATTTTAAGAATCTTTCTGGTTGTTTGAGCTTATGGTACTGTGCCTTCAATCAATTACTATAAAGTGATTCTTAATCATTGGTAGAAAAAGCTACCTTACCAGAGAGGGGGCTTCAAATATTTAGAAGCTGAAATAAAAATCTTCCGGGAGGCTGAGCCAACCTGGTGCTATAAACAGAAGCACCATGCTGTCCCTCTACAGCAAAGACCCGAAAAACTAAGTAAAACAGATACAAATGTCAGTCCTGGAACCCTAAGTACCAAATGAAGGAATGAAATAAAAATCTCCCTTGTCCAAAACTATTTTCTTACTATTTACAGTATTTCTTGAAATTCTGCCTTTAGAAATTTATTCCTTGGTATTTATAGTGTGATGATTTTAAATTGCAAATATATTTAAAAGGGTAGACATATTAAGCCAGAGTCTGCAAACTTTTTCAATAAAGGGTCAAATAGTAAATATTTCAGGCTTCGTGGGCCATATAACTATTTCTATTGCACATTCTTCTTGTTTCTTTCTTTCTTTTTTTTTTTACAACCTTATAAAAATGTGAAAACCATTCTTAGCTCAGGGCCATCTAACCACTAGCCATAGTTTACCAACCCCTACATTAAGCTATAATGAGCTACTCACATGTAAGTAACTTAGTTTGTTGAATACTAAGTTTTAAGAATTTTGAGATATTAAAATATTTTATAAGTATTAAAATATTTAATAAAATCAATATTAAAAATAAAATATAGCATTTTTTAATACTCACAATGCTTACTATGTGCCAGGCTCTGTTCTAATAACTTCCCTTCTATTAGCTCATTTAGTTCTACACTGTAGATAATATTATCTCCATTTCATGGATGAGGAAACAGAACCAGAGAGCTTAGGTGACTTGCCTAAGCTCACACAGCTAGTAAATAATGGAGCTAGTAATGGAACCTAGGAAGTCTTGCTCCAGAGTCTATGATCTTAATTGTTGTGCTATGCTGATACTCAGGGAGAAATAATCATTCATTCATTTGTTATTATGTAAGACATACACTTCCATTTTAGAAAATACAGATAAAAAGAGAGCAAGAAAATTCACCTATAATTTCCTTACCTAGAAATAACCAGTTTATATTTTGTTTATACCTTTTTATTTTATATCTTACCAGGATACTCCTATACATATAAGTATTTTCCTTATTCAACCCTATGAGGTAGGTTTCATAGTTTTGCAGTTGAGGAAACGAGGCTCAGATGGGTTAAGTGGCTTTGTCAAGATCGTAAAGCAAAATGATATGTGTGGAACCAAGATTTGAACCCCGACTGTTGCTTCTAGAACCTGTATTTTTAACTTTTGGCCTATACTATAGTTGAGTTTGTATTTGTTTTTTGGCTTTCTAGTCACACTTAAAAGGAGCTCTGGTGGCGCAGTGGTTAAGAGCTCAGGCGCTAACCAAAAGGTCGGCAGTTCAAATCCACCAGCCACTCCTTGGAAACGTGGGGCAGTTCTTCTGTGTCCTATAGGGTGGCTGAGTTGGAATCGACTCGATGGCAACGGATTTTGAGTCACGCTTAAAAAGGCCTTTTCCACCTCAAATTTATAAAAAAAAATTCACTCACATTTTCTTCTAGTGCTTTCATTATTGTTTTTCTTGTTTTTCCTTTAGTCTTTTAATTATCTGGATTTTATTTTGGAGCAAGAAATTGGGAAGTGATTCAGCTTTGTTTCTTTTCCAAATGGCTAGTCACTTGTCCCAAGGTCATTTATTGAATACTACTTTATTTGCGCACTGCTTTGAAATGCCACCTTTATCATATACTGGATTCCAAAAAAGTCTTTATATTATTTTTTAATTACTGCATTCCATTTTTGGAAGAGATTTCTTAAGGTTCTATTATGATGATCTAATTTAAGGGTTGGTATGAAGAAAAAAATGTAGATTTAATCCTTGTGGCATAAGGATTTTTCTTTATAGACGATTCTTGCTTTAAAATAAAGGCAAAGGATTCAGGTGGGCATACTTTGTTTCAAACGCTACAGTTTTTATAGAAGTGTGAAAAATGTAATCAGACTTGAAGGAATATTAATTAATGACTGTCTTGTCCCATTTCTTTATTTATAGATAAGGAAACTGAAGCCCAAAATGGTAAAAATGACTTACATAAGTGTTATGGATAGAATGGTGTCCCCCAAAAATATGTGTTGTAAATCCTAACCCTTATACCTGTGGTTATAATCCCATTTGGGAATGAGTTTTCTTTGTTAGGTTAATGAGGCAGTATTAGTGTAGGGTATGTTTTAAGTCAATCGGTTTTGAGATATAAACTGAGCAGATTAGGTACAGAGAAGAAAGCGGGGGTGGGGGAGATAGATGCCATGCCACATGAAGATCACCAAAGAGCCAAGGAATAGAAGCTGAAGAGACAAGAACCTTCCCCCAAAGCCAACAGAGAGAGAAAACCTTCCCCTAGAGCTGGTACCCTGAATTTGAACTTCTAGCCTCCTAACTTTGAGAAAATAAATGTGTTTTTTTAAAGCCAACCACTTGTGGTATTTCTGTTACAGCAGCACTAGATGACTAAGACAGTAAGCAATAATGTTGCCAGTTAGTGACTGTATTACACAAGATTCTTTCAGTTGCAAGTGACAGAAATACAACTGAAATTGATTTAAGAAAAAAGCGGGAGGGGGCAGTTTTTTTTCCTCTTATAACCGGGAAGGACAGGGGCAGAGATTGCCTCAGGCATGACTGAATTCAGGGATTAAATGAGGTCAGTAGTTCTCTCTGCATCTCATCTCAGTTTCTCTCTGTAAAAAACAACCAAACCCATTGCCGTTGAGTCAATTCTGGCTCATAGCAACCCTATATGATAGAGTAGAACTGCCCTAGAGGGTTTTCCAAGGCTGTAATCTTTACAGAAGCTGACTGCCACATCTTTCTCTCCCAGAGTGGCTGGTGGGTTCGAACCACCAACCTCTTGGTGAGCAGCCAAGTGCTCAACCACTGAGCCAACAGGCGTTACCCTCTCAGGCTCTTCCGTGGGACAAGGTATGTGGCTGCCAGCATCTCCAGGGTCACCTCCTTTTGACTGGAAACTTAAGGAAAAGAAATTCTAACTCCTAGTCTTTGAACATAAAATAAAATTTAAAAAAAAAAAAACAAAAACCTCTGAGTGATTTTCCTTAGGTCATATGACCACCCCATTTTTTGTGAGGTGGGGCAGCAGGATGTAATGTGATTGGCAGTCACAGCAAAATCATTTAGAGTTGGGGAGGGGCAGTTTCTCAAAGGAAAAGGGGCAGGGGTTGTTATTACTAGAATGAAGGAAAGGATATTGGACAGACAAAAACATCTGCTACTGTGGTTGAGCTGGAATTGGAGTTCTCCCACTCCAGTGCTCTTACCATTCATCTATTTATTCATTCATTCAGTATTTACTGAGCACTCTGTCAGGATTGTCTTCAGCTGCAAGTAACAGAATCCCCAGTCAATGGTGGCTTAACATAGCAAGTGGTCTGGAGAAAAGGAGTTGGTTTGGGGCACTGTTTTCTAATACCGCTTAGTCTCAGAGTTTCCCAAGCACACCATTTCGCTTCTGTCCTTTGTTTCTCAGCTCTCTGTCTACCTGTTAATTACTTAACCAAGGCAGGGCAATATCATCTCTCCCTGATGCCTTCTGAAACTTCCATTCAGAATAAATCTTTCCCATTTCTGTAATTCTGTAGCACTTCAGTCATTTTAGTACTGAATTCATTCTGCCTCATGTTGAAATGAATTTGGTGCACACATATCAATTTCCTCTGCTGTTAGTCATTCCTTGAGGGCACAGACTTTCTTATTTATCTTTGTGGAATCCAGGTGCCAAATGACCTCTGGCTCTGCACATGCCACCTGCTAGACATAGAACCACTTTAGGTTCTGGTGAAGAGCCACATCAACCTAAAAACATTACTGAGCAAAGCAGATTTCACTAGTTTTTGTCAAGGGGGTTACATACCACACCACACAGAAAAACAACTTTCAGATCCCCAGTAGGCTCCCTGGCTCACATTTTCTCCCTGCCTTTAACAAGTCTAGTGGAGATATACAGTCTAAAAGGAAACAGTTGAACAAGACAGTATGGAAGCTCCCTTCCAGCTCTAAAATTCTATGATTCCATTGAATGAGAGATTTGCTCTCTTCGTACTAGTCCCAGACTTAGGCTCACAAGATGGTTCATTCTTCCTCCTATCCTAGATGCTCAACTCAGGGCGAAAAAGTAGACTCTGATAAATTTTAAATGACTGCTGCCCTTGGCTAGGCATCGGAGAAGGGGGAGAAGAACTGCTTGTCACATGACCACTGAGGAGCGAATATAGGGCCCTGAAGCAAAATAACAAAGAATGGGAAGCCTTGCCTTCCTGTCCTCCAGCCTTTCAGTATGTGAATCTGCTAGATAGCTAGTGTCCTCCTGCTTCCCTGAGTCCCCCAAATCCCACTTTGATACTAGCCCAGCCACCCGAACAGGAAGTGTCCCTTGCTCCAGAGCTGCCTTTAGAGCTTCCTTCTTCACCTTTACCCATGAGCTGGATGCTTGACTTTTTCACCTCTATCCCTCATATCCTTAGTTTCTCAACCGTAGTTGCACATTAGCATCACCAAGGGAGATGAGCTCTCCACCCTAGAGATTCTGATTTAATTGGTTTGAAATGAGGCCCAGACACTGGTATATTAAAAAAAAAAAAAAAAAAAAAAACTCTCCAGCAGATTCTGATGTGTAGCCAGGATTGAGAACTACTACACCTTGAAAATTGGAGTTATTTAATTTTCACATACTGGTTACATCCCTACTTTGGATTTTGGGACCAATACTGCTCCCAGCCAGGGAGAATTCAAGGAGCCTTAGGCTATCAGTTTAGCATCTCAACACCCAGGCTTTAATCTCACGGTGGCCTGGACTCCTAGTTCCAGTAATTACAGGCTTGTGTCGTTCCTTGTGATTAAGCCCCAGCCCCAAAGGAACACAGGGAAAAAGAAGGGAAAACAGTTGCTGGGCAGGCAACACATCGGGTATTTACTGCACTCCCACTTTTTTCTGCGCCCCCCACCCCTATCTACTGCTCAAGCCATTATAACAAAGTTGCACTGAATGAATAGTGTCACTTGGTGACAGGCATGGATAGGAAATTATCTGACCTAACATCTTCTCAGCCTTGCCTATGTCCAGCTGCCAGGTGTTCTCTTTTATTTCACTATATACACCTCTGGAGCCCTTGTGGTACAGTGGTTAAGAGCTTGGCTGCTAACCAAAAGGTCAGTAGTTCAAATCTACCAGATGCTTCTTGGAAACAGTATGAGGCAGTTCTACTCTGTCCTACAGGGTTGCTATGACATACACCTCAATTAGTGATATTTTAGTAATCTCTTTCTCAGAAATGCCACACGTTTAACTACCTTTCTGTTCTTTTAACTTGTACTTAGTTACTTACAGAATCTCCCCCACCCCTTTGATCCATTTTTACACTCCCCACCAATAACTGCAATCATGACTAAGCATAAGAATAGTGTTGATGATGTAATTAAACCAAGAAAAGAAAAACCACATATTTTTAAAGTGGAATTTGTATATGAAAATAACAACTTCTAGAGTTCATGGAAGTGCTAATAAGCACTCTTCAAAATTTCTACAAAAGTCTGTTATTTCCCTCTTTATTCTCCTGTAATGAAACCTTTTCATCAGAAACCAATATTCAAAATAAATGTTTTTATTTAGCTTGTTTTGATACTTGTTTTATAACTCTTTTGTTTTCTACTATTTTTTTTTTTTACATCTTTTCATGTTGTGCATTATTCTCATAACATTAGCACCATCTATAACATTGTTTTAATTGGAAATTCTATTCTGAGTACCAGAGTTTTGAATATAACCAATCTGTAAATTGAGAATTGCATGAACACACCTAGCACCCTGCTGGGCACTCTCAACTCAGAAGTCTGATTTTCCAGTGCCAGAGGGGACAGTCCCTAAGGTTTGCCAAAGGAGAAGAGTATGAGGGCAGATTTTAATGACATCTGTTTCTGTTGACAAGATTTATGACTTCTAAACCATCAATCAGTTGAATGGAGTTATTCTTTTCTTCAGCCCAGAGAATCTACTGTATATGATTTTCCTAGTCCCAGAGGGAGTATCCTGACACAGCACCACTTATACCCACTTAATGACTATGATAACATGAAGAAACGATCCCTATTATAATTCTGTCTTAGTTACCTAGTGCTGCTGTAACAAATAACACAAATCGATGGCTTTAAAAAGAGAAATTATTTTCTCACAGTCTAGAAGGCTAGAAGTCCACAGTCAGGGTGTCAGCTCCAGGGGAAGGCTTTTTCTCTCTGTCAGCTCTGTGGGAAAGACCTTGTCATCAGTTTTCCCCTGCTCTAGTTGCTTCTCAGCACAGGGACCCTGGATCCAAAGGACATGCACTCCTGACTCTACTTTCTTGGTGGTAAGAAGTCCTCCTGTCTCTCTCCTTGATTCTCTGTTTTATATCTCTAAAGAGATCTACTTAATCTTGAGTCCTGCCTCATTAACATAACTGCCTCTAATTCTGCCTCATTAACATCATAGAGGTAGGATTTACAACACAAAGGAAAATCACATCAGATGACAAAATGGTGGACAATCACAAAATACTGGGAATCATGGCTTAGCCAAGTTGACACATGTTTTGGGGGGACACAATTCAATCCATGAAAAATGCCTAGAACTATTCTCAGAAAAGTGCTTTTAAAATTAAAATACTTGCCTAATTAAAAGTAAGTACTTTATTCTTCGTACACATCTTGAGGCCAGCCTGTACCAGTTCAACCTTCTCCAAAGTGAGAGGCTGACCTATTTTTGTGGTATTTCTTTTGGGTCATGACAAACCTGTATAAATTCTCACGTTAGGACATTCAACAACAGTGTCTATTGAGTGCCCTTAAAGCCCAAAGAGCCCAGGGCACGTTGACTCTCTCACTACTGGACCCCCAGGCCCAACACAAGGCTGCCAAGGAGCAGGTGCCCATTTGTATGTGATGAATAAATAAATGATAAATACCGAGGTCCCTGTGCTGGGCACTGGGAAGACAAGGATGAAAAAGATGCTGTCCTTGCTTTCAGTGAACTTTTTGGTGGGTGGAAGTTGCCCCCTGTTATCTGTCACTATAGGGTCAGAACGGAGTCAGGGTGGCAGTTCTTGAACTAATCCAGAAGGAGGACTCAGTTGCTTCCTAAACTCGTTATTCATGTACCACTGCCACAGTTTCTACCATATCTGCATCCCACCTACACCATTAACAACTTAACCTACAACTTAATCAACTCACATTTTTTTACTGAAGTACATGTATTTTAAGGAAACTTTGTAATGGCCATTTGTGAAAAACTGGTATCACTTGTGAAAAAAATAAAAAATAGCTTTCAAAATAAAAATAATAATAAGTGCTTTAACATGTTTATTTTTCCTGACATTAAATATAAACCCAAGCTTGATTCTGTTCTCCATTTTGACCAGGCACTGTGATCCTCTGTGAACATTGGTAAAGACAAAAGAAAGAAACAGAGGAAGAAAGAAAAGAATTTTCAAATGTTTTAAGGCATGTAAAACAATTAAATTTGTCTTTATAATGCAAGGAAGTATGTTTTCTGTATTATCTTTGAGATTATTGCAATTATGATTTGTGATCTGTATGTATTTTTAGTACATATTTAAATTAGCCATTGTGAATCAGGTATCCTAAGATCATTTAATTAATCACCTGCATTATCTAAACCCCTACTTAAATTTCTTCCTTAGACATACTACTCCTACAGACTAAATTATTCATCTCACCAAACTTCCTAAGTTGACAAAACTGCTTGCTTTCCAGCTAGCTAAAGTGCTATTGTGAAAGCAAGTATCAGCTCAACAAATACTTTTTCTTTTATTAAAAGGATAAGGGTAAAGAACCATCATGTCTAAAAATAGATACTTGGAGATTAAAATCTGTCAGACCGTATGTTGTACGACTTCAGGAACCAAGAAACAAAGACATCCTTCTCCTGGGGGTATGTATTATTACAATCATTCTAGGGGATCACAATCATTCTAGGGGATCAAGTGCCAGTCCATCCTATGCAGTCATTGAAACATCTTTAGAAGAGAAAATGGTATGAATTCCTGGGGATGGTGAAGGGAAAACAGTAGGGAATTAGCACTGATCTGATCTGCATACAAGTGCGGCTATGTTGTGAGAATGCATATGAGCATGTAGATTTTTTTTCCCTAGTGTCCTTAAGAGTTCTTTCAAGGAAATTAATTTTCTTGCTTCCCACTGACAGTTAATGGAATGGCCACCAAATATAGGATTTGAGACAGTGTTCACCTAAAAGCATGACAGCATTTTACAAAAGATTGTAAGATCTTTGTGTTCTTTTTCTGTATTAAATTTAACATTTCTTTCTGATGTATATGTTACTTCATTGTTTTGAAATTTAAAACTTCTTTAAAAAGTTTGTTGCACAATATGGTGAATGTAATTAATACTGCTGAATACTATACTTAATAATGGTTAAAATGGCAAATATTTTACCACAATAAAAAGAAAAAAACCCAACAACTTTGAAATAGGTTTTCAAAGCTATTGCCATTAATCTCTATCTTTTACATATTTTATCTATGGTGCACACTTTATAACATTTTACATATTTTATATGGGGCAAACTCACCCATCTTCAGAGATTTCATTACAGTATTATTATACTAGACAATTCTTCTGAGAATGTGCACATAGTACATTGAAGCAATTTGGCAGTCATCTACTTTGGACCAGGAGTCCTGGTGGCACAGTGGTTAAAGCGCTCAGCTGCAAACTGAAAGGTCAGCGGTTTAAACCCATCAGCTGCTCTCAGGGAGATTGCTTCCATAAAGATTACAGTCTTGAAAACCCTATGGGGCAGTTCTGCTCTGTCTTACGCGGTCTCTGTGAGCCAGAAAGGACTCGAGGGCAGTGGGTTTGGTTTGGGTTTTATTTTGGACCACAAACTATTCCAATCTTTAAAGGGGAGTCTCTTCTACCTTTGTAACTGTCAAATCTCCACTTCTCTTGAGATTGTGGAGACTCAGATACATTGGCATATTTACAGGGTTAAACTTTTTTGAAATGTTAAGGTTGAAGGGTCCAAGTGTTCTCTATTTACTTGGCAATGATTGTGCAGGCTAATTGTAAAGACAGAAGATTGTCTTTTTGTCAGCTAACAAAAGAACTAACAAAGGACTTCAGTCTTCTGCAAGTGAAAGAAGGGAGGGAGGAAATGAAAGATACTATCACACAGTGTATTTCTTCTAGGACATGAGGCTATAGTTCTTATAGGTTTTTAAATTATACTAACACACATGTCTGTATGTGTGTGTTTGAAAAGTATTGGATACATATGATACAGAAGTGTACACGATAAAAACTAAGACAATCTCCCTTTCCTTAATCACCCAGTTCCCTGTTGTGGAGCAACTGCTGTAGGCAGTTTCTTGGAGATTCTTCCAGTGATAATCCATACATTGCAAACATGTATTTTCTCTCCTCTCTTTCTCGTTTTGTTCACACAAAAGGTAGTATATCGTATACTCTACTCTCCTCTGTTCCTTGATTTTTTTCACACAATAATATATCTTGAAGATCTTTCAAAATCTATACATACAAAGCTTCATCATTCAAGTCAATGGATACATAGTGATTCACTGCATGAGTATACCATAATTCTAACCAGTCTCTTAATGATGAGCATTTAGATGCATCCCATCTTTTATGATTAATAGGCTTAACACATATTTCATTTGCACATTCCTATTTGGCATTTATTCAAGATTATTTATGGAATAAATATCTACAACTAGAATTGTTGGATCAAGAATTGTGAGCATTTTTTTTTTATTTTGATAAATGTAACTAGGTATATTTTGATAAATATAATTCCATAAAAGTTGAACCAGTTTTTACTCCCAACAGCAATGTATAAGAAGGAAGCAACAAAGTTTTTGAAAAACTCACAATTTGTAAGAGATAGAAAGCTGACAGTATATAGTAACCATCTCATAGTTTGTTGACAAGCAAGAAAACCATCATCATGTTACAAGAGAAATTTTTGAATTTTATTTTTTAAAGCCATAAAAGCTTAAATCTTTCTACTCATAATGTTATTATTTAAAATAATAAATATGTATTGCAATAATGATAATAATAGAGGAAATATTGTATGGGATATACAAAATTTTCATGATACATAAAATAAGTACGTAATTGGACTATGACTAGTTTTTAAATCTGTAGTATAATAATAGGCATAATTATAAGACTCCACATAGCCCTCAAATTGACTAATACATCTTCTGGAAGTACATTTTAGAACTGTTTCAGAAAAAAGCACTTCAAGATATTTTTAACAATTTTTATAGATCTATTAAAAATATCTTGAAGTGCTTTTTTCTGAAATAGCTCTAAAATGTACTTCAGAAGATGTTATTAGTCAATTTCAGGGCTAATGTAGAATCTTGGCTTTATATTAATATAGATGGATGTTGGCTGAAAGCAGAGAATACTAGAAAGATGTTTACCTGTGTTTTAGCGACTATGCAAAGGCATTCAACTGTGTAGGTCATAACAAATTATGGATAACATTGCAAAGAATAGGAATTCCAGAATATTTACTTGTGCTCATGAGGAACCTGTACATAGAATAAGAGGCAGTTGTTCAAACAGAACAAGAGGATACTGCATGGTTTAAAAATCAGGAAAGATATGCATCAGGGTTGTATCCTTTCATCATACCTATTCAATCTGTATGCTTAGCAAATAATCCAAGAAGTTGGACTATATGAAGAAGAATGTGGCATCAGGATTGCAGGAATACTCATTAACATGCAGATAACACCACCTTGCTTGCTGAAAGCAAAGAGGACTTGAAACGCTGATGAAAGATTACAGCCTTCAGTATGGATTACACCTCAACATAAGGAAAAAAATTCTCACAACTGGACCAATAAGCAACATCACAATAAACGGAGAAAAGATTGAAGTTGTTAAGGATTTCATTTTACTTGGAGCCACAGTCAACACCCATGGAAACAGCAGTCAAGAAATCAAAACGATGTATTACATTGGGCAAATCTGCTGCAAAAACCTCTTTAAAGTGTTAAAAAGCAAAGATGTCACTCTGTCTTAGTTATCTGGTGCTGCTATAACAGAAACACCACAAGTGGATGACTTTAACAAAGAGAAGTGTATTCTCTCACAGTTTAGTAGGCTAGAAGTATGAATTCAGGGAGCCAGCTCCAGAGGAAGGCTTTCTCTCTCTGTTGGCTATGGGGAAAGGTCCTTGTCAACTATCTTCCCCTGCTCTAGGAGCTTCTACACACAGGAACCCTGAGTCTAAAGGACATGCTCTGCTCCTGGCGCTGCTTTCTTGGTGGTATGAGGTCCTCCTGTCTCTCTGCTCGCTTCTCTCTTTTATATCTCAAAAGAGATTGGCTTTAGACAAAACCTAATCTTGTAGATTGAGTTTCACATCATTAACATAACTGTTGCTAATCCCACCTTATTAACATTATAGAGGTAGGATTTACAACACATAGGAAAATCACATCAGATGACAAAATGGTGGACAGTCACACAATACTGAGAATCATGGACTAGCCAAGTTGACACACATTTTTGGGGGACGCAGTTCAATTCATAGCAGTCACTTTGAGGATGAAGGTGCACCTGACCCAAGCCATAGTATTTTTAATCCCCTCATATGCATGCGAAAGCTTGACAATGAATAAGGAAGACTGAAAAAGAATTGATGCCTTTGAATTAAGGTGTTGGTGAAGAATATTGAGTATACCATGAACTGCCAGAAGAACGAACAAATCTGTCTGGGAAGAAGTACAGCCAGAATGCTCCTTAGAAGTGAGGATGGCGGGACTTTGTCTCATGTACTTTGTACATGCTATAAGGAGAGACCAGTTCCTGAAGAAGGACATCATGCTTGGTAAAGTAGAGGGCCAGTGAAAAAGAGAAAGACCTTCAATGAGATGGACTGACA
Organism: Trichechus manatus latirostris; assembly: GCF_000243295.1. Lineage (NCBI taxonomy): Eukaryota > Metazoa > Chordata > Mammalia > Sirenia > Trichechidae > Trichechus > Trichechus manatus. Next base: position 1,041,237 of record NW_004444189.1, read on the forward strand.
CAGTGGCTGCAACAATGGGCTCAAACATAGCAACCATTGTGAGGATGGTGCAGGACCGGACCGGGTTTCGTTCTGTTGCACGTAGGGTAGCTATGAGTCGGAACCAACTAGACAGCACCTAACAACAACAACAACATAAAAATCATACAACAGATCCTGGACTGAAGACAAGATACCATGTTATTCCATAAAATGAAAAAAGCTTTACAAACTTAGAAAAATAGCAGAAACAGAAAAATCTAAGCACATAATTTTGCACGTAAGAGGGTCAAGGAATATGAATGTAAAACCAGGTAGTTACTCCCTTTCGTAAGGATTAGAGTGGTTTCTATGTGTACCAGGACTGTTCCATAAAAAGGAGAATAAAATATGCATTTGCACCAGCTCAGAAAGTGTCACTTCTAGATATTTGTGATGTAAATAGCTCAAAATGTATTTTTATGAAGAATTGACCAATTAAGTTCAAAGTAATATGTCTTATAAAATTTCCTAACAATAGCATGAACTGTAATTTAAAAATTAGAAACAGAAATCAAGTCCCCTTTTAAAGAAAAGAATACTCAGGAATTTTCAACCATCTTTTTGGCATCCAGAATTCATCAAGACCGGCTCAACTGAAAATGAATGCCACCATGTGGATTTTTCTTATCACATTACAGGGATTAGACCAGATGGTTCAGTAGGAAACCTCATTATTGAAACTCTCTGATTAAAAGTGGCTGAGCAAGTAGTTTTAAAGACAGAGTTCCAAACAGCTAGTTATTTCATTTGAATTATGTCTACCAAATGCCAAAGAAAACAATATGGTCAATTTGGTTAAATAACTACTGGTCAAGTCAGTGAAAGAAATAAACAAAAAATTAACCAAACCAGTCATTTTGCATCATGTAAGGGAAAATAACCTGTCATTTGATTGAATTTCTCATATTTCACCCAAATATTTATCATGATACAATCTTAGCCCTGATCTCAGATGACGGAGAGAAAGCAGGCAAAAACACTTCCTTACCACAGTACTTCAAAATTAACCTCACTGGGCTGTGGGGGCCATGGTCTCAGGGAACATCTAGCTCAATTGGCATGACACAGCTTATAAAGACAATGCTCTACATTCTACCTTGGTGAGTAGTGTCTGGGGTCTTAAAAGCCTGTGAGCGGCCATCTAAGATACTCCACTGGTCTCATCCCTTCGGGAGCAAGGGAGAATGAAGAGAACAGGATACAAAGAAAAGATTAGTCCGAAGGACTAATTGTCCACAGCTACCAAGGCCTCCACCGGACTGAGTCCAGTACAGCTAGATGGTGCCCGGCTACCACCACTGACTGCTTTGACCAGGATCACAACAGAGGGTTCTGGACAGAGCTGGAGAAGGATGTAGAGCATAATTCTAACTCACAAAAAAAAAGACCAGATTTACTGGCCTAAAGGAGACTGGAGAAACCCTGAGAGTATGGCCCCCAGACACCCTTTTAGCTCAGTGGTGAAGTTACCTCCGAGGTTCACTGTTCAGCCTGGGACTGGACAGCCCCGTAAAACCAAATGAGACTAACGAGGTACAGGAGTACAGTGACAAGGGCCAGAAGGCAGAAGGGGACAAGGAAGCTGGTGATAGGGAACCCAAGGTTGAGTAAGGATATTGTTGATATGCTGTGAGATTGTTAACCATTGTCATAGGGCAACATTTGTAGTAACTGTTAAATGAGAAACTATTTTGTTCTGTAAGCCTTCATCTTAAGTGAGAACAACAGCACAATTGGAAGAGCATAGTCAATGTCACTGAACTGTGCATGTAGAAATTTTTGGAATGGTGTATCTTTGGCTATATGTATTTTCACCCAAAAAAAAAGGTTGAGAAGTTAGAGGGTTAATATGTTGTGGGGTTGTTAACCAATGTCATAAAACAACATGTGTACTACTGCCTCATGAGAAACTATTTGTTCTGTAAGCCTTCACCTGAAGTACAATAAAATATTAAAAAAAAAATTAGCCTCATTATGTAACTCTGTAGCATTTTTCACCACAAAATATAAGCCAAAAAGCATGATTACAACATATGATGCACATCACATGAAAATGAGGTGGCACTGCTCTTTCAGAAGAATAGGCAAGAAATCCACAAAAGTGATTGAACTATTAAACCTGCTCTGATTTACTCACAGTAGCATGCTCATCATTATCATCACCCGCATTTGTAGTATCAACATCATGTAACACAGGATCACAGGGCATTAAGTAGTTTTACATTTAAATGTCAATTAATTCTCCATTCTGATTTCATTCTGCAGCTACGTGAGGTTGACCATCCTTAAGATGTATTTTGCATGCTAGTATCTTCTCTCTCAAGCAAAATAACATTTCATGCAATTCAAGAGTATAAAGAGAATTGCTTTTACATCTCTTCAGATAAACAAGTCTCCAGTACAAATGGAGGAGTCAGTCTCTGGATTTCTGGGATAATATGCCTTACATATTCCCCAGATGCTGCTACCATGGTGACAGACTAACTGGCAACATTCTAGACTGCTTTATTATAACATCTAGTTCTATTATTTCTTAGAGCAGAAAATGCTTTTAAAAAATGAATGACTAAAAGTGTTTCCCAAGTCATTTCCTCTTTTCTGTGTATCTATGGTGCTGTCTAGACAAGATTTAGTCTAAACTAATATCCTACTGCTATTTCTCATGTGCAGTTTCTATGGTTTTCTTCATCCTTCCATCCTTTAAAAGTCATTAAATTTGTTAATGACTGATTCATTAATAAACCAGACATTTAGCCACCATGAAAACCAATATCTTCACAATCAGTCAAAAAATTATTCATGCAGGTTGATTGAATTTAGTTATTAAAATATCCAGAAAAAAAACAGGATGAATTTTTTTTTTTAGATTGTGGTTAGTTCTTTTTGAAGCAAATATAACCAAAGGAGGAAATTAGCCAGACATCAGATTATTTTTCTTCCACACTTTACAAAAGGATTCTAAGACCAGAGTGATTAATTTTCCCTAACAATACCTATAGATAATGAGTGCTTTACATACATGATCTCAGCTGAGTCTTACAATAATCCTGGAAATTAGCAATTATTATTCTGCTTCACAGATAAGGAAGTTGAGGCTCAGAAGAATTAAATAGTCTACAGCTGTTCAGGTAGTAAGGTTATGGCAGAGCTGGGCTTGCACTGTAAGGTTGTGGCAGAGCTGGGCAACTTCATATATTATGCTCACTTATTTGTGAGTGAAAATAAAGAGGTTTCTCAGATACTCATCTATTGTCACTGTTTCTTTTCTATTTCTGTATGAGAACTCAAATCAGTCCACTGGGGATTAGAGAAAATCTGCCCCTGAAATAAGAATAGAACAAAACCCCAAGAGGATTAGTTCTTCAAGGAAGGTCACTTTGATTCAAGTGGACAATTTTGAATTTGGATTTCAGTGTTTAGATAACTAATATTAAGCCAACTGTTAACTTTCCTCAATGTTAAGATACTAGGTTGTGTTTTTAGAATAGCAAACCATCGTCACATTAAAGTGCAAAAATGTCCATTTTCATGAGAAACTATTTATTCTGTAAACCTTCATCTAAAGTGCAATAAAAAAAATTAAAAAAATCAAAAAGTCCATTTTCTCCCAATAGTGGTTTCTCTCTGCTAGCGTATGTGTTAGGGAGTCCTGGTGGTTCAGTGGTTAAGCACTCAGCTGCTAACAGAAAGATCAGCAGTTCCAAACCACTACCCAGCGGGAGAAAAATGTGGCAGTCTGCTTCCATAAAGATTTACAGCCTTGGAAATCCTATGGGGCCGTTCTACTCTGTCCTATAAGGTCGTTAGGAGTTGGGATAGATTGAACGCGACGGGTGTGGTTTGGTTCTTGCTTAGCATATGTGTTCTGTCAGTGACCCCCAAGGGGGTGGCTAATCCATAATTATTTTTGTTTTATCCCATTCTCAAAGATATCTGATAGGTCAGCCTCTATTATGGCTTGGTCTTACTGTATTTATTTTTATTGTAAAAGCAGTTACACCTATCGTTATAAAAAGTCAGCCCTCCATCCCACTTTGCAGAGGTAACAGTTGTCTTTTACCATTTGTGTTTGGTTCCTTTTGTTATTTCCATAACTCTAGATAATAGTTCTATAATACTGTTTCTTGATTTTGCATGAACTTCTTAAATTTTTATTTTTACTTTTATCAAAATTGCATTTACATAACTTTAAAAGTCAAATAGTACTACAAAGCTTAAAACGAAGAATAGCATTCTCTGAGGGCCCTGTTCCTCTAATCGCTCACACCCACTCCCCAGAGGCAACTTTTCTTTCCATTTTTTAATCTTTTTCTTTGACTGTTTACATTCACAATTATAAATAATATGCTTATACTGCTACTTTTATGATTCCATTTTAGATGTTTATGTGTCTACTTGTTACTATGAAAAATTTGGATTTGGCCCCTGCGTACCACTTCCCCACATTGTTTTCTACCCAACCTCAAAATTTTTGGTTACAACGGTATTAATTTTTACATTATTATTACTATATAAATATTATTCCTAGCTAAGCCACATAGTATTTTTTAATTTTCTATTTATCTATTGCTAATTCTTTCACCATTTCTCCAACGGGACTGTAGAACTCATTACGAACAAATATGTCAGGAGTTTTCAGTTCTGTTTTGTGTGTGTGTGTGTGTGTGTGTGTGTGTGTGTGTAACATCCCTCCTGGAGACTAGATCTTCCTGCTCCCATCTGCACTGATTGCTCTCTAGACCTGCTACAAGATGACAGCCTAGAATTTTCCCTAATTACCATCCTGGGTTTTCCCTTTGCTTCTCTGCTGTGTTGAATCCCTTGTTTCCTTGAACCTGTCTTTTTTTTTTTTTTTTTTACTTTCTTCCTCATTTTAGTGGAGTTATTATCTGACAGCTTCCAAAGAGTTCATAGGAGCAATATTTTTGAAATCTTGCACATCAAAAAGGTCTTTAATTTACCTTCTTATTTGATTAACACTGGTTATGGGTATAGAATCCAGGGAGGCTGGAAATCATTTTTCCCTAGACTTTGGATGGCACTGGTCTCTTGTCTTCCAGCTTCCAGTGTTATTGTTGAGAAGCATGGTGCCATTCTGATTTCTGAATCTGTTTCTTTCTTTATGGGAGCCTTTATAAAACATTCATTCATTCACAAATATTTATTGAGCAACCACTACTGTGCCAGGCTCTGTTTTAGATGCTAGGGATTACAGCATTGAAAAAGAAGGATGCACATCCCCACCTTTGTGGAACTTATATTCTAGTGGGGGAGATAGATAATAAGCAAGATAAATAAGTAACATACATAGTATATTAGATAATGACAAGTACTCAAGCAAAGAAAAAGTATGTAGTGTCAGGGGTGAAAATTCTGGGTAAGACCTCACTAAGAAGGGAGGAGTTATCAATTGAGGTGGGAAAGCCTGTATGAATAATAGGTTGGGGGAAGGGGTGTGTATATCAATAGCTTAGTATTGTTCAAATTGAATTTGAGGTGCCAAATGGAGATATCAAGTAGACAGTCTGGAGAAATGTCCAAGCTGAGATATAAATTCGAGAGTCATCAGTACACTGGTGGATGAGATCACCCAGGGAGTGTGAGTAGATAGAAAAGAGAAGGCCAAGGATTGAGCTCTGAGGCACTCCAACAGTTAGAGGTTGAAGAGATGAAAAAAAAACAACAACTATTGCCGTGGAATCAATTCCAACTCATAGCGACAAAGTAGAACTGCCCATAGGGTTTCCAAGGAGTGGCTGGTGGATTCAAATGGCTGACCTTTTGGTTAGCAGCCAAACACTTAACCACTGCACCATCAGGGCTCCGAAGAGATGAAAAGGAACCAGTAAAAAAGGAGCAACCAGGAAGTTAGAAGGAAAACTAGGTATGTGTAGCATCTGGAAGTAAAGTGAATTAGTGTCTCAAGGGCCAGAGAGTGATCGTCTGTGTCAAATGTTGCTGATAGTTCAAGAAAGATGAAGCCTAAGAAATTACCACAGATTTAGCATCATGGAGGCCATCAGTGACTTTGAATAGAATAGATTCAATGGCATGGTAGGATGAAAACATGTTTGGAGTTAAAGAGACAATGGAATGAGAGAAGTTAGAGATGGCAAGTATAGACAACTGCTTCCTAGAATATTGCTGGAAAGGGAAAGAGAAAAATGGAGCAGTAACTGGAGAAGTGGGATTAAGAAAAGGTTGGTTTTTATACAGATACAGAAAATATCCATATAAATATAGTAAGAATATATTTGTATTCTTAAATACAAATACGATCCATAGAGAGAGAAAATTTGATGATGCAGGAGAGAAAGAGAATTGCTGGAGCAAAGTCCTTGAGTAGGCAAGAGAGGATGGAGTCTAGTGCACAAGTGGAGGAGCTGGTCTTTGCTAGGGAAGTTCATCAGAAGTAACAGGAGAGAAGGTAGAGTGTGAGACTCACGATGCAGGTAGGCGGATATTGTGGTGGTGGGAGTTTGTGGAAGACCTCTTTCAATTGATTAAAAAATTTTCTCATCAAAAAAAAGCTAGATTGTTAGCTGAAAGTGAAGATGCTGGCAGAGGGTTGGAGTTTGAGGAGAGAGAAAAACGTATGGAGTAGTCACTAGGAGAGAGAATGAGCCAGGGAAGTACGACATGAGTAATGCAGCATTAGGGCCCACTTTGGGTTTGTGTCACTAATTCAAAGTGAGACCAGTCAGCGTGGTGCCATGTTTTTCTCCAGTCTTATTCAGCTGTGGGAGTGCAGAAAAAGTGTGAGCTTTGAGTGGGATTTAACCAGAGTTGTGGTTTTCCCAAACAAGGACAAAGAAGGAAGCGGGTCAAGGGAGATGAGGATACAAGATCTCTTTATTCCCAGAATTCTGTAATTTCTCAATGATTGCCTTGATTTTTTTTTTTTTTTAATTCATTATGCTAGGCAACCTGTGGGCTCTTTCAAAGTGAAATTTCATGCTCTTTAGTTATGGGAAACTTTCATATATTGTTATGGAAATTTTCTCTTTTTTAAATAATTTCATTTTTTGGTGAAAATACGCACAGCAAAACATCGATTCAACAAGTGCCACATGTACAGTTTGGTGGCATTGATTACATTCTCCAAGTTGTGCAACCATTCTCACTATCCTTTTCCAAACCATTCCTCTACCATTAAACTCACTGCCCTCTGAACTTCTCATCTAACCTTTCAAGTTGCTGTTGTCAATTTGATCACATACAGATAATTCTTTAAAAAAGCACAATGCTCAAGGTAGACATTCTTTACTAATTAAGCTAAACTATTGTTGCTTTTTTTAAAAAAAGACTTCAGGGGATATTTTTGGTTTAAAGTTTAAAGATTATCTTAGGGCAAGAGTTTTGGGAGTTCATCCAGCCTCAATGGCTCCTAAAGTCTGGATTCCATGAGAAATTGAAATTCTGTGTATGGGAAAGTTCTTGAATTCTTTCATATTTTATCCCCTCCACTTCGTTGCAACTTTCTAAAACTGCTAGTTGGAAGTTGGACCTCTAGTTTTCTTATCTTTTCTCACTTATTTCCGTCTCTGTCTTGCTTGTTCTTCTTTCTGGGAGTTTTCTCAAGGCTATCCTCTAACTCTTACTAAATTTTTCATTTTTACTAATCTGTTTTATTTTCCAAGAGCTCTTTCTTGATCACTGAATATTACTTGTTTATAGCCTCCTGTTCTGTCACATGTATACAATCAATACCCTCTTTTTATCTCTGACAGTACATATTACATGCAGTTTAAATATTGTTTTCTTCACTCTCTGCACTGTCTGTTTTCTCTAAGTTCCTTGTTTCAGCTTATTTTAGCTCTCATTTTTCACATTAACTGTTTCCTTCAGATGTCTGGTAATTCTTGATTAGCTTTTCCTATGTATGGTTGTCTTTCCATATGCGAGGTAGGACTTGTTGGTGAGTGGGCTCCTCTAAGGGTAATCTGGCAGGGTTGTTTAGTTAAAGGGCCCCCGACTAAAGACCTTTTCTCTTGGGATGATTTGGTTCCTCAGAGAGAATTCTCCCAATATCCCACCTGGAAGTATATGTCTAGAAGCCAAGAGGGAAAGTTTCACTGAATCCTCGTATGTCAGTTTGACACCTCACTCCTGACCTCAATTGTGCCTAGTGTCTCCAAGTCCACAACCTCTCTTGATTCAAAATTTCCAGAGAGTAAAACTCCATTCTGCAGATAGTCAGGCTTTAGCAATTTCTGATCTATTAAATCTCTTATCACACATAGATCTGCTTTCTGTCTTCCAGAATTTTGATAATATCTCTGTCTTGATGTCATATGCTCTCACATTCTTTTTATACTTGTGGGTTTATACATTTTTATTCCTTTACTGTCATTTCAACAATGTTTTGGGAGGGTGCAAGGATAACTATGAATATTAAATCCACATTGTTTAATACCAGATGTCTTCCTGAGTGGTATTCAATTAGAGGAAGTTCAAAAAAGTATAATTATATATTAATTCTGCTATTATTGTGTATGGTTGGGGAACAAGGGAAGTTCTAGACAAGAGAATACTTTAAAAGCTAAAACTTTTATTTATCCTTTTGGTGGAACATATTCCACACTCCCCCCTGACTACATAAACAGTACGGAAGACTTTCAACCCTGACTACATAAACATACAGAAGACTCTCAATGTTTGAAGCAATAAGAGCTACAAGTCCCAAGAATATGGTTATTGTATGAATACTAGACTAGGCCATGGAGACTGCATGGTCTCAACTTTTCCTTCTCTTCTCCGTTTGCCTTCTTTTCCCAACAGAGAGGGTGGGAATTGGATAGCAAGAAATCAGGGTGAACTAGCAAAGCAAGATGGAGTGAGGTGAACTGAGGAGACAGAGCTAGTTGTAGGAAAGCCGAAATTTGTGTTGTTGGTAGGTGCCGTCAAGTCAGTTCCGACTCATAGCGACCCTATGCACCACAGAAAGAAACACTGCCCGGTCTCGCGCCATGCTCACAATCGTTGTTATGCTTGAGCCCATTGTTGCAGCCGCTGTGTCAATCCATCTTGTTAAGGGTCTTCCTCTTTTTCGCCAGTCCTCTACCTTACCAAGCATGGTGTCCTTCTCCAGGGACTCATGCCTCCTGACAACATGTCATCATGCTCTGGAGGAAAGTCCATGTCATCAGTCTTCCTTTGGTCTGGGAGCTTCTCTGCTCAGGAACCTCAGGTCCAAAGGACGCGCTCTGCTCTCAGCACTGCTTTCTTGGTGGTATGAGGTTCCCATGTATCTCTGCTCGCTTCTCTCTTTTATATCTCAAAAGAGATTGCATTAAGACACTAATCTCGTCAACCTCATCAGTATAACCTCATCACAGTGATAGAATTTATAACACATGAGGAGATCACATATAATCTCATCATAGTGGTTGAGTTTACAACACATAAGGAAATCACATCAGATAACACAATCATACAATACTGGGAATCATGACCTAGCTAAGTTGCTACACACATTTTTTTGAGGACACAATTCAATCCGTGACAGCTACCTTCTGAAATGGTTGAATACTGACCAGTTCTTTTTGGTACAGTGACTCTGTGTATTCCTTCCATCTTCTTTTGATGCTTCCTGCGTTGTTCAATATTTTGCCTATATAATCCTTCAGTATTACAATATGAAGCTTGAATTTTTTCTTCAGTTCTTTCAGTCTGAGAAATGCCAATTGTGTTCTCTCTTTTAGTTTTTTAACTCTAGGTCTTTGCACATTTCATTATAATACTTTGTCTTCTCCAGCTGCCCTTTGAAATCTTCTGTTCAGCTCTTTTACATGCTCATTTCTTCTGTTCACATTAGCTACTCTACCTTCAAGAGCAAGTTTCAGAGTCTCTTCTGACATCCATTTTGGTCTTTTCTTTCTTTCTTGTCTTTTTAATGACCTTTTGCTTTCTTCATGTATAATACCCTTGATGTCATCCCACAACACCTCTGGTCTTTGGTCATTAGTTTTCAATGCCTCAAATCTGTTCTTGAGATGGTCTCTAAATTCAAGTGGGATACACTCAGTGTCATATGTTGGCTCTCTTGGATTTGTTTAATTTTCTTCAGCTTCAAGTTGAACTTGCATATGAGCAACTGATGGGCTGTTCTGCAGTTCACCCCGGCTTTGTTCTGACTAATGATATTGAGCTTCTCCATTGTTTCTTTCCCAGATGTGATTCCTGTGTATTCCATCCAGCAAGGTCCACTTGTATAGTTGTTGTTCATGTTGTTGAAAAAAGGTATTTACAATGAATAAGTTGTTGGTTTTGCAAAATTCTGTCACGCGATCTCCAGTGTTATTTCTGTCACCAAGGCCGTATTTCCCTACTACAGATCCTCCTCCTTTGTTTCCAACTTTCCCATTCCAATCACCAGTGTCATAAATTGAATGTGTCTCCCAAAAATATGTGTCAACTTGGCTGGGCCATGATTCCCAGTATTGTGTGGTTATCCTCTATTTTGTGATCTGATGTAATTGTCCTATGTGTTTTAAATCCAAATCTCTGCCTGTGGTTAATGAGGCAAGATTCCAAAACCAAACAAACCAAACCAATTGCTGTCGAGTTGATTCCGACTCATAGCAATCCTATAGGACAGAGTAGAACTGCCCCACAGGACCTCCAAGGAGTGGCTGGTGGATTCAAACTGCTGACCTTTTGATTAGCAGCCGTAACTGTTAACCAGTATGCCACCAGGGTTTCCAAGGCAAGATTAGGTTATGTTAAAGAGGATTAGAATGGGATGCAATATCTTTTTCATGTCACAGCCCTGATCTGATGTAACAGGAGTTTCCCTGGGGTGTGGCCTGCATCACCTTTTATCTTACAAGAGATAGAAAGAGAGAAAAGCCAGCAGGAAGAGAGGGACCTCTACCACCAGGAAAGAAGAGCCAGAGCGCATACTTTGGACCAGGGTCCCTACACTGAGAAACTCCACGACCCAGAGGAAGATTGATGAAAGGACCTTGCCCCAGAGCCAACAGAGAGATAAGGCCTTCCCCTGGAGCTAGTGCCCTGAACTTGCACTTCTAAACTCCTAAACTTCGAGACAATAAATTTATGTTTGTTAAGGCCACCCACTGTGGTATCTCTGTTATAGCAGCACTAGATAACTAAGACAACCAGTAATTATCAATGCATCTTGATTGCATGTTTGATCAATTTCAGACTGCAGAAGTTGGTAAAAAAAAATCTTCAATTTCTTCATCTTTGGCCTTAGTGTTCGGTGCATAAATTTGAATAATAGTTGTATTAACTGGTCTTCCTTGTAGCATATGGATATTATCCTATCAATGACAGTATTGTACTTCAGGATAGATCTTGAAATGTTCTTTTTAATGATGAATGTGATGCCATTTCTCTTCAGTTTGTCATTCACGGCATGGTAAACCATATGATTATCCGATTCAAAGTGGCCAATACCAGTCCATTTCAGCTCACTAATGCCTAGGATACTGATCTTTATGGATTACATTTCATTTTTGATGACTTTGAGTTTTCCTAGATTCATACTTCATACATTCCATGTCCCAATTATTAATGGATGTTTGCAGCTGTTTCTTCTCATTTTGAGTCTCGTAATATCAGCAAAGGAAAGTCCCGAAAGCTTTACCCCACCCACATCATTGAGGTCAACGCTACTTTGTGGAAGCAGCTCTTCCCTAGTTGTATTTTGATTGCCTTCCAACCTGAGGGGCTCATCTTCTGGCACTATACCAGCCAGTGTTCCACTGCTACTCATAAGGTTTTTACTGGCCAATTTTTTTAGAAGTAGATTTCCAGGTCCTTCTTTCTAGTCTGTCTTAGTCTGGAAGCTCAGTTTAAACCTGTACACCCTGGGCGACCCTGCTGGTATTTGAAATAACGGTGGCATAGCTTCCAGCATCACAGCAACATGCAAGCCACTACAGTAGGACAAATTTACAGATGAATGATGGTATTGATCATTAGTGCCCAGTTTTGCTATATGCTTGGATGTTTATATGAGCTAGATAATTGAGGCTTCACCATTAGGTATATATCTATATAAGAATTATATAAAGAATTTAAAAAAATTCAATAGAGCAACAGTTCTTTGTACCTGTCTCTTCCCCAACCCTGTAGAAAATGAGTAGCAAATTGTAAATGCTGTTTTTATTTTCTGAGAAGTGAAGGAGCTTAGGATAATAGCAATGATTCATGACCCTGACCAAAAACTATATTCAGTTAAAATCTTTTTATGGGAATTTTCAAGATACTTTAGGCAACTGAGTGGGGAGGGGTATGAAGGTAGTCTTTTATATCCAAGATATTACAAAATGTCTTCTCAAAAACCTTCTAGATTTTACCTTATTTCAAAGAAAGTTTATTTAATCTTTTGAAACCACTTTCTCATTGACTCGTTTCCATTAATGTTTTTGTAATTATGCTACTACCGTCTTATAAAGATCACAAAGATGAAGTAAAACTGAAAATACTCTAGTTATCTTCAAAAAGTTTCACTATAGCTATTATATATCATTCTTTTGAATTCTTTGAGTCTCTGTAATTATCTTCTTAACACTATAACTTATTACGCTAATATCTTATGCAAATTTTTATCACTACTTAAATGTTAGGTGAGGACAGATTATGGAATGTGTCAAGGTACAGAATTGCAGCGTGATCTACATATACTATGATTACTAGCCACAATATCTTCCTTCAGTTCAAAGTAAGATTGTGCTTTAACTTTTATAAGGACATTGAGTATGAAAATTTACCGTTATATGAACGTCCCAATGAGGTGCAGAAATTGTCAAGGTCCTTGTCGTATATTTGTTATGAACAAAAAAAATTAAATCCAATAAAATTGTGATGTACTGTCCTGTGGTGGCAGTGTGAATACATGGCCATGGTTTAGGGCACTAATCTTTATAGTCTGACAGCCCTGAGATCAAGGCCGGGGCTTTTAGGTAGGGCAAACAGTTAAGTGCTCTACTACTAGCCGAAACGTTGGCAGTTCGAACTCACCCGAAGGGGCCTTGAAAGACATGCCTGGCGATCTGCTTCTGAAAGGTTACAGCCTTGAAAACCCTATAGAGCAGTCCTACTCTGTCTGTATACACGGAGTCACCATAAGTCGGAATGGACTGGAAGGCAACTAACAACAACAAGGATGACCTTGGGAAAGCTGCTTAATGTCTCTGCAGCTCAGTTTCCTCATACCAAAATGGAGACAATACATTCCTCACAGAGCTGTTAGAATTACACTGAGATGATGTGCATAAAGCATTTAGTATATGACTGATAGGTACTTAAGAAGCCCTTAACAAATATTAGCCCTCATAATTATATTTCTGGTGGATAATTTGAACTTTTTCAGCCCGTATAATTTCTCCCTATTTTAGCAACTAGTTTTTGTTCTCTTCTAGGGATCAAATTTCTACAACAAAAGTTATATAGCATCTGTTCTTTATTCTTATTTGTCTTCAAGTTTATTTTGAAATTTAATGCTTAAGTTTTATAAGCATATGTTCTAGTTTATCATTATCAACTTTTAATCAATAACCAGGTAAATTTCCTTGATATACCTATTTTCCAATGCTTCTATGTCTCTATGAGAGATAAATCATTTTTGGCCAGTGTAGAATCCCATTTGTGTGAGATGTGGAGTGTAAACAAATCACATAATATGAAATCATTACATCACTAGTCTCATCCAAAACTCCAAGTAAAATGTATTTTTGATTTCCTTGATTTACCCAACTATGGTAGCTGAAACAAATAGGGGTTTATTTTTCTGACATAACAAAAAGTCTAGAGGTGAGCAATCGCTGCAGTGGTTCAGTGGCTTAACAATGTTAGGGCAAATATTGCTACAATTCTCTTGGTCTTTCTGCATAGACACAAATCACCGTGGCAGCTCCAGGAATCATGTCTAGGAAGAAGAGGGGAAGGCTAAAGAGCCATTTGAGCTACTGCCCTTCCTCCTTTCCTTCCTCTGTCTTTTCCTCCCTCCCTCCCTCTTTTTCTTTTTTGATTGCTGAATAATCTACGTATAGTAACCCAACAGATCTTAAATATTCCAATCAATGAGTGATGATGAATATATACAATGGAATCCTCACACAAATCAACATATAGAACATTGTCATCACTCCTGAAAGTTTCCTTGTGCACACTCCCCTACCCCAGAGGCAACTGTAGTTCTACTTTCTAACATTGTAAATTTGTTTTGCCTATTCTTGAATGTCATAAAAATGAAATCACGCAGTGTGTATTCTTGTCTGGATTTTTTCGTATCTGGTCATGTGGCTACTCCTAGCAAGGGAGGCTAGAAAACTAACTGTCTCTCTAGCGTCTATCACGAGAGGTTACAAAGGAGAATCAGGTTGGGAATGGCTTCTAAGTAGCCAAACAACAGCACCACCAAAGTGAATTTCAAAGTTTTGATTTTTATGACAAGTTTAAGTGTTTTTTTAATTAAAAGATGCTGTATATCTTATTTATATATTACTATTTGAAATGTACACATGCTTATTTCAAGGAAATGTAAGTTTAATTGGAAAGAAGCCAATGAAAAATTTAAAAGAAATTGTGAAGGAATAGCTTTAGAAAATACTCTTACAATTACAACTGAAAATCTAAAAATGAAAAGTAGAAATGTAAAATTTTGAAATGTGTGATTGGAATATTAAAAAATTATATTTTCTAGAACTGCACTGTCCAATATGGTAGCCACTAGCCATATGTGGCTGTTAAAATTAAAATTAAATAGAATTAAAAATTCAGCCCCAAAGTTGCACTAGGCACATTTGAAACGTACATTAGCTGTACGTGGCTTGTGGCTGCTATATTAGACACACAGGTATCAAACATTTCTTCCATCATTGCAGAAAGTTCTATTGCCTAGCATTACTCTAGAAAGGTAGGGGGAGGGGGCAAAGATAATTTTTCGTCGTTAGAATATAATATTAATTGAGTTGGGGAACTATCAGAGAACAGTGGGTAGTTTTATTACAAAAAGATTTAGCAAATATTTAAGTAAATATTAAAGCAAGCGAGAGAGAGAGAGAGAAGTAAAATAATCATTTTTTCTTTCAGTATAAATTTGTTGATTATTACCATTGACTTTTGGGATTCAGTAATGAACAACATAGACAAAGTCACTGCTCTCAGGGAGCTTCTGGCATGGGATAGGGGAGAGACATGAAATAAACAAATGATGTCAGGTAGTGTCAAGTCCTATGAAATATTATTGTATATGGTGGGGGTCAAGAAGATAACAGGATCAATGGAATAAACATCATGAGTTGGGCTTCCCAAAGAAATCAGCTGGAAAAAACAGGAGGGGGTTTCAGAGAGTGGGATACTTTATTTGAGATTACTAATGGGGTATAGGAGGAGCCCTGGTGGTGCAGTCGTTAAGCACTCAGCTGCTAACTGAATAGTCAGCAGTTTGAACACACCAGCCACTCCTCAGGAGAAAAATGTGGAGGTCTGCTTCCGTAAAGATTTATAGCCTTGGAAGCCTTATGGGGCAGTTCTACTCTGACCTATAGGGTCGCTATGAGTCAGAATTCAACTCAACATGAATGGGTTTTAATGGGCTATAGATATTAGTAATGACAAAGTCTACAATGTAACTGTAGAAAAGGATGACTGAGGTCAGATGGAGGACTAGATCATTGGAAGATAGGAGATCAAGCAACTGACAGGTCTGGGTACTGGAGGGATCATCTACATGAATTGAAATCAAGAATTATGACAGAAGTATAGCAGAGAGAATCAATGAAGTCAATGAGGGCAAGTCTAAAATCAAGGAATGAAGGGGGTGCATAGGTGGGACAGTCTGATGGCATAAGCTTCAAAGGGCTTATGGTCTAGGACACAGTAAAGAGCAAGAGGAGTCTTACCTTACCTCTAAGCCTAGCAGGACAAAGGATTTGGGGGAGAAATAGCCCCCACTCAAGAGGACGGTAGGGAAAGCAGTGTGCTAGAGCAGAGCTGAGATTCACCAAATCAAGAAGGTGAAGGGAAAGATCGGAGAAGAGGTTGCAGGTATTTAGGATTTTGCTGACTATGATTGTAAATTCTATAGAGCATATTGGAAATGTTTGATTTGAGAGATGAAAGAGAAATAGAGTGGGGAAGCAAAATGCAGAGTTTTTTTTACAGAAAATGTGGAAGGGTGTCTTGAGTTTTAGTTTTGTAAAAAAGAAGAAGAAGAAAGAAAAGAAAATGGAGAATTAAAGCTATTAGCTGGATGATTCAGTTGTTTGTTCTGTTTGAGTCTTCTAGATTATTACATTAATTCTTCTGTTTAGCTTGTATTGTATAGACGTATAACATATAAATTATCAAAGATGAAACATATGAGATTAAAGAGGAGATCAAAACTGTATACGATCTTTGTGGATTCATTGTTTCTACTACTTTTTCTAGTTCCTAGTTCTTAGGGACTGCAGAGATTGTTACAGTAATTCAGATTAAAATACCTGGAACAGAAAAATTAGTGAAAATCAATTCATGTTTTTCATTAACTGAACAGGTAATAGGGTGAAAAACAGTCATGGAAAGTACTGAGAATAGAGTGCCTGATCCTAGTTCCTCATCGGTCTTAGAATTAATAGATTTTAGATCTATTGATAAATGTTGCCCAGATCCATTATTTTGTTGGAGTTTGTAAAATGATTATTTTCTAATTTTACCATTCCTTCTGAATTTATCTTTCCTCAGCTTGGTTATGCCCCTACCTTGGCATATAGCAAGTGTGTTTGTTTCAGTTTTTTGTGGGGTTTTATTTTGTTGGATTGTTTTTAGGAATTGCTTTTTTAGTTTATACTTTATTTTTAAATTATGAAGAAACGTAGCATTTAGGGGTATTCAGAGAAGTCTATCTTTATGTTCCTATCTCCTCCATTCTCTCCTCTCCCTCCCTCTATAGGTAACTAATTTTTTAAGTGTTTGGTTTATGCTTCCATTATTTCTTTCTGAAAAATATAAGCAAATACAGACAGACAGACATGCATACACCCTTTTTTTTATGTGAAAGCTGACACACTATGAACACTGTTCTGCACCTTGCTTATTTCACTCAATAATAATACATCCTGGAGACTGCACCATATCAGGATATAGATTATCTTTCTTCTTTTTCACAGCTCTAAAGTGCTCCATGTGTGGATCTACCACAGTTCATTCAAAGAATCCTCTGTTAATGGACATTTGGCTTGTTTACAGCCTTTTGCTATTAAACACAATGTTGCAGTGAATAGCCTTGTGTATACATCACTGTATTTTTGCCAGTTTATCTTTAGGGTGGATTCCTAGAAATGAGATTACTGGATCAAAGAATAAATAAATATGTAATCTTGATAGTTTTTGTCAAAATTCCCGATAGGAACTGTGCCATTTTGCATTTCTACCAGCAACATATACGAGTAGCTATCCCCCACAGCCTTGCCAACATGTATGTTGTCAAACTTGTGAATTTTTGCCAACCTGGGTGGTATGGAGTGGTATCTGAGTGTAGTTTTAATTTGCATTTGTCTTATTATGAGCTAGGTCTATCATTTTTTCCTCTATTAAAGTAGTATTTACATTTCTTTTTCTGCAAACTGTTAATATCTTTTGCTGTTTTTCTAACCTTGATTATTTAAAGATGGTCTTCCCCTACTAAGAATTATATCAAATAACCACTTCCCCAAATTTAAATTCTATAACAAAGACTATAACTGAAAAGGTAAAAAAGAAATTATAATTTCATATCCATGTGGCACATATTTGGCAGATAATTGTTTATAGACTAGAATCCCTATTTTCAGACCACCTGCATCACTGTCACCTAGGCTACTTGTTAAATGTGCAGATTCCTGAGTCTCATTCTAAGACCACCTGACCTGGAAATAAAAGGTTTCCAAGAAGCGGCTGGTGGATTCAAACTGCTGACTTTTTGGTTAGCGGCCGAGCTCTAAACCACTGTGCCAGCAGGGCTCCAAGCACTCCGTATAATTCATACGCACATTAAAGTTTTCAAACCAATGTAGTAGAAGGTATGAAATCAAGACATCAACTAATGTAATCCAGAATCGAGACATTAACAAAATAAAATGTCTAGGGTTTTTTTTTTTGTTTTTGTTTTCATAACTACTATAAAATATTTAAAGATAGAAGTTACAATTATTCTTATAAAGGAAATCAGCAAAATTTACAACTCTAAAGTGTAATTCTATCCTTAGACTTTGAAATTCTGTATTCTAGATTAGTAATTTAGAAATATTTTCTTTAAAAATTAAAATTGAATTTTAGATTCAAAAAGTGGTACTATGTCACTTCTCAGTTTATTTGTCAGTATGGGTGCCAGATTCAATTCATTCTAACACATTAGCTCTTTCAGCCTTTAGGGTAACTTTTGGTAAATCTTTGCGTCAGAGTTCTAGATAGTATTCTAGTCATTAGATTAAAAAGAGAGGTTTATGATGATGATTATTGCCTGAAAACTTATTCCAAGAAACTCTCTAGTGAAATTTTATAGACTTCTAAACACACATACATCGTCGGTCAGTTTGTTGTACTGTGGTGGCTTGCATGTTGCTGTGATGCTGGAAGCTATGCCACCAGTATTTCAAATACTAGCAGGGTCACCCATGGTGGACAGGTTTCAGCTGAGCTTCCAGACTAAGACATACTACGAAGAAGGCCCTGGCAATCTACTTGTAAAATAAATTGGCCAGTGATAACGTTATGAATAGCAGTAGCAGAACATTGTCTGGTATAGTGCCAGAAGATGAGTCCCTCAGGATGGAAGGCACTCAAAATACGACTGGGGAAAAGCTGCCTCCTCAAAGTAGAGGTGACTTTAATGACATGGGTAGAGTAAAGCTTTTGGGACCTTTATCTGCTGATGTGGCATGATGCAAAATGAGAAGAAACAGCTGCAAATATCCATTAATAATCAGAATGTGGACTGTACCAAGTATGAAATTAGGAGAATTAGAAGTCATCAAAAATGAAATGGAACACATAGAGATTGATATCCTAGGCATTAGTTACCTGAAATAGACTGGTATTGGCCATTTTGAATCAGACAACCATATGGTCCACTATGCCGGGAATGATAAATTGAAGAGGAATGGTGCCACATTTGTTAAAAAGAACACTTCAAGATCTATCCTGAAGTACAACACTGTAAGTGATAGGATAGTATCCATATGCCTACAAGGAAGACCAGTTAATACGACTATTATTCAAATTTATCCACCAACCACTAATGCCAAAGATGAAGAAATTTTTACCAACTTCTGCAGTCTGACATTGATCGAACATGCAATCAAGATGCATTGATAATTACTGGTGATTGGAATGCAAAAGTTGGAAACAAGGAAGAAGGATCAGTAGTTGGAAAATATGGCCTTGGTGATAAAAATGATGCCAAAGATTGCATCATAGAATTTTGCAAGATCAACAACTTCTTCATCGCAAATATCTTTTTTTGACAAAATGAATAGTGACTCTACATGTGGACCTCACCGGATGGAATACACAGGAATAAAATCAACTATATCTGTAGAAAGAAACAATGGAAAAGCTCAATGTCAACACTCAGAACAAGGACAGGGGCTGACCGTGGAACACACCATCAATTGCTCATAGCAAGTTCAAGTTGAAGCCAAAGAAAATTAAAAGGAGTCCACGAGAGCCAAAGTACAACCTTGAGCATGTCCCACCTGAATTTGGAGACCATTTCAAGAATAGATTTGATGCACTGAACACTAATGACCAAAGACCAGATGAGTTGTGGGATGACATCAAGGACATCATACATGAAGAAAGCAAAAGGTCATTAAAAAGACAAAGAAGAAAAAAAGACCAAAATGGATGTCAGAAGAGACTCTGAAACTTGCTCTTGAATGCAGAGTAGCTAAGGCAAATGGAAGAAATAATGAAGTAAACGAGGTCAACAGAAGCTTCCAAAGGGCAGGTCCAGAAGACAAAATACTATAATGAAATGTTCAAAGACCTAAAGTTAAAAAAACAAAAGGGAAGAACATGCTTGGCATTTCTCAAGCTGAAAGCACTGAAGAAAAAACTCAAGCCTCAAGTTGCAATTTTGAAGGGTTCTATGGGCAAAATATTGAATGGCACAGGAAGCATCAAAAGAAGATGGAAAGAATATACTGTACCAAAAAGAATTAGTCGACGTTCAACCATTTAAGGAAGTAGCATACAATCAAAAACTGATGGTTTTGAAGGAAGAAGTCCAAGCTACACTGAAGGCATTGGCGAAAAACAAGGCTCTAGGAATTAATGGAATACCAACTGAGATGTTTCAACAAAGGAACGCAGCCCTGGAGGTGCTCACTCATCTATGCCAAGAAATTTGGAAATCAGTTACCTGGCCAACAGATTGGAAGATATCTACATTTGTGCCCATTCCAAAGAAAGGTGATCTAGCAGAATGGGTAAATTATTGAACAATATCATTGATATTACACGCAAGTGAAATTTTGCTGAAGATAATTCAAAAAACATTTGCAGCAGTACATCAACAGGGAACTGCCAGAAATTCAAGCTGGATTCAGAAGACAACGTGGAACAAGGGATATCATTGCTGATGTCAGATGAATCTTGGCTGAAAACAGAGAATACTAGAAAGATGTTTACCTACGTTTTCGTGACTATGCAAAGGCATTTGACTGTGTGGATCATACAAATTATGTATAACCTTGTGAAGAATGGGAATTCCAGGATACTTAATTGTGCTCATGCAGAACCTGTATATAGACCAAGACGCAGTTGATCAAACAGAACAAGGGGATACCGCACACTATAAAATCAAGAAAGGGGTGTGTCAGGTTGTATCCTTTCACCATACTTACTCAATCTGTATGCTGAGCAAATAATCTGAGAAGCTTGACTATATGAAGAAGAAGTGGCATCAGGATTGGAGGAAGACTCATCAACAACCTGCCATACGGAGATGACACAACCTTGCCTGCTGAAAGCAAAGAGGACTTGAAGCAATTACTGATGAAGATCAAAGACCACTGCCTTCAGTATGGATTGCACCTCAACATAAAGAAAACAAAAATTCTCACAACTGGACCAATAAGCAACATCATGATAAATGGAGGAAAGATTGAAGTTGTTAAGGATTTCATTTTACTTGGATCCATAATCAACACCCACGGAAGCAGCAGTCAGGACATCAAACGACACATTGCATTGGACAAATCTGCTGCAAAAGACCTCTTTAAAGTCGTAAAAAGCA
>NW_004444189.1:1063033-1064780 GCF_000243295.1 Trichechus manatus latirostris
GGAAGCAGACTGCCCCATCTTTCTCCCACAGAGCGCCTGGTGGGTTTGAACCACCAATCTTTCAGTTAGCAGCCGAATGCTTTATCCACTGTGCTTTGAAGGCTCCAGCTACTCAAGGCAGTTTCCTTAAAAAAGGAGTTGCAAGTATAGTGGGGAAACCCTGGTGGCGTAGAGGTTAAAGTTTGGCTGCTAACTAAAAGGTCGACAGTTCATATCCACCAGGTGCTCCTTGGAAACTCTGTGGGGCAGTTCTACTCTGTCCTATAGGGTCACTATGAGTCAGAATCGACTCAACAGCAGTGGGTTTTGTTTTTGAAAGTATAGTGGGTACTTAAAGTTTCACAGACTCTTGGCTGAAACAGAAGAGACATTGAAAGATTAATTACTTGATATTTCTTTTTATTTAAACCAAATATATTTTTACTCTAAACACTATACGGACCCTTGATATAACTATTTTGGGGACTCACTTAGTTTACATTCTGTGAATGCCTGGCAATATGAAAATCCTTCAAGATGAAGTCAGTACGTATTTTATTACTCAGTAATCCAGTGCAGTGTCTTGAATTACAGGTTGATAATTCTATATCATGATAATAGTAATGCCTTAAATTTCTTTAACAGTTCATTAGATTATAAGCCACCTCAAATGTGTACTAGTTTCATAAGCCATGAATTAACTTTAAAAAAAATGTTATTGTGGTAAAATATATATAACAAGTTTGTCATTTTAACCATTTTTAAGTGGACAATTTAGTGACATTAATTACATTCACTATGTTGTGCTACCATCACACTTTCCGTTTCCAAAAGTTTTTCATCACATTGAAGAGAAACTCAACACCTCCTCAGCAATAACTTACTCCTGTTCCCTCCTCCCCCAGCATTTTGTTTTCTGTGCATTTGCCTATTCTGGATATTTCATGTAAGTGGGATCATAGAATATTTGTCCTTTTGTGTCTGACTTATTTCACTCAGCATAATGTTTTCAAGGTTCATCCATATCAGAACTTCATTTCTCTTTATGACTGAATAATATTCCATAGCATGTAGGTATATATCACATTTTGTTTATCCATTCATCTACTGATGGACACTTGGGTTGTTCCTACCTGTGCATTATCTTTGAAATCTTAACAGCAATAAATTTGCCATAAGTGTTAACACATTCCGTATGCATATTTTTATTCTAGTACTCATTTTGTTTGGAGAAGCAGTTTAGTAAAATGGAGTAACACTTGAGTCTGGAAGTCTGGATCTTAATCCAGCCAGACTTTTGCTATCCAACCATGGAAAGCTAGGCAAGTCATTTTAACAGTTCAGGCCTTCATAAAATGTGGAAGACAAATCACTATGTTCCCTCGTGTTTTCTTTATTTATATACCACTGGGGCCCTGGTGGCACAGTGATTAAGAGCTCAGCTGCTAACCAAAAGGTCGGCAGTTCAAATCCACCAGCTGCTCCTTGGAAACCCTGTGGGGCAGTTCTACTCTGTCTTATAGGGTCGCTATGAGCAGAAATCGACTCGACAGCAACAGGTTGGGTTTTATATACCATTCACCTATACTGTTGTTGTTAGGTGTCATCGAGTCGATTTTGATTCATAGCAACCCCACGTGACAGAGTAGAACTGCCCCATAGGGTTTCCTAATCTGTAACTTTTTTTTTTTTTACTGGTGTATCCCTGGTGGTGCAGTGGTTAAGTACTCTGCTGCTAACCGAAAGGTTCGAGGTTTGAACCTTGGAA
>NW_004444189.1:1065547-1086992 GCF_000243295.1 Trichechus manatus latirostris
ATGGTATATTCAGTATTCTTCTACAACACCACAATTCAAAGGCATCAGTTCTTCATTCTTCCTTATTCATCATCTAGCTTTCCCATGCATATGAGGCGACTGAAAACACCATGGCTTGGGTCAGGCGCACCTTAGTCTTCAAGATGACATCTTTGCTTTTCAACACTTTAAACAGGTCTTTTGCAGCAGATTTGCCCAATGCAATGCGTCTTCTGATTTCTTGACTGCTGCTTCCATGAGTGTTGATTGTGGGTCGAAGTAAAATGAAATCCTTGACAACTTCGATCTTTTCTCCGTTTATCATGATGTTGCTTACTGGTCCAGTTGTGAGGATTTTTGGTTTCTTTATGTTGAGGTATAATCCATACTGAAGACTGTGTTCTTTGATCTTCACAGTAAGTGCTTCAAGTCCTCTTCACTTTCAGCAAGCAAGGTTGTGTCATCGGCATAACCAAGGTTGTTAATGAGTTTTCTTCTAATCTTGATGCCCCGTTTTTCTTCATAAAGTCCATCTTCTTGAATTATTTGCCCAGCATACAGATTGAATAGGTATGGTGAAAGGATACAACCCTGACACACACCTTTCCTGACTTTAAACCACGCAGTATTCCCATTCTGTTAGATGAACTGCCTCTTCATCTATGTACAGGTTCCACATGAGCACAATTAATTGTTCTGGAATTCCCATTCTTCGCAATGTTATCCATAATTTGTTATGATCCACACAGTCAAATGCCTTTGCATAGTCACTAAAAAACAGGTAAACATCCTTCTGGTATTCTCTGCTTTCAACCAGGATCCATCTGACATCAGCAATGATATCCCTCGTTCCACATCCTCTTCTGAATCCAGCTTAAACTTCTGGCAGTTTCCTGTCAATATACTGCTGCAGCCGCTTTTGAATGATCTTTAGCAAAATTTTACTTATGTGTGATATTAATGATATCGTTTGATAATTTCTGTGTTTGGTTGGATCACCTTTCTTGGGAATAGGCATAAATGTGGATCTCTTCCAGTCGGTTGGTCAGGTAGGTGTCTTCCAGATTTCTTGTTATAGACGAGTGAGCACTTCCAGTGCTGCATCCGTTTGTTGAAACATCTCAATTGATATTCCATCAATTCCTGGAGCCTTGTTTTTCACCAATGCCTTCAGTGCAGCTTGGACTTCTTCCTTCATTACCATCAGTTCCTGATCATATGCTACCTCTTGAAATGGCTGAACATCGACCAATTCTTTTTGGTATAGTGACTCTGTGTATTCCTTCCATCTTCTTTTGATGCTTCCTGGGTCAGTTTAATATTTTCCCTGTAGAATCCTTCACTATTGCAACTCAAGGCTGGAATTTTTTTCTTCAGTTGTTTCAGCTTAGGAAATGCTGAACGTGTTCTTCCTTTTTGGTTTTCTATCTCCAGCTCTCGCACATGTCATTATAATACTTTGTCTTCTCGAGCTGCCCTTTGAAATTTTCTATTCAGCTCTTTTCCTTCATCATTTCTTCCTTTTGCTTTAGCTACTCTACATGCAAGAGCAAGTTTCAGAGTCTCTTCTGACATCCATTTTGCTCTTTTCTTTCTTTCCTGTCTTTCTAATGACCTCTTGCTTTCTTCATGTATGATGTCTTTGATGTCACTCCACAATTTGTCTGTTCTTCGGTCATTAGTATTCAACATGTCAAATCTATTCCTAAGATTATTTCTAAATTCAGGTGGGATATACTCAAGGTCTTATTTTGGCTCTCATGGACTTGTTCTAATTTTCTTCAGTTTCAACTTGAACTTGCATATGAGCAGTTGATGGTCTGTTCCGCAGTCGACCCCGGCCTTGTTCTGATGATGTTGAGCTTTTCCATTATCTCTTTCCACAGCAGTCGTAGATTTTATTCCCGTGTATTCCATCTGGCGAGGTCCACGTGTATAGTCACCATTTATGTTGGTGAAAAAAGGTATCTGCAGTGAAGAAGTCGTTGGTCTTACAAAATTCTATCATGCAATCTCCAGCATTGTTTCTATCACCAAGGCCATATTTTCCAACTACTGATCCTTCCTTGTTTCCAACTTTCACATTCCAACCACCAGTAAATATCAATGCATCCTGATTGCCTGTTTGATCAATTTTAGACTGCAGAAGTTGGTAAAAATCTTCAATTTCTTCATCTTTGGTCCTAGTGGTTGGTGTGTAAATCTGAATAATAGTCTCATTAACTGGTCTTCCTTGACAAAGTATGGATAATATCCTATCACTGACAGCATTGTACTTCAGGATAGATCTTGAAATGTTCTTTTCGATGATCAATGCAATGCCGTTCCTCTTCAAGTTGTCATTCCTGGCATAGTGGACCATATGATTGTCCGATTCAAAATGGCCAATACCACTCCATTTCAGCTCACTAATGCCTAGGATATCGATGTTTATGCATTCCATTTCATTTTTGACAATTTCCAATTTTCCTAGATTCATACTTTGTACATTCCACATTCCGATTATTAGTGGATGTTTGCAGCTGCTGCTTCTCATTTGGAGCCATGCTACATCAGCAACTGAAGGTCTCGAAAGCTTGACTCAATCCACATCATTAAGGTCGACTCTAGTTTGAGGAGGCAGCTCTTCTCTAGTCATATTTTGAGTGCCTTCCAACTTGGGAGGCTCATCTTCCAGTACTATATCAGACAATGTTCCACTGCTATTCGTAACGTTTTCACTGGCTAGTTCTTTGCAGAAGTAGACCGCTGGGTACTTCTTCCTAGTCTGTCTTAGCCTGGAAGCTCAGCTGAAACCTGTCCACTATGGGTGACCCTGCTTGTTATTTGAATACCGGTGGCATAGCTTCCAGCATCACAGCAACATGTAAGCCCCCACAGTATGACAAACTGACAGATGCGTGTATGGGCAGTAGGAAGGCATTTTACAATGGAATGACTTTGTGGAAGCTGTGTCTTAGAAAACTAATCTGACAGAGTTATGAGTACGGTAGTGTAGTGGGTAGGAACGAAACAGACATACCAGCTTGGAGTCTTTTGAACTTTTCTAAATATGAGATAACAAGGGTCTGGTCTACCATGGTAGCAGTCAGAAAGGAAAAGCTGTGAAGAAATCAAGAGACTCTGGAAAAGAAATCACAACTGGACATGATGCCTGACAGAATATGAAGGGTGAGGTACAGAGTAATCAAAGTGAACTCCAAGATTTCAAGTTTAGCAGACTGGAAGAAGGTCATTAGCTAAAACAGAGAAGTTTGGAAGTTGTGCCCCTTGGAGGGGATCTTGAGCATAGTTTTGGGCAGATTGCCTGGCAAGTGATGGTGGCAAATGTTCCATGGACGTAGTAGCTGCCAATGTCTTCTAAAGGGAAGTAGAGCCATAAAAATGGAAAAAATGGTGAAACAATTTAGAAAATTACTCTATCCGATTTAGCAGAAGAATCACACATGAAAATTTTCTCTGAATAATTTTAGTCCAGGTTATAATCAGATAACAATTTGATTAGCATAGATCTATAACTGGATCCTCAGTGGTATTAAACAAAACTTGGAAAAATTGAAGGATGTAATTAGCAAAATTCTGGTATTTTGGTTCCACAATAATGACTTTGAAAATGAGAAAGATTTTCCTAGTATGTAGCTGCTTTTCCTTTTATGTAGCTAGCTTCTGTTCATTTACTGATTCATTTAGTCTCATTTACTGATTCCTCTTACCTTCCCTCCTTCCTTCCAAGACTCAGCCGTTGTATCACTTCTCTATTTAAACTGTCCAATAAAGGAGCACTGTCCAACAGAAAAACGTGAGCCATAATGAGAGCCACATATGTAATGTAAAATTTTCTTGTTAGTAAACACATTTTAAAAAAGTAAAATAGGTAAAAAATTAATCCAATATACCCAAAATATTATCATTTCAACAAGTAATCAAAGTAAAAGTATTAATATCTTAAGGTCCCTAGGTGGTGCAAGGGAGGCTAAGCTAGTTTCAAGGAGCCCTGGTGACGCAAAGGCCTGGTGATCTGCGTTTGTTAAGACTAAGACATTAAAGTGTGTGGTTCACTCCAGAAATGCATTTGGGGGTAGCAGAGGGGAAAGAAAAAAGGAAATACTGAGGGAGCAGTGGAGGGGGAAAAAAGTAAAAAGACTAATGTTCAATTTACAAACACGGCTTAATTCAACAAGTGTTTATTGGGTACAAAGCACTGTACTAGTCATTTTGGTAATGCAAAGATAAGCAACAGTCTCTGGCATCAGGGAACCAAGAGTATGAGTTGAACTAAGCCATACACAAATTATTAAAATATCACTCAGTACTTAAAAGAAATACAAGAAAGAAAACTGACATTAATTGTTTTAATGCGCCAGGGGCACTCACATATGTTATCTCATTGAATCCTAACAAACCTTCCAAAAAATTCCACGTAAGCAAACAAGAACTCGGGAAGTAGGAAACTTGTTCAAGGTCATTAAAGCTAGAAAATTAGTGTAGACTGGCTTTGTCCCCACCCCAAGTCCCGAAGCTCATTCTCCTTTCAGAATACCATTGCTAAGGGGAAGCTCCAAAGAGGGAGTGGGAAGGGAGTAAGTTATGACTGGATACGTCCCAGTTGCGGTGGAAGGAATAAAGAGGTAAGTTATTTGGAGGCGGTACGTAGGTGGACCTTTAGGGATGAACCCGAGATTTGGCCAGTACCAGTGTGAGGAAGACGGAGGGACTTTCAGGCTAAGGAAGTAACCAGAGCAAGTAGCTACTCTCCCAACTCCTTGAGTCTAGGAATCAATTAGGTTGAAAACCAGATATCCGGTGGGCTCCTCACCATCACCGCTACTACCACTTTTCCTTTGAGGCTTTTCCGTGTTCTTCAATTTCACCACTAGGCATCTACAATTTTTAAAATTTGAAAAAAACTCAATGTTTTAAAAGCGACCACTGAGTCCGCAGTACGGCGGGTGGGGGCCAGGCCAGGCACCCCGTTAGATCCCGTCCCCTCGCACACTCTAGCCCAGCAGCAACCTGGGAGCCGTTCATTCCCAGTGAGGGCGAGGAAGGTCCAGGGTCGAAGGGGCGCTGTCTCCCGCCGGCTCGTCGCCGGTAGGAGGCAGGGGTGGCCGGGCCAGGGTCGCCCCCACGCCGTCGCGAGCGGCAGGGCCGAAGGCACACCTGCCTGGCGCGGCGGGGCTCCCGGCGGCTGCGCGGACTGACGTGCCACCCCCCACCCCCGCCGGGCCGCGTGTTTACGTGGAGACGAAGATGGCGGCGACGGTGACGGCGCTATCTGTGCGATCGAGGACCATCCACCAGTGAGCGCGAAGACTTGTTCGACTCCGGGAGGGGGAGCGCCAGGCCCGGCCCTTCTGCTTGGGCCCCGGAGCTTGCCGTCCCACCTCCGTCTGAGTCGACCTTTCCTTTCTACCCTCGACCCCCTTCTGTCTCCCCCCACCCTTCTCCGCAGAGGCCATGGAGGACGAGGAGAGACAGAAGAAGCTGGAGGCCGGCAAAGCGAAGGTAGGAAAGCCGGGCGCAGCCGGGCCTGCGGTGGGAGGAGGCGGCGGCTGGGAAGGGATGGTGGAGGGGAGCCTGGGAAGTGGAGATCGCAGCAGCCACAGTGCACTCGCTGACTGGGAGAAAGGTGCCGCAAGGTCTTTATTTTCCCCTAGCCACCCTTTCCCCTTTTTCCAATAGAGGAAAAAGCCCTATGCTACCACCTAGCAAATTATACTTCCGTGATGATTGGATCGTGTGGCTCTTTCTCTTGAGTGCGCAAATGAAACTCCTGTTTTACTGTATTGCTATTAGCTAGTATTTATCGCCTCTAAATCTCCAACTTTTCACTCTTTTAGGGTGTTTTCTGGGTAGTGCAGGCATTGTGCTTTTCTGGGTGGGGATTTGGGGCTTTTCTTTATTCGGTGGGGGATTTGTGCGCTCATCATCAGCTAGGCTTCTTTAGGTGGCACGCTGGCACTCTTGGGTGTGTGTGATTGGCCTGTAACAGCTGCCACAGCAGTGGCTTGAGGGTGCTACAAGTGCCAGCTGTGAACTTCGCTTTAGGGGCGTTTTTAGAAGCGTGCTTTGTATGTTTGTGTTTGGAGGTCTTTGTCATGGCATGCGCTTTTGTATTGTGTGGAATGTTAATGCAGTGTGTCAATGGAACTTCTGGGCCTTGGTGAGGGGAATGGAGAGAAAGATTCCGTATTCTAAGCAACACCTATGGAATTTCTGCTTTAAATACTTGAAATGTTTTTAGCGGTTTGTTGTACTTATCTGTATCTGGATGAGTCCTGATTGTGTGTGTGTGTATGAAAAAGCCTGTAAACAATGCAGTACAAAATTATAAATATATCCACTCATTGGGCTTCATGAAAAAATTGACATAGACAAAATAGAAATTAAATAGCATTTTTCTTTAAAAAATCACGTTTGAGCATATCTTTTGGCCTCAAAGGTCCTCTTCTCCCTACAATGGAATTACCTTTTATAGATTATATTTTAACTGTCTTATTAGAGGTAATTGTTAACAATCATGATTGAACCACAATTAAATTACAACATAGTTGGCTGTTTTTTCTTTCTTCCTCTTCTTCTCCTCCAAACAAACATACTGACAGAGGAAACCGGGTCAGTGATTTTGGTAATCAATGAAAAAACAATACTGCAGAAATTCATTAGTAGATACTCAAGACAAATTTGTTAATAAATAAGTATGTAAACTAACTTCATGTTACTAAAATATAGTTGACTTTTTCACAAATTCACTCTAAGGTCAAGGCTTAAGGAGCCCTGGTGGTGCAGTGGTTAAAGCACTCAGCTGCTAACCAAAAAGTCGCGGTTTGAACCCACCGGCCCCTCTGTAGGAGAAAGATGTGGCAGTCAGTTGGCATCTGTGAAGACTTACAGCTTGGTGTGATCCCGGAGATCACCTTTCAGCCAAATAATAGGCCTATAAAATAAACAATAACACCCGTGAGGAATGTGCTCCTTAGAACAATCAACTACACCAGACGAAAAGGGCAACATTTGCCCAAAAGCAAAGAAGAGAAGGTAGGAAAGAGCAGGGAAACCGGACGAATGGAAATGGGAATCCAGAGTGGAAATGGGGAGAGTGCTGACACATTGCGGGGATTGCAACCAAAGTCACGGAACAATTTATGTATGGATTATTGAATGGGAAACTAGTTTACTATGTAGAATTTCACCTAAAGCACAATAAAATGTTTTTAAAAGTTTACAGCTTAGAAACCCTATGGGACAGTTCTATTCTGTCCTGTGGGGTCACTGAGTTGAATTGACTCTGCGGCAGTGGGTTTGGTTTTTATAGTTAAGGTCAAGGTTTAAGTTCTTACATGTATCCAGGTAGGTTATTACTTAGAATCTATAAATGGAGGGAAAGAGCAATCAGGTCATCTTCAGAAGCCCAAAGTTGATTACATTTGTAAGCAACCTAAGGGTCTAAGCAAACTCTATCTATGTAGCCAAGGAAGTGGGGCTTAAGTGTGTGCCCCCTTCCGAAAGCACTGAAGTTCTATTTAGACTTAATTATCAACACTTATTTGTCTTTTACCTCAGAATTTTTACTGTCTGTCCCCAAAAGTATCTTTTCTAATATATGTGAAGCAGTCCTACAAAACAGTTTACTTTGGACAAAAACATCTGAAAATAGTTAAAAAAAAAAAAAAACCCGTTGCCGCCTAGTCAATTCTGACTTATAGTGACCCTATAGGACAGAGTAGAACTGCCCCATAGGGTTTCCAAGGAGTGCCTGGTGGATTTGAACTGCTGACCTTTTGGTTAGCAGCCGTAGCAACCACTGTGCTACCGAGGTTTCCCAAAATAGTTAGAGGACTTATTTAAATTACTGGCCGTATGTAGTTGATTTGGCAAAATAGAATTCTAGTTTCTGTATGTGTGTGTTGTTTTTTTGTCTTTGAAAATTGTATCTATTAGAGTAAAAATCTTTTTCTTTCAACTTAAACTTTTACCGTACAAGATTATCCTTTAGAGTTGAGCCCAATATTTCTATTGAGAAGTATATCTGTGAGACTTGTAAGGCAAGATGTGTTTGCAACATTAGCTATACAATATAAAAATACTGGAAGCAACCTTCAAAGACAACATTAGGAGAATCTTTTCTAAGTTATTTATAAATGCAATGGAATAGTTTGCAGCGTTAAAATTATGAAGGCTGATAGGAACATGGAAAATAGAGTGAAATCAAAAATAGTGTATACATTATTATTTCAATTGTATAATAATGTGTGTTTGTAGATTAGAACCGAAAGACTATTATAAATGAAAAATAATTCAGCAAATGTTGAACTCCTATCTTATACCAAGGGATGTAAATATAGAGGTGGTGACACAATCCTTGCTCTTAAGAGACTTACAGTTTAGCGGGAGAGACAGACCTTCGGTAATAGGCACAATGACAGAGAAGGTACATTAGGATTTTCGGTTATTTTTTTCATTTGTTAGAATGTGTTAACTGCCGCTATCTCATCTTTAAGAATTTTTTACAAAGAAAACTCTTATACTATTGATAGTAATGTAGCCTAGCACAATGCCTGTCCGAGGAGCCTAGGTGGCGCAAACAGTTTGCAGTCAGGTGCTAACATTATAGTTGGCTGTTCAAACCCACCCAGTGGCTCCACGGAAGAACGGCTTGGCAAACTGCTTCCATAAAGATCATACCCAAGAAAATCCTACGGAACAGTTCTGCTGTGTAGCACATGGGGTTGTCATGAGTCGGGGGCTGAGTCCACAGTAGCTAACAACAATAACACCAACAACTCAATAAATATGTGCTTCACGAATGAATGAGCAGAAAGGCTCATGTGTTGTCATTACATTTCTACTTTCCTAGCGTGGTTGTAGTGCTGCTTTCCTACCATGCTTGTAATTTAATGACAGTATTCCAGATTTCTCTTAATCGGAAATCTCTTCTTCCTGGTTTTAGAAACCACTTAAAATGATCGTTTCCCAAAACTTATTAGATACTTGGTTCTTCAAATATCTTGTTTGTTCATTGGACTTAAGGATTGTACTTTGTTGGATGATCTAGTTCTATAAACCTCAAATTCTTAGTCTTTCTCTTGGTGACTGACTAGTAAGCAGTTCCAATCTTAATGTTCCATTGAAAAATATCTGTATCTAGACCTTATAAAGATCATTTCTTTTAACCTTGTCATAGATACAGCCCTGGTGGCACAAACGATTAAGCACTTGACTGCTAACCAAAAGGTTGGCAGTTCATACTCACCCAGCGGCTTCGTAGGGAAAAGACCTGGTGGTCTGCTTCCTTAAAGATTACAGCCAAGAAAACCCTATGGGGCAGTTCTACTCTGTCACATGGGGTTGCTATGAGTCTAAAACGACTCAACAGCACCTAACGACAACAACAAAAAATATGCCATGATAGGAAATAAATTATGGTATATGTAGTCATTAAAATAATGTACACAAAGACTTTTTGACTTGGGAAAATGCCCACAAATAATGCCACGTTAAAAAAATTACAAAAACCGGTATATGTACGTATTTATATATGAAGACACCTGAAAGAAAATCACCAAAATATAAGCAGTGGTTATCTTTTGGTAGTAAGGTTATAGGCAATCTTAATTTTCTTTACTTTTTTAATGTTTTCCAAATTCTCTATTGTATATTTCTTTAATGATCAGTAAAAAAAATGTTAAAATGTCACTTTTAAAAATAATAAAGGCTTATCACATAGTGTGATGAAGGACATATTATATTGTATGATCATTGTACAGATCAAGGAAATGAGGCACAGAATAACTAAGTTCCCTAAGGTCCCTCACTTCGGTGTATAGTCTTAGAACTATAATTCTTATACCAGTGCTACTTGTATTATATAAATTAAAGTTGCGATTCTATGTTATTAGACATAAGTCTCCTTTCTGTTTTTTTAGTTCTTACTCGTCTTTTATTGCTGTCGGTTCTCATTGTTACGGACATACTCACCTTGCCTTGCTCCTTCTAATCTGCCTCTTCCCCTGATTTGCTGTTTTAGATTTTGTGATTAGAGAATCCAGGTTACTAATTTGTAAAAACCAAGGGCTAATGGAACTTGGTGCATGGGCTTTTTAACAGTTTAGTTTATTTTTCTGCTGCTTGGAGAGTTTTTGGTTTACTATTGGGTCCTTAGCTGTGTCCTGAGTATTGATACTGCAAGAAGCCTGACCCATGGAGATGTGAGACATTACTGCATTATTAAGTAAATATTTTCAGAGCTGGACTGACCCCATTTACATCATGCTGACCAGGATGACACTAACATAGACTGTCATTGTGTTGAACCAAACTATTCTTACTCCACTTTAAATGACTCCATTTTTCCAAGTAAAATTATTTACCCACTGCCGTCGAGTCGATTCTGACTCATAGCAACCCCATAGAGTTTCCAAGACTGTAAATCTTTGCAGAAGCAGACTGCCACATCGTTCTCTCGCACAGCTGCTGGTGGTTTTGAACTGCCACCTTTTGTTAGCAGTTCACCACTTTAACCATTGTGCCACCAGGGCTCCAAAATTATTTGCAACATTTTATTAAAAAAAAAAAAAAAATTGTAGTATTAGTGAGCAAAATTAATTGAAGACAGTTGTGCATTTAGTAGAAAACTTAACGCCTATAAATTTGCATCAGGTGTACTTTTTTAAGTTCTGTTAATGTAACTCAAATAATGAAACCAAAGTTTTGTACAAAGTATTCAGTATTTTATATAATTGTCATTGTTTGTTCAATAATTATTAAGAATAATTAAAAATATTGCCTGTTGCATTCAGTAGCTTGGTAATTATATGATTTTTGTTTGTTTAATGAGTGTTTTCAAGTTGAACAGTAGTGCTAATTGTATGCAAAAAAGGACAGTGCTCTGTGCAAGTTATATACTAGGTTATTGATGCCAGGACTTTTCAGTCATTGATTCCACTTTGATGACAAAGTTAGTAATGATGTTAATTGTTCTTTGCATATACTACACCACCACTAAGAAAGTTCTCTCTCTCTGTCTTTTAAACTTGCTAGTTTTTTATACTTACGTTTGACATAGCTTACATAGCTTTCAGACTGGTGCAGCAGTTTGATAACTTGATCATTATTGCAACACTGGTTCATTGCTTGTGATTTAAAACTGCATCTTTATGCTTTGTTGGAAAAAAATATGGTTCTTTGGTTATGAGCTTTAAGAGGATAATACAGAGGAAAGAATGGGCAGGACAGGCTCCTTGAAGTGTATATGTTGTTAGGTGCCTTGGAGTGGATTCCGACTCATAGCAACCCTATAGGACAGGGTAGAACTGCCCCGTAGGGGGTTTCTGAGGAGCAGCTGGTGGATTTGAATTGCCAACCTTTTGGTTAGCAGCCAAGCTCTTAACCATTTTAACTAGGGCTCCAGGGAGAAGTGTATATAGTATTATAAAAAGGTATCTGAGAAGAATCCAGCAAATTCCAGAGACAGGAACAGAGAAGTTATTGGGATAAAAGGCTCGTAGGATCCAATGAAGAGATTCTTAGCAAGGAGCTCTCTGGTGTCCTCTCAGTGAAACTGAACATTGAATGATAGCACAAGGAAAAGAGGACATGAAAAACATAGGATACATCCAAGTCCTCTGAATATGACAAGATTGGGGAAAAAAAAAAATTTAAACAAAAACACCTCTTGTTTTTATAAAAGGTTTGTAGTGAGAGCTAAACTATGACTGCAAAATTTCTATTATAGGCTACTGATTATTGAGATGTAAATGAATTTAAATAGAAATATTTAATCATATTTATCTTCTGATATAAAAATTAGCCCCTTTAAATTTAGCATCTCTTTAAAAAGTTGAATTTGGAAACACTACAGAATTTTTGTAAAGTTTATTAAGGTTGTTTTGCATCTGATTTTTTCTTTTTTTTTTGGTGAATTTATAATACTGCTATTTGGCCTGGTAGAAAAGGCACTAGGTTCAGACTTTGGAAACATTATCTCATTGTTCAACATTTTTGAACGCCTACAATAGGCAGCTATGGACTTTTACTTAGCAAGCATTTATTTAAATTACCACAAATCTGTGCCTCATTGTCTTTGGAGATAATCCTATCACAGTATATAGATCTCACAGGTGTTTTGAAGGATAAATGAAATAATAATTGAGAGCTTTTTGAGTTCTTCTCTTGCTAGATATAAAGAAACTATGATTATTTTTTGACCTGTGCAGATTTTCCCGCTTTAGTTAACTTTCAGCAGTGCCAGTTATATCTTCTGCTTCTGATGTGCATGTTAATTGTTAAGCTCTTCATAGTTTATTAATAGAGTCTTGACCCCCAAAGATGACCTTATATAAAAGATTTTGCTTTTTTAATGATAGAATACTAATACTCAGTCTAGAGTAGGGCCCTATTTCCATATTCCTCAAGATGTAGTTTATGAAACACTGGCAGAGGTCACTTGTTAAAAATGCACATTTCTGGGCTCCACCCACACATCTGAATCAGAAACTTTTTAATAAGCACCCTAGGTGACTGTTCCCTAAAGTTTAAGAATTACTACCATAAGGAGAAAATGGACTTAGAGTTTAATACTTTTTAGCAGTTATTTCTCATTTAGCATTGCTAAGTGTTTACAAAGGAGCCCTAGTGGCACAGTGGTTAAAGCGCTGGGCTGCTAACTGAAAAAGTCAGTGGTTTGAACCCACAAACTGCTCCATGGGAGAAAGATGTGGCAGTCTGCTTCCGTAAAGTTTTACAGCCCTATGGGGCAGTTCTATTCTGTCTTATAGGGTCACTATGAGTTGGAATTAACTCGGCGGCAATGGGTTTTTTTTTTTTTAAGTGTTTACAAATTATTTCTGTCATTAATCACTGTGGTTTTTTTTTAAAAAGATAGATCTTTTTTAATCAGCTTCTTATGTAAATATAAATATATATGTGTGTCTGTGTATATGTGCATATACGTATATATATATATACACACACCTATATCCATCCAGTGGGATTATCTTCCACCTTGTATTTTCAGAAGCCCTCTGGGCTCTTCCAAAATTTAAACTCTTGCTTCCTTTGAGTAATAGATTCTTAGTGAGTTGATTAGAGCATGATGCTAAAGT
The DNA here is from genome assembly GCF_000243295.1 of Trichechus manatus latirostris. Lineage (NCBI taxonomy): Eukaryota > Metazoa > Chordata > Mammalia > Sirenia > Trichechidae > Trichechus > Trichechus manatus. The sequence goes on from NW_004444189.1 coordinate 1,078,630, forward strand.
TTGATTTCTGTGTGGGCCGGTGAGTCATTCCATTCCATGGCCAGCTGTTTTACAAGTGCATGCTGTTGGTCGGAAGCGGCACCTGTTGCGTTTTTGGCTTGATCATTATCAATTCATTTCCACTATGGGAAAAAATAACTTAGTCTTTAGTCATGAAAAGTCTGTCATTTTTATATATGAACACAATAGGCCTGTACAGATAATTCACCAGTGTAAGCTATTTTTGTTGTTGTAATATTGACTCCCCTTTTACTTTTAGTGTTTTGGTGATAGTGGTCATCAAAATATATCTTAGGATATTTAGTGCTAGTCTAGGTGCGTTGGGAAGTTTATAAAGCTTTGGTTGATTTACACATGGATTTAACACTATTCAGAAATTTAACTTTGTTCCAGAAGTGGTTTTGCCTGGGTTATTTATTTAAATCTACAGGTTCTTTTGTACTATGTAAAATTCCTTTATCTTCTTTGTTCATGAACAGTGTAGTGTTTGTTTTCAGTTGCCATCAGGGTTATGATTCCTATTTTGGTTTTTTGCTCACTGGGATTTTTATTGGTCCAGAAGTTTCTCTTACAAGTTGTAAGATTTGTTTTTCCTTTTAAGAAATCATTTCTGTAAGCCCCAAAACATATTATTTTGGCTATTCAGAACTACACTAAACTTCACTATACAAAGTCCTTGTTTATAAAGATTTGAATTTATAAATTGTTTTGATTGAATTGGTTCTCTGATTTACAGATCTCTGAAAAAACTAAAGGGTTGTAAAATCTAGGCTCTATTTCTTGATACTGAACACATTATATAAAATTCCTTGTTTTTTACTAAGGATCATTTGGGCCGTGTGATTAGCGTATAGTTATTCCCCAAGGATGTCTCACCTTTACTCAAGTTGGCGTTGCCTTAGTAGTTTCCCCAAGGAAGATAGAGACAGGGACCAATTAAAACTATGTATTACAAATGAAATTTAATCTGTGAAAGCGTGTAGAGGAGTTGGGGAGAGTAAGGGTTCAGCATGGGTCAGTGATCTCAGCTTCATTCCGACAACATTTATGTTTTATTGACTGTAGATGTGTGTGTTGATTTCTTTAGTACAACAAATTAGTAGATGTTCTAAAGGGCATGGTATTAGAAAGTGTGTAAAGACTGCATTAGCAAATATATGAAATAATGATTTTTGGCTGAAAGTTAGAAACACTATTTTCTATTCATAGACCACTTACTGAAAGTATTTTTGATGTAAAATATATTTGCCAAACTAATATTTTATTTTTAATTTGTGTAAGTTCCTTTCATAATGAAAATACACGTATGAACATTCCTCTTGATTGACTTCCCTTTAACAGAAGGGAGCCCTGGTGGCACAGTGGTTAAGAGCTACGGCTCCTAACCAAAAGTTTGGCAGCTCAAATCCATGAGCCACTCCTTGGAAACCCTATAGGGCAGTTCTCCTCTGTCCATTAGGGTTGCTATGAGTCAGAATTGACTCAATGGCAATGGGTTTGGTTTGGTTTTAGAAGAACTCTCACTTTTCTACTTGAAAAATAGAAATTTTTGTAATAGAATTTAAGAAAAATAGAAGATAATGAGGTTTTTTTAGTTGAGAAAATATGTATTTTAAAATAATTCAAAGGGTGAAGTAAGATATAATTTTAATGGGTCTCAGGGTTTGAACCTTATGACAAGAGTCTATATAGTTCTTTTTGTCTAGGATTTAGATGAAAAATTTTTGATGTCTCAGTTTTCTCTTTTCCCTTTCATATACCATTATGTTTTCTAGGCTCAACAGTTTATACTTAGTGAGAAAGCATCTTGGTTGAATATTAAAATCCTTTGAATTCTTTGATTGTTTTCTTTCATCCTACATACTCATAACTAAATCCCATTCTTTTTTTGTTTTTATGCAAAAACTATCTTATGCTTAGCCTTTTCTTCCCATTCGAACACCACTTCCCATTCGAACACCACTTCCCAACAAAATCAGGCCCACATCACCTTACCTTCTATCTGATATCTCTACATCTATTCTGTTTTCTCCAGTTTGTCCTGTACATTGTTACCAAGTTAATCTTAAAAAGTTCTTTTCATTTGGTTACTCCTCTACTCAGTTCTTTTCAGCCTTTCAGATCAAATCCTAGATTTATTCATTCATTTAGCATTTCTTTGAGCCTCTGCTATATGCTAGATAGAGATAGCTTCCGTTGAGTTGATGCCGACATATGGCGAACTTATGACAGCAGAACAAAACATTGCTCAGTCCTGCATCATCCTCACAATCGTTGACATGTTCATGTCCATTGCTGTGGCTGTTGGGCCAGTCCATCTCACTGAGGGTCTCCTTTGTCCTTGCTGTCCCTGTACTTCACCAAACGTGATGTCCTCGATTGATCCTTTCTGATGACATGTCCAAAACAGGTGAGTCAAACTGTGTTCTATTGTGGTTTATAAGGTTTTCATTGGCTAATTTTTGAAAGTAGGTCACCAGGCCTTTCTGTCTAGTCTGTCTTAGTCTGAGCATCACATGGTGGACAGCTGAAACCTGTGCACCATGGGTGACCCTGCTGATATTTGAAATACCAGTGGCATAGCTTCTGGCAACACACAAGCCCACCACACTATGACAAATTGACAGATGTGTTGGCTACTATATGCTAAACCAGTTGTAGTCGAGTTGAATCCAATTAATGGCAACCTATGTGTATCAGAGTAGCACTGTGCTCCATAGGGTTTTCAGTGGCTGGTATTTCAGACATAGATAGCCAGACCTTTCTTCCAGGGCACTTCTGTGTGGACTTGAACCTCCAACCTTTTGGTTAGCAGCCAAGTATGTAACTGTTTGCACCACTGGTTACTGTATGCTAGTCAGTGGGAATTCAGAGACAAAGTCACAGACCGTCCCTAATGCTTTCACATTTTAATAGAGTAGAAAGTCAACCACAATATTATAAGTTTTTAGAGTGAAGGTCAGGGAGTCATTTATTTACTCATTTGGTAAATGTAATTGAACACCTGTCACATGCTAGGCATTGTTCTAGGCTGTGGAATTTGAGAGACATGGACCTCCATTTAGATCGCGGTGGAATCATATGGGAGAGATAACTATTCTAGACTGGAAGGTGGTTAGAGAAGTGTTACCAGAGGATCTAACTCTCAGCTGAATTTTGGAGCATTGATAGGGTTTAGAAGTTAGCCATATTAGAAAGTCTGATGCGGAGGATATTGTCTGAGGCAGAGGAGTCAGCATCTGAAAAGGTGTGGAGGCATGAGAAGATAAGATGCATTAGGAGAACTGTGTGCGGAGTGATGTGGCTAGAGCATAGGGTGCAAGGTGGAGAGTGATGGGAGATGGGGTCTGGGTTAGGGAGGTTGACAGTGGGAGAAAAAAGAAGATGGATTTGATAATAGTAGCCACTATTTTTTGAGCACTTAACTAGCGCTAGGCATTATGCTAAAGAGTTTACTTTTATCATTTCATGTAATCTTTACAACTATTGGAAAAGCTGTAGATACTGTTGCTCTTCTTATTTGACAGGTGGGAAAACTGGAGACTTAAGTACTTTGCACAGAGTAACTAATGGTAGAGCAAGGATTCAAACTCAGTCAGTCTGACACAAGACCTTGTGTTCTCTAACCCTACACCGGTTCTTGTATCTTTGATCAATGTTTAGGAGGTAGGGTTGAGAGAGGCCTTGATAACTGGTTGTAAAGAGTAAGAGATATGGCTCCCAGTTTTCTGACTGTAGCAACTGAAGAGATGTGAGTGCTTGTCTGAGATAGGGAACATGGACAGATTTGGGGGAAATGGGGGATTTGAGTGGGTGAATCTCAAGATAAGGAGTTATTGGGGATGAAAAAAATACTTGAGTGAGATGAAGATGAATTTTGTTTTGGATCTGTTGAGTTGCAGGTGTCTTAGGACATCCTAGAGGAGTGGCCCAGTACATAATTGAGTATGAGTCTGGAACTGAAGACAGAAGCCTATGCTGGAGGTAAAATTTGGGAATCAGGAGCATAAAGATAATACTGACACTTTGGGAATGAGGAGCTCACTCAGGATGCAGACTGAGAGTTGAATCCTGGGAAACACTCATATTTAAAGTGCAGATGAAGGAGAATTATCTGCAAGGGAAACTGAGACACAGCTAGGAGAGGGTGTTGTCTGTAAAACTCAGGGAAGACAGTTTCAAGTAAGGAGGAGTGGCCTTTTGTCAAATGTGAGAAATTTGTCAAATACGAGAAACCAAGTGTGATAAAACTTGAAAAATGGCCTTTAGCTTTAGCAGCAGTTTGGTCAGAGTAGGTACAGTGGAAAGAGAAATTTAGAATCCACATTGCTGCAGGATGGAGAATGAATGGGAGTCAGGAAGAGGAGGTAGCGAGTGTCAGCTATGTTTTTAAGGAGTTTGTGTGAAAAGCAGTATAATGTAGTGATTATGAGCATGGGCTAGAATAGACTGCTTGTAATTGAATCCTGAGTCTGCTATTTACTAGCTTTGTAACTTTAAGCAAGTTAACTTAACCTTTCTGTGTCTCCGTTCCCTACCTGCACAATGAGAATAACATAGTACCTGCCTTGGAATTGTGAGGATTGGGTTAATACATACGAAGCACTTAGAACATTGTCAGACTATAAAAAATGTTTTAGATATATTAACTTGTTGTCATCATTGTCGTTGTCATCATTGTCGTCGTTATCATCATTATGCTGGAGCGCAGAGGATTAGGCATATAGCAGAAAATTAGATTGGAGAAGTAGGCTGGGGTCAGATAATGAGGAGCCGTATGTGTCATTTAAAAGAGTATGGACTTTATCCTGAAAGTAGTGAAAAACTTAAAGAATGTGTTTTTGGCATATTTAACATCCAAAGAGGTTATTCCTTTCTTAAAAAATATATCCCATATTCAGATAGGTATGCTGCCACTGGGTGGCAGTTTTATGCTGTTACTATACAGTTTTTTTTTTTAATGTAAAATAGTGATTTGATGAACATAGCTAATGTAAACAACTTAATTCTAATAGAGCTCTTTAGTTACAAAAACACAGATTGCTGAAGTGAAAGAGAGAAAAGGGAGGATTATTGTAAAGGTACAGAAATTTCAAAGGAAGGTCAGAGAAGTATAGTTGGGTTTCATGCAAACTGAAAAGCCATTAGGATCTGATGCCATTCTCTGTCATCTCTTATCTCACTTTTACAATATCTGATTCTCCTCTCTGTGCAGACCTGTTTCCTTTGCCTACACATAAGCTTGCACATGACCAAAAATGATAGAATGAGTTCCCAAATTAGTTGTTTTCGTGGAGTTTTTCATTATATAAACTTAAAAAAAAAAGGAGGGGGAGAGAAAAATTAGTTAAATAATGGAAGGAAATCTACTCATAGAGTAGGCATCTGGCACCCTGGTGGCACAACAGTTAAGCACTTGTCTGATAACAGAGATTGGTGGTTCAAACCCACCCAGCAGCTAAGTGGCAGAAAGACGTGGTTATCTGCTTCCATAAAGATGATAGCCAAGAAAACCCTATAGGGGCAGTTCTGTTCTGTCACATGGGATCACTATGAGTCAGCTCTGAGTTGGAATCGACTTGACGGCATCCAACAGCAGCATTCATAACCAGCTTAAGAAACACTAGTACAAATACATTTGAAACCTTTCCCCATCTCCTCGCACCCCTCACCACCTGAGATAATGACAATTCCGAATTTTATCATTCCTTTGCTCTTCTATACTACACGTCTATGTGTACATAAACATTATATTGTTTAGTTTTCATAATTTTGAACTTCATTTAAAAAAACCACCACCATCGAGTTGATTCTGACACATAGCAACCCTATAGGACAGAGTAGAACTCTCCCATAGGGTTTCCAAGGCTGTAAATCTTCATAGAAGCAGACTGCCAAATCTTTCTCCCGTGGAGCAGCTGGTGGGCTTTTGGTGAATGCTTTAACCATTGCACCACTAGGGCTCCTTGAACTTTATTTAATGGAATCATATTGTATATATTTAATGATTTGGTTTTTGCTCAGTATTATGTAGAGCATGTTTACTCTTGCACAGTATTTCATTATACAAATATGCTACAGAATCCGTTCTCACATCAATGAATATTTGGGTGGTTCCAGTTTTTTTTTATTATTATGATTGATTTTTTGCTATTACAAAGTCCATATTCTTTTAAATGCCTGAATTCATTTTTGTGTGTCTTCTAATGCACAAAGGAAAGAAAGAAACATGTGCAAGGGTTTCCTCCATATATAGCACATGCCCGTGGCTTAGAGATGTGCAGAGATCATGATCCAGTGTTCCCTCAGTCCTTGGGGAGTAGTGACTATGTTGAGGAATGGAGTAGGAAGAGGGAGTGAAGCCAAATGCAAACCAATATCTATGTAGTTAATATATGCCCAGTTCCATCACATAAATGATTTCTGACTGATGATGTCCTCTGCAACTGTTGATGGACACTGGATATCAGACAGAATGGGCCATTTAACTAACCAGATGTAGTGACTCTTTTGTTCTGTAGTCCATATTTCCTGCAAAAAAAAAAAAAAATGCATATCAGAGAAATAATAGTCTATATTCTATGGCTTGTAAGTGAACAAATTTTAAGTGATAAAATGGGCTGTGCATTTATGCTGCTGAGAGAGATAGTGTCTGTTAGTTGCAGATATATCTTGTTTTAGGGATGCTCCTTTATATGAACTGTACAGTATATTTTTATTTTTGATGAGATTAAACATCGTAATGTGCAGAGACTAGATAAGGTTAATGGCAAAGTGCCATTCTTCTCACTCTTCATTGGTAGCAGTAACTGAGGTGACAGTGAAATGAATCAGAAGCAGGTGGCATCCAACCAGTGGGGTTTAATGGCCTTGTCATTGGGGAAGTGGCAAAGATGGCAAGAGAAACTGATTAAAGAGGCCAGGACAGCAGATTCCTGGGACTCCTGCATTACTTCTGTGTTTTGGAATGAGATTTCTGGTAGGTGTATAGTTGTATAGCATACTTTTAAAATAGTGATATTAACCTGTGGGCCATTTTATTAGTGAATATTCTTTACACATCTGTTGGCAGGGGAGGCAGTGAAAATCTTTCAGATAAGAAGGCAATCACCCATAATCCCATAAACCACAAGTAATTGCTATTAATAATTTGTTTATTCTTGTTTCTCTGCATAAGTATATTTTTAAATGTAATTTGAATCATATTCTGTATGCAGTTTTGTTCTCTGTTTTCCCTTTTTACCCAACTTTATGTTGGGAACATTGTTCTGTAACGTTAAAATTTTTTGAGAACATTATTTTTGATAGTTGCATGATGCTACATTGCATGAATGTGCTGTAATGTAACCATGGACCTGATATATGATCTTTGTTATTTTTGAAGAAACTATGTAAATGTTCTCATGTTCTGAGGAATAGTGCCTAAAATTATTGCTTAGTGCTGCCTCTTTTCTATAAAAATATCTTTTCACTCAACATATATTTATTGAGAGGCTATATGCAGGCACTGTTCTCAGCTTTGATTCTGAGTAAAATTCCCTGCCCTCCCGGAGCTTACCTTCTAGCTACTGGCGTTGAAGTAATAATATAACTTCATGTAATCAGTAACATGAACTTAAAACAATGTTTTGGTAATTTTATGTACTTAGAAGTGATTTGTTCTAAACAGAATAGTAGAACCATTCCACTTTTTATTCTAGATAATCTTTCTTCATTTGTGATCATTTAGTAATGAGTATTGTTTATTGAATAATTTTCTCAAGCAACAGTTTTTGTTTCTTTAACCTTTTTATAATGTAGAATTTTACTTTTTCCCCTGTATAATTAGGGAGGGTAGGGAAAGGAGAAAGAAAGGGAACAACTGAAAAAAATTTCTCAAAAAAAAAAAAGTTAAAACTTTAAGAAATCTTAAAAGATGCTTCTAATGTATCTTCTCATTGTACAACAGTTCTGTCTAGGATACGGGTCTTGTCCCGTGTCATGTAGCTAGTTTATTAGAGTTTTTGTAGGCACAACAGTCCAGTACTCTATTATATATAATCCATATGCGGTGTGATAGATCACTTTTGTGTGGGGCCTTTCTAGCCATGGTCTTGTAACTCCACCCAAATGATTGGACGGGACTCTGCAGATATGGTAATTGTAGTCCACCGAAGGGATTGGTCATTTTTACCATCCCACAGGGCTTGAGCTGAGCTATCCCAGAAGCAGAAAAGAGAAGAGCCCACCACCACCAAGGAAGAAGAGACTGGCAGGAGAGACCCACAGGAGACGGCACAGTGGGCTTTCCGGATCCCGGAAGCAAGAAAGCTGAGTGCCTTTGGGCAGATACTGAGGGCCAGACAGAGGCGTGCCTGTGAGCA
>NW_004444189.1:1088476-1094672 GCF_000243295.1 Trichechus manatus latirostris
TACAGTTTCTGTTGCAACTATTTAACTCTCCCATTGTGACATGAAAGCAGCCATTGACAATATGTAAATGAATGAGTGTGGCTATGTTCCAATAGAACTTTATTTCTGAACACTGAAATTTGAATTTTATAATTTTCCTGTGTCATGAAACATTCTTCTTTTGATTTTTCCCCACAACTGTTTAAAACTATAATAACCATTAGCTGGTGGGTTGTATGAAAACTTGTGGCAGGACAAATTTGGTCCATGGGCCATAGTTCGTTAACTCCTGCTTTATAGCAATAACATGCGATAAGTGCTATGTAAGGGAAAATCAGGGTGCTATAGGAACACAGCAGAGTCCCTGTTTATTAGAATGGAAGGACTGGGGATAGAGGGTTTGCAAGTACTTCCAAGATTAGTGCTTCACAAACTATAATGTGTATCTTGGGGATCTTGCTAAAAAATGCCCATTCTTGTTCTCTAGGTCTGAGGTGGGGCCTCAGATTCTACATTTCTTTCAAGCTCCCAGGTGATGCCAATGCTGCTGGTCCACGGACCACACTTGGAATGCCCAAATCATAGAGGAAATGATTAAGACCCTCTCCCCACTCCCCCTCTCAACCTGGCTAGCTCCAGGCCATCCTTAGGACTTCCTTAAATGTCCACTCTTAGGGAAGCCTGATCTTTCAGTCCAGGTTAGGTCCCTTTTTGTTGTAGCAAGTAGTTTTCCAACTTTAATGACGGAGCATTAACAGTTTTAAAAGAAAGGAAACTTTAATGAGTCTGATAGAACCTTTTTTCTTCCTTTTTTGAAGATTAACAGTGGGTCCTGAGGCAGTTATTTTAAGCCTAAATTTTTTTTGTAAAACTAAATAGATTCCAAATAGTTTTGAAGTGTCATTGTGAGAGCTTGGCATTTTTTTTATACAGCATTTAAAAAATCCATAGTTTTAGTGAGAATGGTCATTTATAAAGTTACAGATCTTGAGTTTAAGGAATAAATTCTCAGTCATTTATTTTTAGTAGTATATTCATGTTATTCTGGTCAGGGTAAGTAAGACATTTGCGTGAGCCGAATCAGTTTTGAAAGACAAGTGTATATGGATATAAGATCTTTCCAGTAAATCTTGCAACTATTTTCGTGCCTGCATATGTTAACATTTTTATAATTGGCTTCCAAATGACAAACACAGATGTCTGTAGTCTGAATTTTCAGCATGTTTTTGAATAAATGTTTTTGCAGTAACTTAAAGTGTATCATTTCATTATCAGATTAGCTAATTGAGTAGTTTTTGATTTTGATTTTTTTATTTCTGTTTTTTGCTTATCTGCTAGCTTGCCATTTTTCAGATTAAAAATAAAGATAGCTTACATGAGTATAAGAAGTTGGATTTATGATATCCTGTTCCCTCTGACATTTTTACAAAACCTTTTTTTTTTTTCATTTAAAAGTGTATGCTTTAATAGTTGGACACCAATATTCATTGCAGCACTATTGACAATAATGAAAAGGTAGCAACAACCCAAATCTCCATCAGCAGATGAATGGATAAACAAAATGTGGTACATACAAATAATAGCGTTTTATTCAACCATAAAGAGAAATGAAGTTTGATACATGCTACCACATGGACGAGCCTTGAAAACGTTACACTGAGTAAAATAAGTTAGACACAGATGAACACATATTTTATGATCCCACTAATATGAAATATCTAGAATAAGAAAATATAGAGACCAAAGTTTAGTAGTTACCAGGAGTTGGTGAGATAGGGAAAATGGAAGTTAGTGCTTAAGGGGCACTGAGTTTCTGTTACTACTTGCTGTCCCGTTGATTCCAACTAATGGCAACCCCATGTATGTCAGAGTAGAAATGTACTCCATAGAGTTTTATATGGCTTATTTTTCGAAAGTAGATCACCAGGCCTTTCTTCCAAAACAGAACTCTTGATAAAAAAGTATTATGAGTATTATTTTTGAGAATTTAAATGTTATTTTAACTTTGTTTGTTTGATAGAGGAAGGAGATCATGGTGAGAAGAACTATTTTGTGTTTTAATTCATTTAGTAAATAACTAGAAAATGCATTTAATTCTGAAAACATGGAACCTTCTTACAGAGCAGAATTAGATGTGCCTGTTGTATCATCTGAGTTCTCAGGTTCTGAGAAACAGTGCTTAAAACTATTTAGTGGTGACTCTTTTCTGTAAAAAATAAATTAGCCTTTTTCACTTAAGACATTTATTGAGCACTGTTCTAGGCTTTGAATATATAGCAGTGAACAGAAGACCTTACCTTCTGGTTAATTTTTCTGAAACAAACATTACTTCATATAATCAGCAATATGGTCCTAAAACAATGTTTTGATAATTTTATGGCCTTAGAAGTGATTCCTGGCAGCCTGATGGTGCAATTGGTTAAGCACTCAACTACTGGCCGAAAGGTTGGCAGTTCAAACCCACCCAGAGGTGCCTCAGAGACGGGCCTAGTGATCTGTTTCTTAAAGGCCACAGCATTGAAAACTCTGTGGAGCGGTGCTACTTTGCACACATGGGTTTGCTATGAGTCGGAATCAACTCAATGGCAGCTAACACCACCATCACCAACAGAAGTGATTCATTCTAAACACTATAATAGAACAACAATCCACTTTTCTCCCATTTCTACCTGTTACCTATTTCATTTGGGTTTGTTTAGTAATGGATACTGCTGTCCCACACAGTGTTTTTTTTTTTTAAAGTCAAACTTTTTATATTGCAAAATTTTGGTTTTTTCTTTATGTTTTTATATAAATGAATAAATACTAAATATATCCTCTGCTGTCTGAATGTTCTTTCTGCCTTAGACAAAATGGAATTTCAAGAAGTTTTTGAAATTGAGCATAAATATCAAGAATGTTATTATTAATAGTTTTCTTGACTTTGCATTATTCTCCCCAAGGGCTCATATCTGTCTGAATGATGTGCTTCGACTTTCAATTAAATTTACAGATAATATATTTAAGTGTTCCAGTTAGTTTATTTTTAAGAATGAATTTGGTATCCATCAAAGTAGTTTTAAATGCATTCCAACAGCTTAATAGTGTACAAGTAGAGGCAACTGGTCTTGCACCTGTTCCTTAAGCAAACATGAGGTGGAATAACTCGCTAGTTGCTAAATAACTGGGGATAAAATTTAAATGTGATGTGTTTTTATATATCCTATATAATATTTTTATATTTTGTAAGGTCACATGATTAGAAATTTCCTATTTATGAAATAGATATATCTTCATTGAGTAAACAGTACAAAACTGTATACTTTTTTCCGCTTGGTCTACTTCAGCAGACAAAATAAGTATAAAATATGCTGTATGTTATTCTGTAAATTCTGATATTTGTCACATATGTTGTAGTTAATAACATCAATGTCACTATTAACGGTATTGCTTTAATACTTTGTATAGTAAGAAATTTACTGGCTATCTTTGTAATTTGGCTAATAAATAGTTATAGTAATACTGGTAGTGTTACATCCCTTAATAAGACACAAAGGGGCTTATACTTGTTTTCTTTTGTTTCTTTCCTCAGAATGATTAAAGAATTCAAAATTAAATTTAGAGCATTGATGATTAATAGTTGTTTCATATAAAAATTAGGAAATTTGTTTTATAAAAAGGAAATTTCAAGTGCGCAAAAAAGAAAATCACCTGTAATCTCAAGTCCAAAGATACAGCAACATTACTATGGTTATATTCTTTCAGAATTTATCTATGCCTGTATGTAGAATGTTATTTAAATTCAAGCTAGATATAATTGCTGAAGGCTATGAGCCTGAGCCTGTCTTCTTTTTGTTAAAAAGAGATGCATGTAATTTTCCTTTCATAAAAGGTAGATTATTCTGTACTACTATTTTATGCGTACTGCTGTCTCCTGAACATCTTTATTGTTAATAATGGTTTGCATTATTATTTTCATTTGGATTTGTCATGGTTAACCCAGTCATGTCCAACATGTAATGCATACCTCTAATTTTAGGTGGTGATGAGATATTTTAAGGTGATATCCCGACCCAGTGTTAAATAACATTGGATAGTGTTGTAAAAACTTACTACCTTTTCAATTTTCTTTCAGTCCATCTGTTTTATGACAAGTTGAAAGTCTGTTTGATGCTAGTATATCCTTAATACCCCATGCTTACCTATTTCTCTCATAGCCATCAACTATAATATCTATTGAAAATTTTAATAACATCATTTTATTTTCATTATGTTTTTATCTTTTTTTTAAAAGAATCTCAAATGGTAATGATAATGAATTTAATTTACACCAGGGATAAAAAACTTTCTTTTAAAATAAATTTAAATAAGAAAAGTGCTCTGGTTAAAACATGTTATCATATTAAGTAAATGATAAGTATAGGTGGCACTAGGATATAGCAAAAATCCTCACGGTGATATGTAAATGATTAAGAGCTGGGAAGCATTATTGTTTGATATTTAAGTTATTTCTAAGATTTTCCCCATTATGAACAAGGCTGCAGCGAGCATTTATATAGTGAAATCTTTTTGCATGGGCTAATTACCTTTAGTGTAAATTAGTAGAAGTCACAGAAATTCCACAAAGCAAATGCATATATATATGTATTCTTGTAATCTCAAATCCAGAGATTACACTCTTACAAATAGTGAATGAGAGAGAGTGCTTGTTTTCTCGTATTCTACCCAACTCTGGCCTAGTTTTCTTTATGCATGGCATTTTCAGTTCTTACTTTTCAGTATTTGAATAACGTTCATTCAGGAATACCTAGTTTCTTTGCAATTTAATAGTTATTCTTTTATATTAAAGACCATTAACACTTGTCCTTTATTTTGTAGTCTTTTTTATTTAATGATAATTTGATCTTTTAAAGAGTTTGTCTCCAAAGCTGCTTTTTTCTTAGTGGTAATAAAGAAAAATTATCTTTGATGATAGTGGCAATTTCTTTTTTTCTCTAGCTTGCCCAGTTTCGACAAAGGAAAGCTCAATCTGATGGGCAGAATCCTTCCAAGAAACAGAAAAAAAAGAGGAAAACCTCAAGCAGTAAACAGGATGTGTCAGCCTATCATGCCATGAATATTGATCAATCACAGACCGATGAGATGTACATAAATAGTTCTCAGAGAGTAGGATCAGCTGTGACTCCTGAATCCACAGTAATGAGAACTTTACACAGTGGAGAAATAGTCAAGCGTGACCAGGTCTTCTCTGTTGAAGTAAGTATTCATTCAGATTTTTAAACATTATAGTTCTAGATGGAAAGTTGTAATGACAACACTTAGGCACCCTATGCAGTTTAATCATGATTTTTGTTTCCGTTTGAAAGTTTCAGTAAGATGATAATTAAACAATGATGCCTAAAATATTCAATAACCGCTGCTAGGGAGTTTTGTGAGCTTGATTCAGCAAACATTTATGGAGCAACTGTGGTATGCTGTGCACCAAGGATACAAAGATGAATATGACAGTCTCTGCTCTTCAGGAAAATCAGTCTAGTGGGGAAGGCAATTTAAAGATATTGAGTGTACTCTGATTAGAGCCAGGTTTAACAGCATACCTGGTTTCTGCTCACTAGATGCCAGTAGCACCTGTCTCCACCCCCGCCCCCAGTTGTGAAAACTCAAAATGTCCCCAAAACTAAAAAACAAACCTGTTGCGGTGAGTCAATTCAGACTCATAGCCACCCTAGATGTCTGCAGGTATTGCCAAATGTCCCCTGGGGCACAAAATCATCCCTAGTTTGAGAAGCACTGGTCTGATATAAAGGGGAATTTTTTTGTGGTTTTTTTGTTTTTGTTTTTTTTTGAAGAATCAGTATTTTTTATTTGATAATATGCATATATTGCTGTATTAAGCTTTCTTTCTACTTGCTTTATATTACAAACGAGATAATTTTATAATCATATATATATGTAAAAAACACCTAACTACATCTAACACCTGACAACAATATACATGTATAATTTTATATACATATAATTTTCTTTTATTAGTAAAGCACATTATAAAACCATGATTATTTCATTTTTCCATTAAAACTGAAGTACGTTTTTCTTTCTTTATTTTTATTGTACTTTAGATGAAGGTTTACAGAACAAATAGTTTCTCATTAAACAATTAGTACACATACTGTTTTATGACATTGGTTAACAACCCCACAACATGTCAACACTCTCCCTTCTTGACCTTGGGTTCCCT
>NW_004444189.1:1094772-1097127 GCF_000243295.1 Trichechus manatus latirostris
CTGCCTTCTAGTCTTTGTCCCTGGGCTTTTGTGCCCCATTAGTCTCATTTTGTTTTATGGGGCTGTCTAATTAAAGAGGAAATTTTTTTGCCACAAGAAAACTCTGATTAATTTCTAAGCTAACTCAGATTTATCAGAGGCCTTTCAATATATACAGATACCTTTTGCCTTGCTATTCTTTGAAAATTTCAAACGAGGAAATATCCTATCAAAAATATCTGAAAACAGCCTTCCTCAGGTTGTCATACCTCAAAATTAGGAAAATGTATATCAGGCATTTTAATTGGATATCTTTCAAACAAAAATTAAAGTTAGACATTTTCTATAATTCCAGTGTATTTTCTGCAATATTGCCTGGGTCTGTAATTGCGAGATAAAGCCCAAACTAGAAACCCTTTCTTTCTAGAATGAGGATCGCAAGTATATCTACAATCAGGAAACGTGATTCAGTTGGCAGCTACAGCATATCATAGCTGTAGCTTCACATTGGCATTTTGTTCCAGTTTTAACCAATATTAATTGCAAGTCACGTTTAGCAGAGTTCTATAATCTTTAAGAAATAAAAGTAGAAATCAGAGCCAAGTGTGCAATAGTCATCCCTTGCTCAGAGTTTTCCAGTCAGTATGCAGCAGTGTGCCATTGTATATGGTGGCATTGTGCTACCAGTTATTGGTCTTCTTAGCTTTTAGGGTGGATGGACAGGTAGGGCCTCAGGTAGGCAGATTCTTTTAGAGCTCCATAGTCCCTTCAGTGTGCCATAAACCAAACCAGTTGCTTTTGAGACTCATGTTGACCCCATGCATGTCAGAGTAGAGCTGTGCTCCATAAGCGTTTCAGTGGCTGATTTTTTGGAAATAGATCACCAGACCTTCCTTCCTAGGTGCCTGTGGGTAGACGCAAACCACTAACCTTTTGGTTAGCAGCCCAGCGTGTTAGAGCTTCAGTTATATTTGCTGGAATTAAATTAAAGACAAATTTGAAATTCAGGAACATAAGGACTACTGCTTTTAAAAATAATAATTATTATTGAGGTATAATTTACATGCGATAAAGTTCATCCATTTTAACCATAAAGTTTAATAGATTTGAAATCATTAATTTATTTACAAATATTGGATCAGCCTTGCATCCCTAGAATAAACCTGTAACATGAAATTCTTAGATGAGATGAGATAAGGTGAGCAGTGAAAGGAGCACTTTTGGAGTCAAAAAATCTGGATTTGGTCCTTGAATCTTCTTTTTAACTTACTAGCTGAGGGAAGCTTGGAAAAGCCACTCGCTTCTATGCCCAAATCCCAAGGATGTGAGGATGAAACAAGAATGTCCTGGGAAGTGCTTTGTAAACTGCAGAGGTGTTATTTTTCTTCAAGTTACTACTTTTCCAGCATCAAGATTTGATGATTCTTCTTTTTGAAGAAGTGAACTTTTCTGACAATAACATTTTTGGGCTTTCTTTTATTGAATATAGGGACGGGCATTAGAAGAATGGTGTCTGATTTGGTGCTTTTGGCTGAGGAATGATAAATAGTATATACAAGATGCTGTGAGAAAATACCTCTTGGTATCTTCATATTTAGAAAAATTCCAAGCGATCAATTTTAGATATGTAACTTAACCATTGTGATTCATAATGTTTTAATGAAATTTTTAAAGGTTTGAATAATTTTTACTAGTTTTCTAGTGATATTTTATGTGAGTTTCCTATCATATGTTACCAACAGTAATGGCTTAATAAAGTATAATATTTAGCAAAAAGAAAAAGTCAGATTGTAATTCATTTCTACTTTTGTTTTAGCCGGAAAGCGAAATTTCAACCACAGCAGATGACTATAGTTCAGAGGTAAGAATAAATAAAATTATGATATTAAATGTTGTAGATTAAATTAATACTTTATACTCTTCTTGAAGCTATTATCTATTGTTGATACTTTATTTCCTGAAACTCACATGCCTCTGTGTTTTATAAATATTAGTATAACATAATTTAATATAAATGACTAGAAAACCTGAAGATTATCTTTTACTGATCTTGTTTTCAGATTGTTAGCTAAATCCAGTATCTGTTTGAATAGCATACTGCTTAATTAGCTAGAGATTCTGTC
The DNA here is from genome assembly GCF_000243295.1 of Trichechus manatus latirostris. NCBI lineage: Eukaryota > Metazoa > Chordata > Mammalia > Sirenia > Trichechidae > Trichechus > Trichechus manatus. The sequence goes on from NW_004444189.1 coordinate 1,096,875, forward strand.
ATGGATTGAATTGTGTTTGACTCCCAGTATTGTGTGATTGTCTGCTATTTTGTCATTTGATGTGATCTTCATGTGTGTTATGGATCCTACCTCTATGATGTTAATGAGGCAGGATTAGAGGCAGTTATGTTAATGAGGCAGGACTCAAATCTGTAAGATTAGGTTGTGTTTTAAGCCAGTCTCTTTTGAGATACAAAAGAGAGAATTGAGCAGAGAGACATGGGGACCTCATACCATCAAGAAACAAGAGCCA
>NW_004444189.1:1097227-1150240 GCF_000243295.1 Trichechus manatus latirostris
TGTTATAGCAGCACTAGATGACTGAGACAGATCGTGCTTCAGTTTCTGAGATAGCCTTTGATACTGAGTTTCCAGGATACATGACCATTACAAGGTATCTGTGGAAACCCTGGTTAAGAGGTTGACTCCTAACCAAAAGGTCAGTAGTTCGAATCCACCAGGTGCTCCTTGGAAACCCTGTGGGGCAGTTACAGTCCACTCAGCAGCAGTGTTTTGTTTTGTTTTGGTATGTTGAACACAGTAAAAATTTAATAATTTAGGATATTTCATTTTGAGTACAGGCAGTCCCCGGATTACAAATGTCCAACTTATGGATAACTCGTACTTGCCCTGTAATGTTATGTAGATTTGCCCTCACTTGGAAACTGTTGAACCAACTCCTACTCACAACAAATTCTTCATCACGATCACCTTCACTTGCTGCACATGCAGCTTTCAAATCATTGAAAAGACTTGAAGCCTTTTCTTGCACTAACCAAAACCAAACCCACTGCTGTCGAATTGATCCAACCCATAGCAACTCTATAGGGCAGAGTAGAACTGTCCCATAGGGTTTCCAAGGCTGTAAATCTTTGTGGAAGCACACTGCCACATCTTTCTCCCATGGAGCAGCCGGTGGGTTTGAAATGCTGACATTTTGATTAGCAGCTGAGTGCTTTAACCACTACACCACCAGGGCTCCTCTTCTTGCACTAAAGTAAGACTAAATAAGAACTGTGTGCACCTGTTCTGACTTCCTACAAATTACAACTTGAAGACACAGCTAGTAGGGATCTCGTTCATAACCTGGGGACTGTCTGTAATGCTTTTTACAAATGCTTGCATTCTAGTTAAAATCATATTGTTTAGTGAAATTAGTATTGCAGTAGTGATTTTTATTCTCAGTGATAAAAGTAAATATAGGCATTGACCACTTTAGGAAATACCTTTTTATGTGTTGGTAATAAATATGTCATTTTGTTATCCTTTTCTTATTCTTTTAGATGTGATTATTATTTCTGTGGTCCAGCATTTGAGGACATGGAAAACTAAAACTTACTCTGAGTGGTTCAGCAACTCAGCGTGTTCCATAAGTCTCAATTTACTGTAGGTTTCTAATAGAAAACAAAATTAATCTCATGTTCTTAAATGAACATACCACTTTTATGGATTGCTAATGGGAGTAAAAACTTTGACATTTGAAAAGTTTAATGTCTTTGAAAGCAGGGAATATACTTAACTAATAATCTGGGAAAAGTATGAACCAATGTTAAATATATAAATTGTTGCCTGATTCAGGCTACGTAAAGTTGTCTCTATGGAAAGTAGCTGGATTTAAAGTCACAGCTTGTAATTCAGAGGGTCTGCCCTTGTAAGTTTAAATTTGGGGCTCATATCTGAAAACACAGTTTTTCTTTTTCTGTAATAACTTAATTTTTTAGCTTATCTTTCTTGATTGACAGTTTCAGATTCTTTGGTGCTTGAACTGTGTTAACTGTGTCTTTGGGGCACCTCCAGGACTCCACAAAGTGAATTTTTTCTTTACATCAAAGTGAAATTTTTATATGCCAGATAGCTATAGGTCAGATCATGCCATACGTGTGCATAAAATTTGGTTAAAATTTATATAGCCATCCTCTTGCATTGGAGTAACAGACCAAAATTTAATTTAATTTATATATATTTTTTAAAAGGAGCCCTAGTGGTGCAGCGGTTAAGCGCCTGTCTGCTAACTGAAAGGTTGGTGGTTAAAACCCACTAGCTGCTCTGTGGGAGAAAGATGTGGGTGGCAGTATGCTTCCATAAAGATTACAGCCTTGGACACCCTATGGGACAGTTCTACTTTGTTCCTATAGGGTCACTGTGAGTCACAGTTGACTCGATGACAACAAGTTTTATATTTAAAAAGCTAATGACCTCAAAAGATGCCGATTCTCTTTATATTGGGGTTCTTGTTATGTTAACACATTCTTTTCCTAAATTTTTTAAGATTAAAAACTGATGGGGATTATGAGATCCAGAAAAATATATTGAAACTACGTATCTTTGATACACAGTAAATATGATAGATTTCAAAGTAAGTTACAAATAATATTTAAATATAATCCCTACAGATAAAACTTAGAATAGTATTTTTCATATTTGTTGACCATGGTTCACAGTAAGAAATATATTTTACATATTTATATATGTATAATATATATGTATTACACACACACACGTATATATGTGTGTGTAACGTATACACACACACAAAAAAAAAACCATTGCCATCAAGTCGATTCCAACTCATAGCGGACAGAGTAGAACTGTCCCATAGGGTTTCCAAGGAGTGCCTTGTGGACTCAAACTGCTGATCTTTTGGTTAGCAGCCATAGCTCTTAACCACTACACCACCAGGGTTTCCGTAATATATACAGTATGTATATAATTACATATATATAGCTATACGCATTAATAATTTTATACATGAATATATGTAATTTCAAACATTTTATGAAAAATACTTACCCTTACTATATGAAATATACTCTGATACTTTCTTTTTTTAATGCTGATCACAAAAACTAATTGATTTACTGACTTACAGTTTGAAAGAACAGTGACTTAGAAGACTATATGGAAAAAATATAATTACAGAATAATTTTTGACAAATTTGACCTGATTTAAATCATAACCCTAGGAATATTATACATGTTGGGCCTGAATTCACGGTAGATTATATTTTCAGAAATTTATGTGTTTCACCATGTATAGAGAAAACGTTGCAGAAAAATGGATAGTTTGCAAAATATTTAATGATGCCTCATCAAGGTTGCTGAGATGGATACTGGTTGGGCTAGCTTTGAGCTTTTTAGCTATTCCATTTAATCATGTTAGACTGGCTTGACTGAACTAGAATTACAGGGGACTTCTAGGCTATATTCATCCTTTCAGGAGGTAGAAGAATCATCAGCAGAGCAAATTTACAACCCTAGAAGTAAGTCTCATACTGTAATACTTTTCATAGTGGAACTATAAGGGATTATCTCTCAGTGACACCAAAAAAATATGAGATTCCTTTCTGGACAATACATACAGTAATAACCACTCCAAATGCTAGATTTGCAAAGTTTAATACTTTTAGCTCTCCTCGTTTATATATGAGTATTCTAAAATTTCAGAATCATGTAATTATAATCATAGACCAAGTAATGGTCTTATATTTTACCTAAACGTCACTGTCATTTTTCTAGTACGTAGGGAAATAAGATGATCCTAATAGAGTGAGGCTTTGGAGCCAAAAGTTAAAATGTTATGTTAAAATTTCAGCTTTCTTGCCTGTGAGCTATATGAACTTGAGCATGCCACTTAAACTCTGAGGTACAGTTTTCTTACCTGTAAAACTGCAGTAATAATATCTACCTCATGGGACAGTTATGAAGATTATTTCAGAATATTTAGTACAATTTTAGGCATATAATAGGAATTCAGGAAAGCTTAATTCTTTCATTGCTCTTCCCTAGCAATACTTTTTTTCCTCACACTATGTTTATATGAAACAAATGGGTCGTGAGGATTCCTTTGACAAATTATTTTCAGAAGGATTAAGATTCAAGTAATATATTTAATTAGAGCTTAGTGTGGAAATTGTATGCAGTGTGTGTAATGCACCTAACTTCTGTAGCTAGTATACTTATCTGGCTGAATCATGAATTCAGTCCTGGAATGAATCAGTCAAATGATTTTATTCCATGACCTATCTAAGATCTGTTCTGTGTAAACATATACCCAATTATGTGCTCTAGAGAAATCAGACAAAACAAAAAAATACTCTTCTTTAGAATTAATGTAAACTATACATAATCTCTTCTGTCCTTGATGAAGGGACAGTTCCTGTCTGGAATGCCATATTTACATAAATTATCTTTATTGACACCCTGTGATAAGGGTCATCAAGAAAGTTGGGAATGCTATAGGCAACATAGAAACTTAAGACAGGTAAATAAATATGCTTTTCTATGTACAGAAAGATGAAATGATAGTAGGGCATGCGCTCTCATTGTACTGATTATGGATTTCACCTGATTATTCAGTACTTCCTAATCAAGTCCCTTTTGGGATCCATGACATTTGTGAAATGACTGGCTGGAGTTGAGACATAGCCTACAGCCATAAAATAATGTAAAGGTAGCTTTTCAACTTTGAGTGAATTATTTTAACTTCATTAATTATTTGGCTCCAACCCTATCAGCTAGGCACATTGAACCCGTAAATTTTCATTGTCAAACGTTTATGAATCATCAAATTCTTGTTTTTTATTAAAACAACCGTTGTTCTCTGAATATATATAATCCCAAATTAAGTGTAATAAGAATAAGATATCAATCATAAGTAAATTGAAGGGTGAGTTATCTGTCCTTTTGTGCTTTTAAACTAATGACCACTGAAGGGAAGAGTCTTGTGTGAAGGCCGTTTTATAGTTATATAATGGAACTTAATTTTCTCTGATTCTTTCTGAATAGCAGTGTTATTATATGATATTTATCTTTACAGAATTATTTTAAAATTTAAAATATATTTTATTTGTACTTTCCCAGATTTTTCATTAAGTTTTCTATACATATTGAGTAAATCTTTTGTGAATTAAGAAAGAATATACTAAGACAGCCTAAAGATCAAATAATTTTGACAAATGCCCCAGTAAATTAGGACAGAAAGGACATTAAGGATAGTTGAGCTCTTTGCACTTGAAGGAGTCTATTAATACAAGGTTCATGTTTCAAACTTTTAATTTGCTTTCTTATTAAGGTATACCAAATATACTATTAGAAGGCTAGAAGAGATAGTCTACCCTTTAGCTATCAATAAAATAAGTACCACATTAAAAATCAGAATGATTTATTGTTAACTATTAATGATCCTAATATTCTGTAGAGTATTCCTTTCTAACTTTGGAATATAGTTGGTTTTAGTTTACTTCTGGTGAATAATTTTTTATTACCTATTTACATGATATTAAATTTTACGATTTATTAGTATTGAAAAGGTTTTCACATTTACTGTAACAACAGATAATTAAGTTTTGAAAAAAGGTCATATAGTGTTTTAAGAAGCCAGTACATATGAGTTGTTCAAGTGTAAATTTGCTTTTGAACTCTTAACTGAATTAAAAATTAGGTTGAATGTTGATTATGCAGTGTATTAGGTATAATTATTTTTTATAACCAGAAAATTAATTTATGTAATAGTGACACCATCACTTTAAATGTCTACCAGTTGCTTAATATGATATTTGAAGATATTCTTAAACATCCATTTCATTACAGTGCTATGCTGAAGTGAAAATTTTAGTAGAAACTTATCAAAATATTTCAGAATCAAGAAAAGCTAATTGAAATTTAAAAGTATTTAATTTGAAAGTTCTTTTTAAATGATTTGATATCTATAATCTTTAATAGAGTTAGTATTGCTGACTTCTGATAATTTTCACAAATTATAATACTTTGTTACCATAATGGTGGTAATTTTTTTTTTTTTTAATTTTAGTTTTATTTTTCAGAAATTATCCTTAGGATGAATACAAAGGAATCAAACTCTGATAATCAAACAACTCTTAGTTAGGATCTTCACTTTTTAAAGTGTTCTGGCCCATATGGGTCTAATCCTTATTCTAGGATATTCTTAAGTATTTTAATAGTTAAAACTTCATTAACTTAAATTTTATTAGCTTAGAATGATGAAATAAGATGTGGGCAGGGATAAAGTTCATTTTTTTAATGTTATTGGAGGAAGGAGTGATTGTTAAATGGTTTAATTGATCTGAGATTAATCTCTCACTAAGTCAACCCTGGAGACATATTCTTTCATCCACTTTACTCTCACCAAAAATGTCTGTCGTGGAGGCAGGCAGTATGTCACAGAAAACCTCCATATAGTTCAGGGTTGCCATGGCTATCTTAGTGCTACTTCCATACCAGAATTTTGGGGGACCATCCCTCACCACGTTATCCCTGCCTACGTCTTGACCTCTTTATTAACCTTCAAGGAATTTCTACCAGTAAACTGTTATACTTGAAAATGGATAGGGCTTAATCAAAAAGAGTTATTTAAATGATTTTAAAGAAGCATTTGTTAGAAGCAATTTAGTAACTTGAGGTTTATAGTTATCATTCTGAAGAAGGCAAATAGGAACTGCACTTAGTTTGAACTTTAATTCACTTAAATGAAAATGTATAGTACAGTATCTTTTGCATTGTAAGCATTCAGATGTTTGAGGAATGATTGGCATTTGAAACTGTCACAATGCCTTTTGGGTGTTTTGGTTAAATTTAATCTTTATATCTGTTTTTGCCAACGAGGCATTTTCCCTAGATATACGAGATGCATGAATACAGAATGTAACTGTTAGCTTTAAATAAAACTCTATCTAAAATTATAATATATCAGGAAATTGTTTTTATACAGGTAAATGGTTGCAGTTTTGTGGTGAGAACAGAAAAACCTACAAATTTATTAAGGGTACAGTATTTAAAACTGCTCATGATACTAATGTTTTAAACTGTTTAAAACTATCTGGCTTACTAACAAAGCTTTTTCATGCATGTACTTCTTTCTGTGTGTGATTTCTAAATGCATTTAATGTTTAACAGAACAAAGTTTCTCACCCTTTGTTATAACACTCAATTATAACAGAATTTGCAGATGTTCTGTTTGTATTCTTGAGTATGTATCACATTAACAACAAAGTAGGTTGCCATACCAGTAAACTCCCAGTTACGAGTGGTGCTTTAAAGTGGACTTTGCTATGGAATTTGATACTTGAATCCCTTTCCCTGAGAAATGTTTCTAATATTGAATTATTAACATGTTGGATTGATTTAGGAAGAATTTGGAGTTGATGATTCATATTCTGAACATGGAGCACAATACAGTGAGACTCATCTAGAAATGATGGAAAATGAATTAGCTGGGAAACAGCATGAGATTGAAGAGCTAAACAGAGAACTAGAAGAAATGAGGGCCGCCTATGGGACTGAAGGACTGCAGCAGGTATGTCTACCTTCTGTGGCTTTTGGTTTGTTACTAACAAAAACAAAAATTGGAAATTTGAATGCTGGTATATATATAAACCCACTGCTGTCAAGTCAATTCCAACTCATAGCGGTTCCTATGGGACAGAGTAGAACTTCTCCATAGGGTTTCCAAAGCTGTAAATCTTTACAGAAGCAGACTGCCACACCTTTCTCCCATGGAGTGGCTGGTGGGTTTGAACCACTGACTTTTTGGTGAGCAGTTGAATGCGTTAACAACTGTACCACCAGGGCTCTTGGGGGTAGAATATTTTATGTGTGTGTGTGTGTGTGTGTGTGTGTGTGTGTCCATTAACAGGGCTAATATAATTTGAACTTTTTTATTTAGTTGTATGAGATATCTAGGCTAAAGTCACTTCAGTAGGATAGATGTTTTTGTAATCAGCCTGAGAGAAAATTTGCTGCAAACCACATCAAAATATTATGACTTTAGCCCATTAAGAATGGCAACAAGTCTTTGTAAGTAACCTCTTGTGGTTAGTGTGATATCTATTGTCCACGGCAGTCAGTTATGATTAGGTGAAATAGGACATTGATGAGGATGACAGAATACCTTTCAGTTTCATTATCTCCAGAAACAAGTACAGATTGGAGGTCCCCCTAAATATAAAGGCACTTGTCCTAGAAATAGATATATGGATAAGGCAGACCTAATGTTTTTTTTTCCCTTAGTTCAGGTAATTTTCTCAAAGTTGGTTTGAAAATAAAAGCTATTCCTGCAAGGTTTCAAATATGAAGATTGCTTACAAATTCTAAGAATTCTGCCAACACATATGAATCTTATATATCTATATTTTATAGTGTTTTTGTTAAAAAATTTACATAGCAGATTCCCATTTAATTTCTATACATCTTGTTGAGTGACATTGGTTACATTTTTCACAGTGTGTCAACATTCTCATTATTTCCATTCTGTTTGTTCCATTTCCGTTAATCTAGCTTCCCTGCTCCTCCCATACCTTCTCATCTTTGCTTTAGGGTAAATGTTGACTGTTTGGTCTCATATAGATGATTTTGAATCTCGTATTTTTAAAGAACAGTTGCCTATAGTAATTTAAAAAAATGAGCCACTTATTTTTTTCACTGGTTTCCTTCAGTTACAAGAATTTGAAGCTGCCATTAAACAAAGAGATGGCATCATAACCCAGCTCACTGCTAATTTGCAGCAAGCAAGAAAAGAAAAGGATGAGACAATGAGAGAATTTTTAGAGTTGACAGAACAAAGTCAAAAATTACAGATTCAATTCCAGCATGTAAGTATTACTAGTAGAAGAAAATTTATTAGACTTTTAGTAACGATTTTTTAAAAATTTTTACACTTGCAGAACCAGATCTAAATTTGTTAAAGAGCCATTTGCTTATTAGATATCATGTTGGAAAAGCTGGTAAATACCTATTATTATGTTGACCAATAATTTAATTCATATTTCTTGAGTGATTTTCTGCAGTTTGTTTGTTTGTTTGTTTGTTTTTTACTTCTCAGTCTCTATTTTGGAATTGTACAAAACCTTATAAAGCCAATTGGTAGATTTTTGCAGAAATTAACTGGTAATCACATCCTCCCTTTGCCAACCCTGGTATGGTTTTATTTCATTTAGGTTCTGCAATGGTAACTAGATTGAATATATTCCACTTAGCTATAATTAGAGCCACAGGGATCTACTTGTCTTAATTAGGGTATCTGATGGCAAGTAACAGAAGACACTTTGATATAGTTTAAGCAATAGAGAGGAATTTAATGTAAGGATACAGGATTATTTTACTGAATAATAGCACAGAAATACCAGAAGGTGCTTGAAAGGGATTGGAACCAGAGACTGGAAAGTCACAAGGAATCTGGGAAGTACTGTTATTCAGCCCCCACTTCTCTCTGCATGTCTGCTTCACTCTTAGGTCTCTCATTAGACCTACTTTCTCTGCTTTACCATGAGAAACAGAATCTTACTGGTTCAGCTTCAGTAATGTGCCATTACTCATCCAATCAGCAATGGCAGAATGTTTGCTGGAGCCTCTCTAAAACTAGCACAGTTCCCAAAGAGCCATTGTGAGCTGAGTACTACCCCAAAAGGTATATATTCCCTAATACAGTCACTTCAGAATTTTAATGCTTTGGGGTTTCTTTCTATTTTTAAGTTACAGGCTAGTGAAACTCTGAGAAACAGCACTCATAGTAGCACAGCTGCAGATTTACTACAAGCAAAACAGCAGATCCTCAGTCATCAGCAACAGCTGGAAGAACAAGACCACCTATTAGAAGATTATCAAAAAAAGAAAGAAGACTTCAAAATGCAAATTAGTTTCTTACAAGAGAAAATTAGAGCATATGAAATGGTATGTTTATTTTAAGGAAGTCAACCAATTTGCAGTAGCTTTGCAATTTAAAAATTTTTATACAAGTGTTTATCTTTTTGTTATGCACATGGATCACAGAATTTCATAATTAATGAAAACTCTTTAAGTGTATAAGATAATTTATTTCAAAAGCAACTGGTAGTCTCACAATAATACCGTCTTTAAGATAATATGAATATTGAGTTCTTGGAAATGAGTCAACCCATATTAAAGCAAATTCTCAGGAGAATCTAAATAAATAACCAGAATTTCTATCCTTTATTTTTTTCATCTAAAGGTATTTCCACTTATTTTAGCTATTGTTATGAAATTCCAAAACTATTTTCAAAACAAAGTGAAATGTTAGGGATTTTAATTAGAAAAATAAATATATGTCATACAGTACTTTTTATAAATAAGAATATTGTTTAGATAATAAGAACAGTATTAGCTAGCATTTATTAAGTATAATTAGGGTGATAGCTGAAACTGTCTTGGTCCCTTAGAAGACTGTATTTTTTTGCCTGTTTATTTATTTTTATTGTGCATTAGGTGAAAGTTTACAGAGCAAATTAGATTCCCATTCGATAGTTGTATATAAAGTGTTTCATGGACTTGTCTTCATTTCCCACACTGTGTCAGCACTCTCTCCATTTCCGCCCTAGGTTCCCCGTTTCCTTTTGTCCTGATTTTCTACCCCTTCCTGCGTTCTCATCTTTGCTTTTGGGCAAATATTGCCCTTTAGATCTCTTATAATTGTTCTAAGGAGCACATTCCTCACAGGTGTTATTGTTTATATTATGGGCTTGTCTTTTGTTTGGCTGGAAGGTGGTCTCTGGGAACGACTTCAGTTCCAGGTCAGAAGGGTGTCTTAGGGCTATAGTCTTGGGGGTTCCTCCATTCTCTGTCAGAATAGTGAGTCTGGTTTTTTTGTGTGAATTTGATTTTTTGTTCTACATTTTTCTCCCAGTCTGTCCAGGACCCTCTGTTGTAATCCCAGTCAGAGCAGTCAGTATAGAAGACTGTATTGATGATTACAGGCTCGTTCTCATTGTCCTAATCGTCTGAATTTCCCAGAGTGCAATAATCATAGGCAAGAAATATATTATTCCCACTTTCTCAGTTCTGTTTCCACAGATAAAGAGGGATCGTTTCCTTGACCACAGGACTGCCTTTTGCAACACAAAATTAAGTGGGTTAAAATCAGTGCGTTTGAAATAAATGTTGCTAAGAAAAGTAAATACTGAATTTATATTGTTCAATATTTGAATGCAGAATTATGGTTGTTTGTAATTATATGAGGCATTGGACTATTTTGAATTAAGTGATACTGATAAAAGTTTTTTCCCTATAGAAAATCAGGAAACAGAAAAGTTAGGTTTTTGTAACAATGTTAACATTTTTCAAGATTAATTACTTATTTAACATTTTAACTTCAGTTGGCTACCATGAGCTGATTTTACTTTCTTACAGGTTCCAAATGCCTTACAGATTTTTTTTTCTAGTATATATGCATATTGCATTTGTATATAATACATTAAAAATATGGTACCTTAAAATATTTTATTTCACTTTAGCTTTAGAACATATTCTGTGAGATAGAGAAAATAATATCTGTACAAACTCTTGTACAGATGAAAACACCAAGATTTAAAGAGGCAAAGATGACTTATCAATGTCATAGTGTAGTGCAAAAATTAAGGTAAGAAGGCTCAGCACTTGATAATAACATAAGGTTACATAGAATGGGATATGTGATGCCAAGAGAAAAGCTGGCATTTCTCTCAAGAGACTGCACAGGATAGCATTCATTGCTTTGGTTAATTTATATAGCATAGAGTCTAGCCTTTTACTTGTAGGCTCAGAGCAATATAAGAGAAATTTCTTCCTCCGAAGAAGACCAAGACTACTATAGTGTCTGCTTTTTTCCAGAGCTGGACGCACAAGTTTCATTGTCTTTAGAGAAACTGAGGAGCAGGCCCAACCGTTACTTTGTATAGAATTATGTAAAAAGCTGACTTCTATCATCAGTCTTTTGGTAAAGGGGTTAAATGATGTAAGTTGCCAGAAGCTAAAAATGTCATTCTTATATTTTCATTTTTTCTTTCTAAAGGAACAAAGTAAAAAAGTAGAAAACTCAAATAAAGAAGAAATACAGGAAAAGGAGGCAATCATTGAAGAATTAAATACAAAAATAGTAGAAGAAGAAAAAAAAACTCTTGAGCTAAAGGATAAAGCAACAGCTGCTGATAAACTACTAGAAGAATTGCAAGAACAGGTTGTACAAAAGAACCAAGAGATAAAAAACATGAAATTAGAGCTGACTAATTCTAAACAAAAAGAAAGACAGTGTTCTGAGGAAATAAAACAGTTAATGGGGACGGTTGAAGAACTTCAAAAGAGAAATCATAAAGATAGCCAATTTGAAAATGATATTGTACAGAAAATGGAACAAGAAACACGAAGAAAGTTAGAACAACTCCGGGCGGAGCTGGATGAAATGTATGGGCAGCAGATAGTGCAGATGAAACAAGAGTTAATAAAACAACACATGTCACAGCTAGAGGAACTTAAAACACAACATAAGGGAGAAGTGGAGAATGCTTTAAGATCGTATCCAAATATTAATGAAGATCAAATAAAGTTAATGAATGTGGCAATAAATGAACTGAATATAAAATTGCAAGATACTAACTCTCAAAAGGAAAAACTCAAAGAAGAACTGGGAGTGATTTCAGGAGAAAAATCTGCTCTACAGAAACAGCTTAAAGACCTTTTAGAAGAATTAAGCTTTTCAAGGGACCAGATTCAGAGAGCTAGGCAGACAATAGCTGAACAAGAAAGTAAACTCAGTGAAGCCTATAAGTCTCTTAGTACAGTGGAAGACTTGAAAGCTGAGATTGTTTCTGCATCTGAATCTAGGAAGGAACTAGAATTAAAACATGAAGCAGAAGTCACAAATTACAAGATAAAACTTGAAATGTTAGAAAAAGAAAAGAATGCTGTGTTAGACAGAATGGCTGAATCCCAAGAAGCTGAGTTAGAGAGGCTGAGAACACAGCTGCTGTTTAGTCATGAAGAAGAACTTTCCAAACTGAAGGAAGATTTAGAAATTGAACATCGAATAAATATTGAAAAACTTAAGGACAATTTAGGCATTCACTATAAACAGCAGATAGATGGGTTACAAAATGAAATGAGTCAGAAGATAGAAACCATGCAATTTGAAAAAGACAATTTGATAACTAAGCAAAATCAATTAATTTTGGAAATTTCAAAGCTAAAAGATTTACAGCAATCCCTTATGAATTCAAAATCAGAAGAAATGACTCTTCAGATCAATGAACTTCAAAAAGAAATTGAAATACTCAGACAAGAAGAAAAGGAAAAAGGTACCCTTGAACAAGAAGTTCAAGAATTACAACTTAAAACTGAATTATTGCAGAAACAAATGAAAGAAAAAGAGGATGACCTTCAAGAAAAATTTACACAGCTTGAAGCAGAGAATAGCATTCTTAAAGATGAAAAGAAAGCCCTTGAAGACATGTTAAAAATATATACTCCTGTTAACCAAGAAGAAAGATTCATTTTCTTGGACTCTAGTAATTCCAAATCTAAAGATGGTAGCTGGCAAAAAGAAATAGATATGCTCACAGAGGAAAATGAGAACCTCAAAGCACAATGTATTCAGCTAAAGGAAGAGATTGTAAAACAAAGGAACACTTTTTCATTTGCTGAAAAAAACTTTGAAGTTAACTATCAAGAGTTACAGGAGGAGTATGCTTGCCTTCTCAAGGTAAAAACTGATTTAGAAGACAGTAAAAACCAACAAGAAGTAGAATATAAAAGTAAGCTTAAAGCACTTAATGAAGAACTTCATCATTTGCAGAGAATAAATCCATCTGTAGTAAAAATGAAAACTTCAGTGTTTGATGATGATAAAACTTTTATACCAGAAATGTTGGAAATTGGTGAGGTGGTTGAGAAAGATACCACGGAACTTATGGAAAAACTTGAGGTAACCAAGCGAGAAAAATTAGAACTGTCAGAGAGATTGTCTGATCTTTCTGAACAATTAAAACAGAAACATGGTGAGATTAGTGTTCTAAGTGAAGAAGTTGAATCTTTAAAGCAAGAGAAAGAGCAAGTTTTATTGAGATGTAGAGAGCTAGAAATCATAATTAATCATAATAGAACAGAAAATGTAAATGTGTTTGATGTTCAGTCACGCTCATTTAAAGACAGAGTTGTGACTGTGACAAGCAGGGATTCTGAAGAGTCACTTTCTAAAATAAATAAAGGCTTTGTTGAAGAATCGAGAGTAATGAAGGAAGATAAAATTCCTTTTGAAAATATGACAATTGGGGAAGAAAGCAAACAAGAACAGTTACTTTTGGATCACTTGCCATCAGTGACAAATGAATCAATGCTTGAGGCAACTGAACCTGGTGAAAATGATAAACTTCAGCAGGAACTCAGTGTACTTAAATCAGAACAGGTATGTTTACTTGTTTAAATATGGTAAAACAGTGAACATGTACATTTCATATTAGAAAAAGTTACGTTCATAAAACATAAATTAGTATTTTTACAAGAGAATGAAAGTGAACCTACTAAAGTAATTCTCATTTGGGTCATTTATTTTATCTATTTTTTCCTATACATTGTTTTTCTTTTGATTAATCTATGTTGTATATTCTGCTCAGGAAATAAAAAACACCAATGGTTTTACATTTTATTTGAAAAGACAAGAATTTAAATAACTTTGTTGAGAATTTAAGCTTTAAAAAAGTTATTAATTTTATTCTGTAATATTTTGTTGCAATGCCATATACCAGTTTTAGAATTTTATTTCATACTGGGATCTTCAAGGTTCCACTACTGAAAATTAACTCTTAAACTTTTTACTACTTTATATAGTTGTTCTGTAGTTATGAAATTCTATTTCCCTAGGAAAAAATCTCTACTTAAATCCTAGATTTTTCTTAGTCTTATTATACTTGAAGAAAAATAAAGTATCAACTCTACATACAATTAAAATATTAAATAATGCATTTAATTTGAGTAATAATAGATCAGTCCTGACAATTTATACTGATATTGGAAGTAACAGGAAAATTCCACTGCAGATCTACTGTATAAAGGTGATATCTAAACCTTTGTGTGTTTCTTCATTTGTCTAACAAATATTTATTGCCAGGTATAGGAGTATAATGAAGAGAAGCCTCCTACTCTCAAAGAGCATATATTTTAGAGAGGGAGACAGGCACTAAATGAGGAAGCAAGTAAGGTAGTTATAAATAGCAGTAAGTCCTATGAAGAAAATAAAACAGGATGATGTGATAGAGAATGACTTGATCGAGAATGGAGTGGTGGCAGCATTAAATAGGGTGGTCAAGAAAGGTCTTTAGGAGGAACTGACATTTGAACTAAGACCTGAATGATAGGGAGGAACCTGCACCATGGAGATTGTTGTTGTTACGTCCCGTTGAGTCGGTTCCGACTCATAGCGACCCTGTGTACAACAGAATAAAACACTGCCCGGTCCTGTGCCATCCTCACAATTGTTGTTATGTTTGAGCCCATTGTTGCAGCCACTGTGTAAATCCATGTCATTGAGGGTCTTCCTCTTTTTCGCTGACCCTCTACTTTACCAAGCATGATATCCTTCTTCAAGGACTGGTCCCTCCTGGCAGTATGTCCAAAGTATGTGAGGCAAAGTCTCACCATCCTTGCTTCTAAGGAGCATTCTGGCTGTGCTTCTTCCTTGGAGATTAGAGCAGTTCTAAAGACATAGGAATGAGCTTGGTAAGTTTGAGGAACAGAATGAAGACCTGTGTAGTTAAATTTTAGAGAGGGAGAAAATGAAAGAAGAATTTGACGAAAGTGGAAGAAACCAGATCTTGGAGAGCCTTACAGACTTTGTAAGAAGTTTAGATTTTATTCTGAATATAGTAGGAAGTCATTGGAAAGTTTACTGTTTTTATTTCTAATGAATTCATCCATATTATCGTATATCAGATGTACAGATATTTTACGTTTTTAGTCACCTAAATAGGGTCAAGAAATTTCAATTGTTTAACTATTAATGCTCTGTTAAGTATCTGGATCATTTTAAAAACAATAGTTTGTGATAATTGCTCCGAAAAATGCCAGAGATGATGTAAAATTTTATAAAAAGCATTATTGAGAGAGAACCTGAATTTGAAGTTCAGCTGTCAAAATGGTCAGATTTTCTAAGTAAGAATTTTATTCTCTATGAAAGACATTTCAGTGGCACTCAGATGCCCTCTCCTTGACATTAACTGCTTAATGTATATGAGGTATGAAAAGTTTAAGTGAACAAAAGTCCAAAATACATCTTCAGCCTTTTCAGTTTGTTTGCTCAGTACTTTTTTCCTAGAGAGTTCCCTATTTAATCTTGAGTTACTCCAAGGTAAACCTTTTAAATGGTTCTCAACACTGGTTATTTCTGCAGTTCTTCTCACCCACTGTCCATCAAGTCATAGCCTTAGACTCTATGAATTCTGAATTCATGGTAATAAGATGTGGATTATTTGCTTTTTTTTATAATTTCTTTGTCCCTTTTCGCTTCCATTAGCATGTATTTTTAAGAATTGAAACTATACCCATATTCATAGAGGAAGACTATAAAGAAAGATGTTTTGTCTCTCCAAATCAATCT
The DNA here is from genome assembly GCF_000243295.1 of Trichechus manatus latirostris. Classification (NCBI taxonomy): domain Eukaryota; kingdom Metazoa; phylum Chordata; class Mammalia; order Sirenia; family Trichechidae; genus Trichechus; species Trichechus manatus. The sequence continues at coordinate 1,113,297 of NW_004444189.1, forward strand.
CTATATTCAGCGTAGTTCCACCAGTCAAAATTGCAGCAGGGTTTTTCATGGATCTTGAAAAATGGATTCTAAAATTGATGTAGAAGTATAAATATTCAGGAATAGCCAAGACAAATCCTAGAAAAATTAAAATGGGGGCAATTTATTCTATTTGACATCAAGACTTACTACAATATCATAAAAGACAATATGGTTTTAATACAGGGATAGACAAATAGGTCTTTTGAACTTAATGGAAGTTCCCAAACAGATCCAGACCCTTGTGAAATTTTGGGATGTGATAGAGGAGGTTCTAAAATTCCATATTAATAATACTTAATGAGCCTCTACTACATTCCAGGCATTGTTAGGCATTGGGATATAACACTGAATAAAAGTATACAATAAAGAAGAAAGCTTATATTTTAGAGTGATTAGACAAACATTAAACAGATAGGCAAATCTTTAACATATCAGTGAGTGCTATGAAGAAAATTAAAAATCAAAGTATGGAAAGAGGACAGAAATCTATCAGACATGGGGTATGGATGCTTTTTTTATATGGGGTAGATCAGAGAAGGCCAGTCTGGTGAGGTAATACTTGAGCAGACTTGAGTGAAATGAGCAAATAGATCAATAAGAAAAGTTTATAGTATTCAGTAAATGCTTTCTGGGACAATTGGCTTTTAATATTGGAGGTAGAATGTTAGGGTATCCCTATCTTTCATTAAAAAAAAAAAAAACCTGATTGGTTAAATACCTGCTTATAAAAATAAAATAGGATCTTGAGATAGGGAAGGACTTTTAATGAAAACAAAAATACACACAAGAAGATTAATAGATTTGATTATCTGTTTTATACAGAGGATACCTATATAATGACTTAAGGACTGGGAGCAGATATTTGCAACATATGTTAATAGCAAAGGATTAGTATCAAGAATGTATAAAGATACTTATGTAAGAAGAGATCCAAAAAACATAAAAATAGACAAAAGATATGAACAGACGTGTCTCAGAAGAGGAAATCAAAATGGCCAATAAACATGAAATGATACTTTCAATCTTATAAATTGGTGCAATGATAAAATAGCATTTTATACTCATCAAATTGGCATAAATAAGTCTGACAATAAAAATGTGTTGGTGAGGATATGGAGAGATGGGTACTCAAACTGCTGTTAGCAGTGTAAATTCATACAATTAAAACATCAAAAATAATTTGGTAAAAATTGTGTGATATATTTATAACAATGACAAAAAAAAAGTAGCAGCTGATGCTGCTTTATATATACTCGGAAACCTCATGGGATTTGGTTCCTTGGAAGGTTTAGAGTCATGGTTTATGGGACATCCCAGTTAATTGGCCTAATAACATGTTCAGTGCTTCTGTTTTACCAGAATCAACTCGATGGCAACAGGTTTACTTTTTTTTTTTGGTTCTACTTCCTAGTTTATTGCATACAGCCCGGGGTCTTAAAAGCTTGCAAGCAGCCATCCAAGACATAACAATTGGTCTCAATTCATATGGAGCAACAGAGGAAGAAGAGTCAGGAATAGGAGGAGGATATGGAATGTGTGGCTAATTGCCTCCATGAACAACTACCTCCTGTGCCATAAGACCAGAACTGGATGGTGCCTGGTTACCATTACCGAACATTTTGATCAAAGACTTTATAGAAGAATCCTGATCAGAAGGGGGAAAATGTAGAACACAATTTCAAATTCTCATGGACTCCAAATATCCTGGAGTCACGAAAGCCCGATGAACCCCTGAAAACTATTGCCCCGAGATAATCTTTAAGTCTTAAACCGAACCTTCAACCTTTCAGTTGGCAGCTGAGCTCTTAACCACTGTACCACCAGGGCTTCAAATGGGAGCATCTCCATTAAAGAAAACCATTGCTGTCCACTAGTGACCCTATAGAACAGAGTGGAACTGCCTCACTGGGTTTTCAAGGCTGTGAATTTTTATGGAAGCAGGCTGCCACATCTTTCTCCAGCAGAGCAGCTGGTGGGTTCGAACCACCAACTTTTTGGTTAGCAGCCGAGTGCTTTAACCACTGCACCATCAGGACTCCTTAATGGGAACATAGTGTAGTACAATTTTATTTCTAAAACAGAAAAAAGATGTGTAGGGAGGGGATAATGGGCTGAAACAAAAATAAGACAAAATGATAGTTTTTGTTAATTTGGGTTATGAGTACATAGGGTTTCTTAGATTATTCTTTACATTTCTGTACATTAAAAAAATTATTTTTAAACAAAAATAAAAGATGAGACAGTAGTAGCTATACCAAATATCAAAATTTACTGTAAATAAAATTGACGTAATGAAAACATTGTGCTACATTCTTAGAAAAAGACTAGATCAGTACAACAGAATAAAGAGAAAAAAATTAGACTTTAGCTCATGTAATTTTTAAACTATAATTTCATGTATTTTTTTTTTCCTTTGCAGTTAGTATATGGACTATTAACTTCTATTAGAAGTTAAATAATCTGACTTGTCATTTTAAAATTTCTAACATGTATGTACATTCACTTTAAGAACGATTTAAGGCTACAGATGGAAGCCCAACGCATATGCCTGTCTCTGGTTTACTCAACTCATGTGGATCAGGTTCGTGAATATATGGAAAATGAAAAAGATAAAGCTCTTAGCAGTCTTAAAGAGGAACTTATTTCTGCTCAAGAGGAAATGATCAAGGAACTTCAGAAAATACACCAGTTAGAGCTACAGAATATAAAAACACAAGAAACAGGTAACTGGTTCTGACAAAATCATAACTACCATGAGGCAAATAAGTATGACTTAAAGCCCATCATTTCACTGTTTCGTTTAGATCCCATAGAGGAAGGCAGCTGTATATCCCAATCCTGGGGTCTTTTGTTCGTATAATCATTGGATGTTTATTGAAGCGCCCACGAAAGCTAAAAATCACTGAAGGAAGTCACAATCCAGTGGAAAAGCATTTTTAACTATTAGAAAACCGTAGCACAGTGTCTATAACAAGAATGAACAGAGAGACTGGAAGGAGAGGAGAAAAGTCTTGTGCTTTCTAGGAAGATTAGTATGGTGACTGTGAGCAGGAACAGGGAGATTGGAATCTTAGAGAACACTCCAGAGTCTTAAGCATAGAAGTATGAGAGACTGCAGCCATTTTGGAGAATTGAGAGTTCAGGATGTGTGAGAAAGTAGGAGGGGATAAAACCAGAAAGATAGGCAGGATCTTGATCAGAAAACAGTTTATGTGACCTGAATGAAGCATGCTTAAGCTTAATACTGTTGGTAAGACATACTGCATGATTTTAAACAGGGATAGTGGCTTCATTTTTTTAATTTTAATATGTTGGAATTAATTGGAGGAGGCAAGATTAGTGGTAGGAAGACCAGTTAACTGTGGCAGTAATTCTGATAATAAGATATCGAATGAACTAAGATAGTAGTGTTGAGGATGGAAGGAAAGAGTTAAAGAGGTAGACTTTAGTCTGCAGTTGATTTTAGCAGTGAAAGGGGGAGGAACTGAGGATGATTCCTAGGTTTCTGGCTTGGGTAACCAACAGTTACAGAACAAGTTACCACTTCTTACATTCTGTAATTCGAAACTTTTAAAGACAGAACATTGGTAGGTTTAGGGATACTACAGCCATGAGTATAGAAGATATAATCTTGAATTGTGTTATTTCTTGTTTTCATCAATCAGAATAAAGGTAAACTGAAACCTGAGTTATTACCACTAAAAAGCATTTCTTTCCAAAGAAAAATGAATGTTCTCTGTAAAAAAAAAAAAAAAAAAGTAATTATGGTATTTCAGTAAGAAAATTGTATTGAAATGTACATTTTCTTTTATTCATATAACTTAGATGTCAATCATAAAAACAAGTTATCTTCTCTCCAAGATATCAAAAAAATTAAACAACTTGAAGAACAAGTTCAAGAATTAGAAAACCTCACATCCTCTTTGCAACAACGATTGAAAGAAACTGAAGAAAACTATGGAGCAGAGATCCATTCTTTGCAGGAGAGGCTTCATGCTGTTAGTGAGTCCTCTCTTCAGCCAAGGTATCTATCTGCTTATAATTTCATCCAACAGTATTTGTAGCTCAGTAATAATCATAGTAATCATGGTTATTTTAAGAAAGCAAAGTTCCTTGAAAGAGATGTGATATAGCAACATCAAGAAATAAGAGTAAGAGATAATTCTATATTCTTTGAAATGTATAAAATAAATGTTAGTGTAAACCAGACATTTTATTATAGGAATTTTACTACACTTACTTAAAGATGCTGATTGTTATTAATCTGCTGGACTAAATTAGGTGGTTTGCATGCATTTGTTGTTTATTTTATGTCTAGTCTTTGTTAGTTTGCTGTGGGGAATATAAAGTATGATCCTGCCAGTCATGATTAGACTTCCTCCACTTGGTTGTCTAATGCAGAGTCCCTGGGTGGTGCAGAGTGTTAAGTGCTGGGCAACTAACCAAGAGGTTGGCAATTTGAACCCACCAAGAGGAACCTCAGAGGAAAGGGCTGGCAAACTGTTTCTGAAAGGTCACAGCCATGAAAACCCTATGGAGTGCAATTCTCTGAAACACATGGGGTTGCCATTTGTTGGAACTGACTCAGTGGCAACTGGTTTGGGTTGTTTTGTTTGTTTTATAAATGACTGCATGTCATACATTTTAAAGGAGACTATAAAATGGTACAAAATTTAATGATGATCTGTTAAAATACTGTATCATTAAATAGTGTTATTTTACTTTTAAGTGGAAATATTAGTCAAAATATTTAATTTACAATAACTATAACCCTTGGCCCCAATACACAGGGAGCCCTGGTGGTGCAACAGTGAAGCACTCAGCTGCTAACTGAAAGGTTTATGGTTCAGACTCACCCAGTGGCTTCACAGGAGAAAGACCTGGCAGTCTGCTCCCATAAAGGTTATAGCCTAGAAAACCATATGGGGTAGTTCTGCTCTGTCACATGGGGTCACTATGAGTTGAAATCAACTTGATGACACCTAACAACAACTCCAGTGCACATTTTTTGCAGGTTATAAATTTGGATTAACAGTAAAACACAAACTCAGTTCTAATTCTTTTGCACTTTTTAATTTATATTTAGCTTCTCTGTTGATTCAATGGTAATTGCTGAATCTGATGTACAGAAAACAATTTACCCTGGAAGTTGTCTTCAACAGAATATTGATGGTACCGTAGAGGTATTATATCTTTAAAATGTTATATACACTGACCCATTTGTTTTTTGTACTATCATTTTTATGTCTGTGGTTTACTAATTATCCAATAAATATGTAGTTGCTGACAAGTAAGCATAAAAAGTATAAGGGTAATACCTTATATAAAAGACCCAAAAGAATATATAAGTAATTTAATGTATTTTCATAGCATGGGGAAAATATAAAGTTAGATTTGAAGGTTTTTTGAGGGTTTTTTTTTTTTTAATTAATTTTTTTTGTTGTTGAGAATATACACAGCAAAGCATACTCCAGTTCAACAATTTCTACATGTACCATTTAGTGACATTGATTACATTCTTAATGTTGTGCAGCCATTCTCACCTTCCTTTTCTGAATTGTTTCTCCCCATTAACATAAATTGACTTCCCCCTAAGGTTCTTATCTAATCTTTCGAATTACTCTTATCACTTTGATCCCATATAGATCTGAAAAGAGCATGCTGTTCAAGGCAGACATTTTTTACTGTTAAGCTAAATTGTTGTTTGCTTTTAAGAAGACTTCAGGGGATATTTTTGGTTTAAGGTTTAAAGATGATCTCAGGGGAATAGTTTTAGGGGTTTATCCAGCCTTCATGGATCCAGCATATCTGGACTCCATGAGAATTTGAAATTCTGTGCTGCATTTTCCCCCTTTTGATCAGGATTCTTCTATAGAATCTTTGATCAAAATGTTCAGTAATGGTAGTCAGGCACCATCCAGTTCTTCTGGTCTCATGGCAAAGGATGAATCGTTCATAGAGGCAGTTAGCCACACATTCAGTATTCTCCTTCTATTCCTGACTCTTCTTCTTCTGTTGCTTCATGAGAATTGAGACCAATTTTGTGTCTTAGATGGCCGCTTGCAAGCTTTTAAGACCCCTGGCTGTATGCAACAATCTAGGAGGTAGAACAGAAGCATTAAACATGTTAATTAGGCCAGTTAACTGGCATGTCTCATAAACAGTGACCCTAAACTTTCAAACCAAGGAATCAAATCCCATGAGATTTTTGGTTGTACATAATAAGCAGCCTTAATAGCTACCTTTTTTTTTTTTTTGTCATTGTTACAAATGTATCTATCACACAACTTTTGCCAATTCAACTTTTTGCAAGTGTACAACTTACTAACAGCAATTAGAGTAATTGCTGTGCAACCCTATCCTTATTCATTTCAGGAGGAGCTAGGGCTGGCACTCCCCAGAAGGATCTCCAAGAAATCTGTCTTATTGGCTTCAGAGCCCCAGTGGCCCTGTGGTGGTTGGGGGAGCAGTCTCCACTTAGGTGACCCACCTCCTGACTTCACTGTAAGAAACCTTCTGTCTGAGTTTGTATTAGTCCAGCAGCCAACAGCTACTGGTTTGGGGACAGGTAGTCACACTCCAAATGGACCCCCAGGGGGCTCTGCCTTATTGCTATCAGAGCCTGCCCCGCAGCATGTTGGCTGTGGGTGTAGCCTCCATTCAAGATGCCTGCTTCCTAGCACACAGCAGACTCAGTCGGCAGTCTTTAGCACCAACCAGAAGTGGGGGCAGACTAACCCTAATTGACCTCCAGGGAGGTTTGTCCTGTTGGTTTCAGAGAACAGAGCTATGGTGTGTGCTGGAAGGCAGGTAGAGTGCTGACTGTGAGAGCAGACTCCACTGCACTGGCCTTCCGTAACAACTCACAGCAGGCTTGCAGGTGACAGTGTCTGGGTGGGGGAGGGGTTGTCAAACTCCAAAGGGACCTCCAGGGAGGTCTGCCTTGTTGCTTTCAGAGCCCTGCCCTTAGTAAGTTGGCTGTGGGTAGAGCCTTCACTAAAGACACCTGCTTCCTAGCACACAGCAGCCACAGTCAGCAGTCCTCAGCACTGATCAAAAGGGGAAGCAGATAGGCCAGAAGTGACTCCCTGGTAGGTCAGTCCTGTTGATTTCAGAGACCAGAGCTATGGGGTGCACGGGGAGGCAGGCAGAATGTTGACTATGAGAGCCGACTCTACTGCATGGGCCTTCTGTAACAATTCACAGTAGGCTGCAACTAACAGTGTACAGGTAGAGGAGGTGCTGTTACACTTTAAACTGACCCCCGGGAAGGTCTGCCTTGTAGATTTTAGAGCAGAAGCTGGGGGCCCTGGCTGTTTGTACAGACAGTGGCTATGGTGGTTAGGGAAGCAGGCTTCTTTTTTTGGAGCCACTTCCCCAGTTCACAGCAGCCAGCAGCCTGCATGGCTAGGGGAAGGGCAGGGGCAGTGGGAGAAGTGATTTTCCTACCATATGTGACTCATTGATGATTTGTTGATTCTCACCTGTCTGAAGTTCCCAGCTGCTTTTCTCTGCTTCCGAATTCAGAGTCCCTCAAAGCTGAGTACTGTTGCCTTGTATTTGTGGGAGAGGGTCAGAACTATGGGAAGCTCTTGTGGCACAGTGCTTCAAGCGATCAGCTGCTAACTGTAAAAAGGTCGGTGATTTGACCCCCCCCCCCCAACTTCATGGGAAGAAGATGTGGCAATCTGCTTCCATAAGGATTTACAGCCTTGGAAGCCGTATAGGGCAGTTCTACTCCATGCCCTATAAGGTCGCTATGAGTTGGAATCAACTCAGTGGCAGTGGGTTTAGTTTTGTTTTTGGTTTGGTCAAAACTGTGGTCTGTTTACGCATTTACGCTTCTTCCCAGAATCCTTTTTTTTTTTTTTTTAAGTAAGTGCTAGTTTAAAATTTGTATTGTTTCGTGTAACATTTATAAGCTACATAACATCAGTTTCAGTGCCCTGGCGAACATAGCTTCTTTTTCCACCTTGAGAAGTTGGACCAGTCCATCTCTAGACTAGTGTTTAGGAATTCCATAATACGAGATGATTTTAGGCTGGGGCAATGAATAAGCATCTTCCAGCACAGGTCTTTTGACATATGAAAGCCCTTCATCTTTTGCAGTATATGTCATCTATCTAAACCACCCTCTGCCCCCACTCACCATTTATGTATTCCCAGTTTGTGGCCACTTTTTTCAAAGCCACAACTGCAAAACCCTGGTCTTCATTTAGTAGATTTTTAGCTCCTATGTCTTACAGAAAATAAAGATTATTGCCCTCTCTCTTTCTGGATTGTATTACCTTACTTTTAAGTAGGGAGAGATTGGCCACATTCTCGATTCTTCCACAGTCATTCCATATGGAGTATCTGTTTAGATAAAGTTCAGATAAGAGGTAAATGAAGAAACACATGCTGAGAACGTGTTCACATTCAAAAAAAGTTTATGGTTTTTTCTGTTTATAAAGTAATTTGCATTTGTAGGAAATTGGATACTGTTAATAAGTACCAGAAGAAAAGAAAATTAGCTTATAATTTCATAAAGGTAGCCACTGTTAACATTTTACTTAAAATTAAATGTGCACGCACACGCACACACACACACAGACTTGCATATGATTAATAAATAAGAAATATCCCTACTCCAAGGAGCCTTGGTGGCGCAGTGATTAAAGTGCTTGGCTGCTAACCTAAAGGTCAGCAGTTCAAATCCATCAGCTGTTCTGCGGGAGAAAGATGTGGCAGTCTGTTTCACATCTTTCAGCTTTGGAAACCATGTGGGGGTAGTTCTACTCTGTCCTTACAGGGTTGCTATGAGTTGAAATCGACTCAATTGCAATGGGTTTGGTGCCTGGATTCCTTCCTCACCCTAGAAGTATATGTTAGGAGTTGTAAATATATAAATTTATTTCTCTCTTTACATATTCAGTTGTTAAGTTCACAATAGTTAAGTACAGTTATTTAGTAGAGTTACGAGTTACTCACTAGAATTTGTTTTTAATTAAAGAAAAGTTAAATTTATTATGTTTTTCTGAGAGTATCCAGAAGTTTTCTAAGAAATAGTGATATTTTGAGGACATTTTCAGAATAGAGATTTAAAAGTCAGTTGTGCAAAGTTAGTGTAAATAAATATCATGTTTTCTTTTTAATTTAGTTTTCTGGTGAGTTTGGACTAAGACAGGAAACAAATATGACTAAGTTGATGGAAAAACAGTACCAAGAACGATTAGAAGAAGAAGTAGCTAAGGTAAGTTTTATCGTTTATCCTAAAGATTATCATAGTTTAGAGTCCCCATGAGCCTTCAAAAAGCATAGATTTTATTGATGGCAATGTACTTTATTTTTAATTGTAAATTTCATATATAGCTCCTCTTTAAATTGTCAGATACGGTATCAGCTACTGTTCCTGTAAATGGAATTTTCTCTATTTTTCTTTCAAGAGGCATTCCTCTTTTGATGTAAAATAGTAAGTAGAAACTTTTTCGAATGCCAAAATAAGGCTTTGTCCTTTATATATGTGTTACTTTGTGAGTAGGATTGAAGGAGTTTGATCTTTTTTAAAGGGGTGGAGGGAAAGGTAGGAAATGAGAGGGAAGGTGGTTGACCCTCCATAAATTACCTGTACCTTGCCCCACCCCTAGAAGTTACTGCAGTGTTAGATAATGACTGCAGGTACTAGGTGAGGATTACCATTGAACATTAGCTCCTAGCTAAGCAGAGGAGTTTATCATATGGGTTTTACTCATTTCTACATCTTAGCTGCTTTGCACAGAGTTATTCTTGTGTACTCTTAAATATCAACCATATCACCTAGTCTACCATTAGGGCACCATTTCTTTTCTTTTTATATTCCCCTTTGAAACGTATACACTTCAGTGGATTTGTTATATTGGAACAGTTGAACTATTCTAAAAGGGAAATATTTATTTAAAAGGGGGAGAATTGATGGGATATACAGGAAATACACAAAGAATTGGGGAAAAAACAAATTAGATGAGGACATCAAGACCAAAGGAAGTATGCAGGCCACAGGGATTTATTCACTTACTGTGGCTGAGCTGATTATTTAGTTCTGTAGCTTTCTGAAGATCAAAGTGAAAAGTGAGGTGCTATCATTTTTATATAGCTTTCATTGTCTGGTTCTTTAGAGGAATCCAAGTTTTCTCTTGGACCTAGCTCTTGCATAAAAATCTCAAATGGAACGTTATAGCAAGATATCATAGTATAGTGATTAAGAGCATGAGGTTTGATATAGGATATACTATGCTTTAAATTCTTGTTCTTTTGGTTTACTAGATTCATGACCTTAAAAAAGTTAGGAAACATTTAGGGAAAGTCTCAATTCCCTATATATTAAAAGAGGAGAATAATAGTAATTGTTTTGAGGTTTCAGTGAGCTAATACATAGAAAGCACCTGGCAGATCAGCTGATACATAGTAAGGGCTCATAAATTATATTTTTTAAGTAGTCTCATTACTGTGATAATTGTGATGACATAAGATGTTTTGTGAAGTGTCTCTCACCCAAGGTAATAGCAGAGCACTAAAGGATAGGTCAGTGAAAACTATTGCAAAAGCACCAAGGTACTGTGGTCCAAGACACAACATTTAATAGCTCAGCTTGGGTCTAGAAGAACATAGATTATTGACATTAGTCATCAGTACTGATGGAATTGTGCTGAACCCCTCAGATGTGATGATGTGAAAAAGATTGAGAACAAGTGCTCAATAGCCAGGCTGTATAAAAGAAGCCCAATAGAGGTAGTGGCTCCCAGTATAGATCAGATTAGATCGAGTGTGATTTGGGTACATACTACTGAAAACAGACATTTATTTACATTTCACTGTCAGGCAGTGTTTTGGGTGCTGGGATGTAGCACAGAACAAAAGAGATGAAAGCTTTGGTCCTGTAGAACTTACATTCTAGTTGGGGCAGGTAGGCAATATATAGCTGGTGATAAGTGTTATGAAGAAAAAAATAAAGCAAGGTAGCAGGACTAGGAAATTGCATGGGGAGTGAGATGCTGTGATTTTATATAGGTTGGTCAGGGAAGGCCTCATTTTTAAAACGACATTAGAGTGAGTCCTAAAGGAAGTGAGGGGGTGAATCATGAAGGTACTAGGTTGAGGACCTTCCAAGGAAGTGGGATGTAAGAGAAAGAAAAGAGTCAAGAATTACTCCAACAGAGGCCTCCAAGAAGTGATCAAGGAGACTTGGCTAGAGTTTGTGAAGGCTGCTTGCCCAGCCACCAGCTTTGCTGAGTTGGAGGCAGTTTGATTCAGTCCTCCCACCCCCATACTCATGGAACCCGTTCAGTGAAATATTGTGAAATGTTGGCACAGGTTTATTTGCTCAGCAAATATGACTGGATATAGGAGGAAGAAATAGAGGGTTTCCCTCCAGGGGGAAGAATTATTGCAGGTTGTTTGACCTCAGCAGCTGGAAGAATGGAGTTGATATTTACTGAGTTGCCTTTAGTAGGATAGAGAAGACAGCATAGGAGTAGTTTTTAGAGGAAAGTGGGAGACTAGCTTTTGATGCATTAAATGCAAAGCATTTATTAGATGTCCAGATATAAATGTTGAGGAAGTGGTTGGATATATAAATCTGGGGTTCAGGAAAGAGGATGAAACTAGAAATGTAAGTGCAGGAAGTAACATATAGGGCAGTGTTTTCCAAACAGTGAGTTTTTTAACCCATTTTTAGATCATGAAATCAATTTAGTGGGTTGAGCCCAGGGTTTTAATATTAATGGAATGGTTCAATTACATAAGTACACACATATACACATACAGGTACATATATTTTTCCTGGATTGTAATGGAAAATGTGTTTTGTTTTTGTTTGGTTTGGTTTTTTATCACGGGTTGCAGTGAAAAAAGTTTGAACAACAATGACCTAGGGAGTGACAGTAGATAGAGAAGAGGTCTGGAGACTGAGCCTGGACCACACCAACACTTAGACGTCAGAGAAGTAAGGAGGAACAAAGATGAAGAAGGACCAGCAAATTAGATAGGGAAAGAACCAAGAGTAGTGTTATAAAAGGCAAGTAATAAAAATATATCAAGAGGAGATCACATTAAACTATGTCAGCTGTTTCTGATAGGTCAGGAAAGATTCAAACAGCAGACTAATCATGGGTTAACAACGTGGTATCGTGGGTGAGTCACTAGAACACATTTGGTGGAGTGGTGGAGACAGACTGAGTTTGAGAGAAAATGGAGAAGGATGAAGAGACAGACTCTTGAAGAGTTTTACTTAAAAGGGAAGCAGAGAAATGCATTGGTAGCTAAAGGATGGTGTAGGGTGGTCAAGTGGTAGATTTTTGTTGTTGATGTTTTGTTTAGATAAGAGATATATTTACATGCTAATTGAAATGGTCTAGGAGAAAAGGAAACAACTTGCTGATTTAAGAAAGGAAGGGGGCTATTGCTGGTACTCTTGAGTAGATTAGAACAGATGAAATCCAGTGGGTGGAAGGGGGGATTAGATAGGAGGATGACAGTTTAGTCTAGAATAAAAGGAAGGAAGGCAGAGAATAGTTAATTCACGATTCAGGTATGTTTTTAGATGTGATCATTGGAGCCTGTGGAAGTTCTCTCCTGACTGTTTCTGTTTTCTCACTGAAGTAAAAAGGAAGGTCGCCGCCTGAGAATGAGAAGGAAAGAGAGGTATTGGAATTTTAAGGAGAGAGGAAAGGGCTGTTAAGGAAAAGGAATGAGAAATGGAGTGGACTGAGGAAATGTAGTAGAATTGCCTTCTGATATCACTAAGGACTTGGTGTATTATTTCCCCCCCCCCGCTTCCCCCCGGTTGGGTTCTGCTACCCAGACACAGCCACAGAGTAGGCAGAGTTAATTTTAAGCAGAAGTGGAGTTTTGTTAGAGGTGTATAGTGAAGGGAGAAGAGAGACTAACAAGAGAGTTGAGTGTGTTTTTTTAATTTCCACACCATGGAGTTCTTATAATTATTTTTGTGATTGATTTCTAATCTAAATGCATGTACAAAAAAAGTGATCTTTATGATATCAATTATTCAAAATTTCGAAAGCTGCTTTTGTGGCCTAGCATGTGGTCCAGTGTTGGGAGTTTTTTTTGTTATTGTTTGTAACCATCTTTATTGAGATATATTTACATACAATAAAATTCACCAATTATAAGTGCAAAATTGGGTGAATTTTAACAAATGTTTGCAGTTGTAAAACATTTCTATCACCCCAAAATTTCCTCATGCCCCCTTGGAGAGATAGTCCCGTCTCTTCATATATTGCTGGATTTGATTTGCTAATATTTTGTCAAGAGTTTTTATGTCTGTGTTCATGAGGAATATTATCCTTAGTTTTATTTTCTTTTAATGTCTTTCCTTTTGATATCAGGGTACTGGCCTCATAAAATACTGGATGTTTTCTCCTCTTCTATTTTCTAGAAGAATTCATGTAGAATTAGTATCATTTAATCCTTAAATATTTTGTCTCACATTTGTCAGTGAATCCGTTCAGGCCTGAGTTTTCTTTGTTGGAAGATTATTTAAAACTGTGAATTCAATTTCTTTAATAGATTTAGTTTTATTCCGTTTGTCTGTTTTCTAGTGAGCTTTGGTGGTTTGCGTCATTCAAGGAATCCGTCCATTTCATCTAAACTGTTGAATTTATGTATGTAGAGTAGTTTGTAATATTCCTCTTACCATGTAATGTCTGTTTCATATTTTCCCTGCTCACTTTTTTCTTAGTCTGGCTGGAGGTTTATTGATTTACTGATATTTTCAAGGATCTGGATTTTGGTTTCATTTTTTTTTAAATTGTCTTTCTGTTTTTATTTTCATTGATAATTACTCTTTATTATTTCTTTTTCTGCTTGCTTTGGATTTAATCTGCTTTTGTTTTTCTAGTTCCTAAAATAGAAGCCTAGATCCTTGATTTGAGGCCTTTTTTCTTTTCTAGCATATGCATTTAATACTATAAGTTTCCCTATTTAAGCTGAATTCTATAAATTTTCGTTCAGTTAAAAATATTTTATTCACCTTGTGACTTCCTGTTTGATTCATGGATTATTTAGTAGTGTGTTGATTTCCACATATTTCAGAATTTCCAGATATCTTTACGTTGTTGATTAATTAAAAAATTAAATTTTAAATTTCTGTGTGATCAGGTAACATACCTGGTATTATTTCTGTTATTTTAAATTTATTGCCCAAGATACGGTGTATATGGGGCAATGTTCCATGCATACTTGAAAAGAATGGTATTCTATTGTTCAAATTTCAAGTTTCCCTCTAGTGTTATTTCCCTTTATCCTGAAAAACATCCTCTAGCATATTTCTTTTAGAGCAGGTCTGCTGACAAGCAATTTGACATACAATGAATTGTGTATCTTCTAATTTTGAATTTGAAGACTTTGAATGTTATATTGTGTAGACTCTGGGTTTCATTATAATCCTCTGGCAAATGTCATTTTTTTCTTAAACAGGCGATCACCTGTTTAGGTTCAGACCACAAATTTGATTTCATTTTCCCATACAAATCGCCTCTCTAAATTTTGACTCTCTCCTGCCCACTTTTGTTTACTTTTCAGAGTTCTCAAGTAGTTGCTTTTTGTATTTTGTTCAGTTTTTAGTTGTATTTAGTGAGAGAAAGAGACTGTAGTGGGCTTACTTTATGCTGCCAGGAATCGTAAGTCTCTGTTTCATGTTATCCCACAACTTAAGATGCAGTTATTGCTGCTTTACACTATCAGTTATCTAGATTTATCCACATATTTACCAAAAAAAATTTTTTTATGCTCTAATCCTTTTTGCATCTCACACTTTTCTTCTAGGATCATTTTTTTCCTGCTTTTTAAAGGACATTCTTTAGAACTTCTTTTACTGATAATCTGTTGAAAGTAAGCTCTGTTTTTATTTGTCTTTGTTTAATAAAATGTTGCTTTTGTTCATGAAAGACAGTTTTGTTGAAAATCTGGGTTGACAATTACTTTTATGTCAGAACTTTGAAGATAACATTCCACTGTTTTCTGCCTTCTCGTTTCTACTGTGAAGATGTATTTGTCAGTTTAATTGTTCCCTAATAGGCAATACATCTTTTTTCCCTGGAAGCATTTAAGATCTTCTTTTGTTTTTGATGCTCTCTTTATTACTCCTTCTTATGATTCATTGGTCTTCTTGAATCTTAGGATTTCCTCAATTCTGTAAAATTTTCAGCCTTCATCTCATGAAATAGCTCCTTTCCACTGTTCTCTATTATATCTTCCTGGAACTCTGATTAATATTGGTTGAACATTATCATTGTATCCTTCGTATCTTTTTACTTTCATATTTTTAATCTTTTTGCCTTTTCATGTCACATTCTTAGTATGGAAAGACAAAGAGATAAACAGGCCAGGTTAAAGACAGTGATTTAAACAAAAGCCCCATCTTAAGGTCTAGACCACTAGTTAAACAAGGCTGAAGGAATATTTGGTTAAGCTGATCATCTAGTTCACCAATTCTTTCATCTCTGTCTTTTGCCTCTTTGCTTTAATAGGCATATATTCCAGATGACAGTGTCTAGAACATTATTATCAAATTCTGGTTCAGTCTGGGCTAGCATAGGCATCTAAGAGATCCAGTTTGGTAGGTGAGGTAAATAGTAGGATTCTCTGGGCAGAAGAAATACATAGTGTTTAAGGTATTTGAACTCTGTACAATTTGATTCAGATTTCTGCTCTACTGTTTTTTAGATACGTGATATGGTTCCTAATCTTGCTGTACTTCAGTTTTCCCTGCACTGACTGTTAGTATTATAATTATTCCTCCTATTTCAGTTGTACCCTTGTACTCCTAGGAAGATTTGTTGTGATAATGGAGGTAATAGTACAATGTCACATTTTAGAAGGTGAGCTTATGGTAAGACTGCAGGATTCCAAACCCCAGCTTCTACCACTTATTTACTTTGTGTTTTGGGGTCAAATTACTTAATTTCTTTCCTCCTCAGTTTCCTCATCTGTTAAATGTGGGGTAAAATAGTACCTGCCTGGTAGGGTGTAGTGAGGATTAAATGAAATAATACAAGGGCTTAATAAATTATTACTGCTGCATTTATTGTTGTTTTTGTTATCATCAGTATTATTTTTATTGAAGCAGGACTCCATTCAGCAGCTGGAGGACATAGCATCTGGGAGGAAGGAGGTTAGCAAGAACCAGGTGGGAATCAGGACCCCAGATAGGCCGATCAGGTTCAAGACAGGAAATTAAAGCGAAAGGTCAGTTATACAGCCTGGATCAACGGGGAAAACAGTTAGAGAAAGCTGAAGGTCAGTAGGCGCAGAGGTTTCTAACCCCAGGCATGCCTTATCCTGGGCTTATGGCAGCCAGACTTTCCCCACTGCAAAGTATCTGTGCAGATGGGACTTGAAATAAAGTTGTTGGTTCTCAAAGGCTTTGGGGCTTGTGAGACCCAAGGCTGCTGGTTAGAGTTTCTAAGTACCTGTGCTGCATGGAGAAGCCCAGATGGCACAGTGGTTAAGCACTCAGCTGCTAATTGAAAGGTCAGCGGTTTGAACCCACCAGCTGCTCTGCAGAGAAAGAGGTGGCAGTCTGTTTCCGTAAAGATTTACAACCTTGGAAACCCTGTGGGGCAGTTGTACTCTATCTTATAAGGTCACTGTGTGTCGAAATCAATTTAGTGGCAATGGGTAGTAGTAGTAGTGCTGCATGGGACTAAAATAAGCAGGGAATCAGGGTTATAGTCGTAGCAGAAAGTCAAATTGGATTAGATTGAAATGTATAATAATACAACTCCTAAATAACAGTGTTTCACTTCATGAAATATATCATAAGGAAATACGAAAGCATATGCATGATGACGTAGTTACAAAAATTTAATCACAATGGTGTTTAAAATAGTATAAGAATGAAATCAGTCTAAATGTCCAACAATAGAGGATTGATTAAATTTATAAGATATCTATATAATATGAATCTCTGAACTCAGTTAAAATTACATGGAAATGTATTCCTTGATGGGAAAACGTATTTATATAGGGTTGCTATGAGTTGGAATTGACTCAACAGCAACGAGTTTTGTATAGTTAAGCTATAAAAGCAGATTAAAATATTAGAGTATGATCACATTTTGTAGGAAAAAAAACTCATGTCTGTGTCTATTCATATTTGTATCTATAAAGAAGAGGAAGATTTGGAAAAGTATTTACTAAAGTGTTAGTAGTGATTTTTCTTGGATAAGAGCAATAGATTGGCTTATATTTTCTTCTTTCTAATTTCTGTACTGAACATTTATTGCTTTTGTAGTAAGAAAAAATTTTGTATTTTGATTTTCAAGGATAGGCGATAAATATTTTGACATTAGATTATAAATAGAGAATCTCTATCACTATATCACTTTATCATAGAATTTCTTTTTGTTTAAAACTATGAGGCCGTGCTTTTTTTCTAATTCATGTGATTTTGAGTGGTAACTTACTTCTTTAATTCTTGGTGCTGTTTATAAACCTAATCCTTTTTTGTTGTTCTATTTTTTTAGGTCATTGTGTCAATGAGTATAGCATTTGCTCAACAAACTGAATTGTCTAGGATATCTGGGGAAAAAGGAGATACCACACCATCAAAACAACCACATGTTCTCTGTCAGCAAGAAGAACATTTTTTAAATGAAGTGAAATTATCACAGGATGAAGTTTCTTTTCAGACTTTTGAAACAAAAGACATGAAGTTTAAAGAAGAATTTAAACCACTTAGTAAAGAGTTAGGAGAAGATGGAAAGCAAGTTCTATTATCAAATAATGATAATCTTGATGAAATCCTAGAATCAAAGGATCATGAACTGACTATTTCAGAAGAAATGTTCTCCAGAGATAAAACATTTGTATTTGGAGAATCTGTAAGTATGCTTTCCTTGAAATACAGCACTTACAACTAGTTGTGATTTCCTTCACTATAAAAATATTAGCATTAATACTGCTTAGTGGAGGAGGAAGAAAGTATCAAATGAAATCTTGACCTATGATTCACATTATTAGTGTTTTCTTAGTTGTAAGGTATATGAATATGTGACTTAATTTTAGTATTAGAATTTTAAATCTGGTTCATAATATTTTCATTTGTCTTCTATGCATCTTGCATGGTAAAATCTCATTTTAAGTTACATCTACACTGATTTTGTTTCAGCCAATTCAGGATTAATTATACTACAATTTGACAAGATCTATGAATAAAAGATTTGCTAAATTAAATATGGCAGTAATATTGCAAGGAAATAGTTACTATTTAAGAAGACAGTTTAAAGCATTTTACTATCTGTATACCAATTCACTTATTCTTTACGTATTCATTAATGGAGGATCTGTTCTGTGTCTATACTTCAACTTTATTGCTACCTTTAACGGAAGTTATAAATCTTACTTTTAAAATTACCTGAATTCAAATTTTTTTTATGTTTGATAGGTTATGTCTTATTCAGAGGCATATTCAAATAAAATTGTCAACATTTTTTTATGAAATTCAAAACTGGTGAAGTGTTCATGAAAACCTTTAATTTATCAGCAATTGTTTAAGGCAAAAAGACTCATTTAAATAATCTCTTCATGAATGGAATTACTCCTCGAAACCCATTAAGGAGTTGATTTCTTATGAGTATGAGAAATTAGAATATAAAACTTTTATTTCCAAATAAAATTTATTGAGAATAGTTTTTTATCAAGCAGTTCTCTATAGTACTGTGATAATAACTCCATAATATAAATTATCTGGTAAAATTTTTCATATTTTATAAATTTAATTTTAAATATAAATATTTCATTCGTATTGTTTTTCCATTATAAAATGTCAAGAGGAATAATGGAGTTATAGCTTCATTAAGAGTAGAAGGAATTTTTAATCTTTCTTTATTTTCCCACCTTAGAATTAAATTACATCTGAATTAACACTGATGCATAGCAATTTTGGTTTTGGAGAATAACATGTATAATAATGATAAACTAACTTCATGTTGATTTGGAACTATAATTAAGAAAATACCTCTTAAAGTTACCTGAGTTTTAGTTTAATAATGGAAATTTAAAAATCGGGTACTTTGTGGGGTTAGTAGTAGAATTGCTTTCATATTTATTTAAAAATATCAATGCTGACAGATTTTCACAAAATATGATTGAATTTTTATTTTTTTTACTATTGTAGATCCATGATGAGGTTTTGGTGTCCAGCATGGATGCTTCTAGGCAGCTAATGTTAAATGAAGAACAGTTGGAAGATATGAGGCAGGAACTTGTAAGGCAATACCAAGAACATCAACAGGCAACAGAGCTATTAAGGCAGGCACACATGCGCCAGATGGAGAGACAGCGAGAAGACCAGGAACAACTACAAGAAGAGATTAAGAGACTTAATAGGCAATTAGCCCAGGTATGGGACTAATAGTCCCTTTTTCCCCAATTAAAATAGAAGTATTTTTTATTTAGCCTTAAAAAAAGTCAAAATTATTTGCCAAGATCTGAGTAAACTACAAATATTTAACATCAGGAACAGACACCAGCAGCACAATAGCCTTAGGTCTTGTTAGGGACACCTAACTCAACCTTGGAGTGCATTGTCTTCCTACCAGTTTACTTAACTGCTTTTCAGGCACTGGAAAAGGGGCTACAAGGTTGTTTTTTGTTTGTTTTTAAATCATTCCATTAACCATGCATAGCAAAAACTCTTTGACAATCTTGGAACACTTTGTACTGAGGTGCTCTAGTGTGCAGTTGATACCATTCAGTTTTTCCATATTCATTTATAGTTTTGTGAGTCTGCCAGTAAACCAAGGTTTACTTTTCTCTGTCTTTCATCTGTGTTTTTAATCATGAACGGAAATTTTCTGAAGCAGTATGTTTCTGGAACTTTCTCCAGGGAAACATCTCTTCTTAATTTAAAAAATGCAAATTTATATAACATTCTTATTCCTTTTCTTGACTAAATTTAAATCCTTGGCATTTGGGAGCTGGATTCTTGACAATTATCATATATATTATGCTCACAAAATCATTGCAGAAAAGCAAGAAGTAATTATGTGAAATTTCTTTAAAAACAAATGTATTGAACATGATTTTGAAAACTAAAGTAAAAGGAAAAATATAGAGAACTCTTAAAATATATTCTTTCAAATATATATTAATAGGAAAATTGAGACTTGAACATAAAATACATCATTTGGAAAATTTTTTAGTTTTGCTTTTCCACATTGCATTTTGTGAATTCAAACTTCTGAAATTTCAATGCAGAATTGGCATATAAAAATAATATTAAATGAGCTATACAAATTTCTAAGTACTTAGTCTTAATTTTTTTTTTTAAGTTTCAAATTTTGCATTGAATTTTATATATGCTTTTAACCCTTATGATGGGATATGAATCAGAGATAGAATCGGGGCCTGTTAGTCCCAAGGGGTTAAAAGAAATCTAATATTTCTGCTTTTTTCCTCTGTCGCAAACAATATTCTCTCATGACCTTTTTTCTTATTTAGAGATCCTCAATAGATAATGAAAACCTGGTTTCAGAGAGAGAGAGGGTGCTTTTAGAGGAGCTGGAAGCGCTAAAGCAGCTGTCTTTAGCTGGAAGAGAGAAGCTGTGTTGTGAGCTGCGCAGCAGCAGTACGCAAACACAGGTAGTATGGACTTTGGCCCACCTAGGAGCAATGGATCAGCAATGCAGTAGGATTTGTTTGTCTTTGTCGTTGGTGTGAGATGTATTTTTTATAGGCATTGAGCTTAACATATTTGTGATTGCTTACATGTAAGGTAGGTGGAGTTGAAGTGCCTTACGTTCTATTTAAGGTAATTCGAACATGACCTTGCTATATAGCAGCAGCTGTTGTTCCACTAAGGAGCAACCTAACAAACTTCATTGTAGCACTATGGCATGCATTACCTTGAATCCTTTAACATTTTTTTTCATCTGTGCACTAGAATGTTTTATCTTTTTTTTGATAACGATAATCTCTTAATAAAATATAGTTAAATATTATTTCGGACAGTATCTGTCTCGTGCACAGAGGTTTCTGTTTTGCCTCAATAACAATATGGAACAATGACATGCTATTTCCAAGATGACAGGTTTTCCTTCTGTCTTGTCCTCACTACCTTTACACAAACTTGTACAGAGTGAAAATGAAAACGAAGGGGAAGTTGAGGAACAGCCGTTTAAAGAAAAGGAATTGGACAGAAAACTGGAAGATGCACCTCCTGATATTCTGTCCAGTGAAAGGTATACAGAACGTGTACTTTTTCAATACAAAGTGAATTAAAATGATTGTTTTGATGTATTAAACTTTTGTGTCTTTATTTTTATCTCATACACTTACACTTTGTCTTAAAAATCTTTGCTTATTTGTGTGTGAAAGATATCCATATATGTATCATATGTAAAGGGTGATCAGTTTTTAGTCATTAAAATAGACTAACAGAAATTTTGATAAATCTTTTGTATATAGAATAATTTTTGATTGGATATATTGATCATGTACTTAAATCAGTAAATAGTAAGGCATTTCTTGGATGTTGAACCTTTCTTCATTTTATTGTTCTGATATGCTATTTTTTATACTAAAAAATCCACTTGTACTTACAAGTTTATTTCATCCCTATATGGACATGCATTCAGTATAAGCTACCCCCTAGTTTGTTTATGCTGAGGAAAAAATTACTATAAATGTGAATTTTCCACATTCAGCTTTTTTCATGCATTTACTGCATAGCAGATGAGAACTTTTAATCTAGTTTTTTAGAGGATAATGTTCATCATCTGATGGTAACAAAACTTTTCCTTAGTTTAATTTTATAAAGGTTAATATAAAAATATAAAATATTAAATAAGAGTAGTTATACCATATTAATATTAAAAACTTGAAGCACAGTATTTTAAAATTTGTTTTGTTCAAATGAAAATAATTTAGTGTTAAACTAAAACTAATTTTCTACTAACTTAATTTCCTCGTTTTCCAATTTCTGTGACTGTCAACCCTCTTGTGTCCTCCTAACCTCCTTCCTCAGCTTGCATGGAGGGATTTGGCCCCTAAGATTTTGGCTTCCCCATTGGATCATCAGTATGGAACACAGTCAGTATGGAATTCAAACAAGAAAGACAGTGTATGAAAATTAGAGTTACCATAGCAACATGAAATAAACATTGTTTATTTTATATTGTTTATATTATTTATCTCCAATTGGTATGTTTTAAAAAATTATGCAGTGTTTAATTTTTAGGAATTTTTCTAGTGAGTGCTGATAAAATAAGTATTCATATATATTTATATATGTGTGTATATATATGTATATTTTTAAACTATCATTTCTTATAAGTAAAAATATTTTCAAATTGCCTAGTCCTGGGGTTTGGGGCTAGAACAAACTTCATGAAAAGTAAAGGAAATAAAACCCTTGACTTAACTTCCTAGTAACTAAATTATTTAGAGTTTTATTTTTAATTCCTTATGTAAGCAGAGAATTTAATCTAGGTGCAAAAATAGAACTGTCTCTTTCACTTGACAAATACTGGAGGAAAACCTCTCCACTTACTACCTTGTCTTAAAATAGGTATGTCACGTGCCATTGAAAACTGATATCCTTTAACCTGATTGTTAGTAATCTCTGACAGTCTGAAGTTGAGAGAGAAAACACTTAGGCAGACGAGTATTACCATGAAAGTCTTATTTTGTCTACATGTATTATAAAGTTTGCCACTGTAGTGTCTTTGTTGAATTAAGCTGTTGGGAAGAGAGAGTTGTGTAGTTATTTAGAAGATTAATTCACATTAACTGATTAATCTTCTGAATCATCATTTGTAGAAGTATATTTCTTGACATGGAAAATTTTCATGTTAAGCAAAAAAAGCTTACAAGACACTTTGTCTAGGATAATCCCGTTTTTGTTTCAAATGTATATGTTTATGAAAGAGACTGGTTCAGGGGGAGTGTAGGATAGGATTAAAATGTTAACAGTGATTACCTCTGGGTAATGAATAGCCATGAACAGTATTACTAGCTCAGTAACTTACATCTGCTTGTATACCACTACACTTATTAAATTTAAATTTTGCATCTCGACATTTTCTTCTAATCTAGAAACTGTACTGGCTTAAAAGTTTATTTATTTGACATCTTTCCAGTCAATAAAATGCTACATTTTTTTAAATGTTATAGTTCCCTGACTGACCAAATTTTTTCAGAAGAAAACAAATCATTTCATAATGTAATTATTGAAAAAAAAGAAAACAAAAAACACTTCATTGTAGGTGCTCTTGCAAATTATTTTAGTAGAGGATCATGTATTTTTATTTTTCAAATAAGATATATTGTACATTTTTTGTGGGACATAAGCAAAGTGTTTGCTTTAAAAAGATTAAAACATTCTAACAAATGTGTCTATCTATACAGGTATGCACTACAGAAAGCTAATAACAGACTTCTGAAGACCCTCTTAGAAGTGGTAAAGACAACAGCAGCTGTTGAAGAAACTATTGGTCGCCATGTCCTTGGGATTCTGGATAGATCTAGTAAGGGCCAGTCATCTGCCAGCCTCATTTGGAGGTCAGAGGCAGAAGCACCTATAAAGTCATGCATCCATGAGGAACACAGAGGAGGTACTAGTTTTATATGCTGATGAAACTGTCATGATTATATTCAACAAGTCTTGCTGAATTCAAGGGACTTTGCAATGTGTTGAAAATACAGAGGAGAGAGTATTGAAGTGTTCTACCACAAAAAGCCTTCCAAATACATCAAAGGCACTCCTCTCAAAACATCATTATTGTTATAGCATTGGCAGGTGAATGTCTTAGAGTTGTCATCATAGATACCCATGGTTGCTAATATGTCTATATAAACCAGAAGGCTGTTTTATTTCTCTACCAATAGAAGTAAAATTCCACATCCCCACTCAGACTATTGTCAATATCCATAAGGTATTAGCAGCATCCTGAAACCACCCTATAAATTAAGGAAAGTTTAGAAATAGAGAGTTTTTAAGAATGAAACACCAGTTTCGCATACCTGTTGATATGGTTAAAAGAAAGTATAAGAAACCCAAGATTTGATCTTACCTTTGGACTTTCCTGTGCTAAGTCCCTTCCTTCCTTCAGCAAAGTTGTTTGAAATATGACAGAATGTGTGTAGATCTAGAGATAGGTCCTAACATGATGTAGCCATCTTACTTATTCCAGCCTTGTGGGCTAAACCCTTATTTTAGTGTCACGTTGCGGACCTCCAGTCACTTGTTTTTTCACGACTTTTGCTTGCTGGAGAAGGAATCAGGAAATCAAAAGGGGGAAAAGTTTTCGTTAGATGGAGAAAGATGGGATCTGGACTCTTGAGTGAGAAGATCAAACAGTTCACAGCCATTCCGCAACCAAGCACTTCTCCCAGTTAGGAGACTTTCTAAAATGCCAAGAATTTATGCACTTTTTGAGAGCATTCTATTTAAGCTCCATGTGGATGAATGGGGAGAAATTATCCCACTTATGGAAGATTTACTTATTTACAAGTTGGTGAGTAGCATGTTTCTAAGTGCATGGAAAAGCTTGATTGGAATTTTAAGTAAAATTAAAAACACCTCAGTTGAGTTCAAAGACAATTTTAAAAACTAGCTTTTAGTAAAATAAGAACTGAAATAATGCCATATTTTAAAATCTCCTTTAGAATTTTACTCTTTTGAAACTTGGTAGAATTATTTTTTTCAAGTCAGCTTCATTCTTAGTTAAGCTCTTAATCAAGGGCTATTTTATTTTTGCATATAATCTGGACTGTTGAGAAGAATAAGGTAATATTTTCTTGTTCTCAGTGGAAAAGATGTTTATCAAATTACACTTTTTAAAAAACAATTATTTCATAGACTTGTTTCACTTAACTACCTAGGGAGGGATTTTGCTGTTCTTCTAGTAGTACTTAGACTAGATTGACTCCCACGTTCAGAAGACACTCTGAAAAATGTTCTGTAGATCATAAAAAACACTTTTGTTGTTGTTAGCACAAAAAAATGCTAAAATTTCTCTTAGACGTTTCTCAACGTGATTGCTGAAGTGTTTGGCACCTCAAAACAGAAAACTCAATTCTGTAACTGTTCCCATAGTTATAGAAGGAAAGTAACTCAAGTACAGAGGGTTGTGTTTATGTTCATTTTCTATGAGATACCTTAAAAGGACATCTCATCCATTAGCCTACATTCTTTCATAAACCCAAACCAAACCTATTGCTATTGAGTCAATTCTGACCATAGCAACCCTAGAGGACAGAGTAGAACCACCCCATAGGGGTTCCAAGGCTATAAATCTTTACGGAAGCAGATTGCCACGTCTTTCTGCCATGAACTGCCGACCTTTTTTTAGCAACCGAGCACTTTAACTGCTGTGCCACCAGGGCGCCTTCATTCTTACATGCTGTTGTTGTTAGGTGCTGTCGAGTTGGTTCTGACTCATAGTGATGCTGTGCACAAGACGATGAAACACTGACCAGTCCTGTGCCATCCTCACAATCGTTGTTTGAGCACATTGTTGCAGCCACGGTGTCAGTCCATCTCATTGAGGGTCTTCCTCTTTTGCTGACCCTCTGCTTTACCAAGCATGATGTCCTTCTCCAGGGACTGGTCCTTCCTAATAACCTGTCCAAAGTATGTGAGACAAAGTCTTGCCATCCTCGCTTCTAAGGAGAGTTCTGGCTGTACTTCTTCCAAGACAGATTTGTTTGTTCTTTACCAGCAGTCCATGGTATATTCAATATACTTCATCAACACCAGAATTCAAAGACATCAATTCTTTGGTCTTCCTTATTCATTGTCCAGCTTTCACATGCATCTGAGGTGATTGAAAATACCATGGCTTGGGTCAGGCATACCTCAGTCATCAAAGTGACATCTTTGCTTCTTAACACTTCAAAGAGGTCTTTTGCAGCAGATTTTCCCAGTGCAGTAAATGCAGTACATCATTTGATTTTGTAATTGCTGCTTTTGTAGGCATTGATTGTGATCCAAGTAAAATGAAATCCTTGACAATTTCGATATTTTCTCCGTTTTTAATGGTGTTGCTTATTGGTCCAGTTGTAAGGATTTTTGTCTACTTCATGTTGAGGTGTAATCTACACCGAAGGCTGTGATCTTTTATCTTCATCAGTAAATGCCTCCAGTCTTCTTCGCTTTCAGCAAGTAAGGTTGTGTTGTCTGCATTTTGCAAGTTGTTAATGGATCTTCCTCTAGTCTTAATGCTGTGTTCTTCATATAGTCCATCTTTTCGGATTATTTGCTCAGCATGCAGATTGAATAAGTATGGTGAAATGATACCCCTGACACACACCTTTCCTGATTTTAAACCACGCAGCATCCCCTTGTTCTGTTCGAACCACTGCCTCTTGGTCTGTGTATAGGTTCCTCATGAGCACAATTAAGTGTTACGGAATTTTTCAGTGTTATCCATAATTTTTTATGATCCACACAGTTGAATGCCTTTCCAAGTCACTAAAACACAGGTAGATGTCTTTCTGGTATTCTCTGCTTTCAGCCATGATCCATCTGACATCAGCAATGATATCCCTGATTCCATATCCTCTTCTGAATCTAGCTTAAATTTCTGCCAGTTCCCTGCTGCTGTACTGCTGCAAGCGTTTTTGAATTATCTTCAGCAAAATTTTACTTGTGTGTGTTATTAATATTATTCGATAATTTCTGCATTCTGTTGGATCGTATTCTTGCATAGCTACATCTAAATCTTCTAACATAGATGAAAGATTTTTATGTCCTACTTTAAGATATCCACTAATAGTGTTTCAACTGTAAGTAACGTTCTCAGTTCAATTCTACAAACATTTATTGAGCAATTTCTCTATGCTTTCTGCTTTATAGCAATTCATAGTCTAGCGAGGGAGACACTGAGAGTCTGATTCAAGGCAAGGTAAAGTCACAGCACTTAATATTTTACTTAAAATCACTTTATGTATTTGAATCAACTAAGCCTTTTAAATATTTAACTATGACTGATTCGGAGAGAATAACATCAAGATACAAGAAGAAGAATTAAGTCCACAGTTAAGAAATATACTATATAGAACATTATAGCAGAAATAAGAGTTTTGCTAGTATTAGCATCATTGGTTATGATGTGCACATTCTATTTAATTACTTCATGTTTTTGTGTTCAGCACTAATGTGCTAGTCTTACTAATAAAATTAAGATGATACATAATATCATTAAGTGACACTTATCAGTTCCATTTTGCATCTTGAAGGATATATTGAATTAATAGACTTTATAATATAAAACCTTCAGTTTTCTCATAAACCTTGAAGAACGTATTAGCTTTAAAATATTGACACTGTTCCATATGTAAGAATTTTTTCTGGTCATCCTTCATATTTTAATGGAATCATTATTGTAAAAACTAAAATGTACCTTGAAAATATTTCCCTGATGTCTTATTTAGTATAACATAAAAAATTCAATCTTAATCTGATTATGAAGCAATTTTTGCTTTTCAGTTTTTAATATATAGCTTTGTGTTGTAAGTAATGCTTATGGTTGATTTTCAGCCTTCAAGTCTGAACTTGTTTCAATTTTAAACATGTATGGACTTGTTGCCTCTCTTAAAAAAAAAAAAGATTTCCTAATGTTTGCTTCCTCGTAACAGTAACCTGGTTTATAGAATTGAAGGGACATTTTGAGCCCTGTGAAATCACTTGAACTTGAGTAAATATTAGACTCAGTTCATAAAATGAGTTCCTCAGGATTTGTTGAAAGAAAATTTTCTTCTAGGCCTGCAGTGTGATGGTTCATTGTTAGAATGTCCACCTCTCTAGTAGAAGACCAGGGACTGAATCTCATTTACTCTAGCTTCCTTTTGGAGCAGTGTGAGTCAGTGGTTTTCAGTTGGAGTCCTAGGAATTGTCAGAGGACCATTGGAGCAGCGGAAGACTCATATCACTTACCATGATTTAACCTGAGGACCGTATTGTTGTCCATCCTGGAATGAACATAGTATAATCCTTGAAGTAAATGGTTATAAAATTTAAGATCATTCACAGCTTGTATCCAGCCTGCTTTCCAGCTCCTTTTATCTCTCTCCCCTACCTCATCCCTGCTTCTCCATATACTTTTTGCTCTGTAAAGCCTTGGGTTCCCATCACTTCAGACTATTCTCTGTATACATGAGAAAGAAAATGTCACTAGAATGTGCTTAGTTCCTCAGATAAAGATGCTATATAATACAGGCATTTTTTAAGCCCCAACTAAAAGCTATTAACATTTTTCGCTTCCATAGCTTTTTCGAACGTATTTATTTTCTAGACCACATTAATTTGATTTAGTAACTTTGCGGTATACTTTGGACTGTACTTTGTGTGCCTGAATCATTTTGAATTCTAGGATCATTTTGAATTCATAAACATTTAGAAAGTACTAACCCCTATTATCAGAGCATTTAATTTTGAACACTTGGAATAGTATAAATAAATATCAGTCTGGTCTGTTTTTTAACTTTGAGAATAAAAATAACAAAGTGAAAGTTTTCTCAGCTGTTACACTAAGAATCAGATAGACCTATGTAATAGCAAACATATAAATCATTTCCTAGAATGCAGTTTCAAACTCTTCAGCCAGTGACTTGTACAGAGGAGGTGTTTAGTGAGTATTGAATTGTGCTAAATTCAGACCTTGTATCTGAAACTGCATCTGATCTCATTATTGCATGAGATTGAGATAATTCTATGTGGCACTGGCTACTTTAGCAAGACGAATTTTAATATATAGCTCTTATTCTCCTGGGTGACTGTGACAAACTGAATGTTTATTCTAAGCACTTTGAAAATTAGAGTTTCCTCTGCTTTTAATTTGTTAACTTTGGACAGTTGCTGACAACTAATATGTATTACATATAATAATGTAATTCAGGTCATTTCATTGAATGTAGCATGCTACCATAGTTGAGTATTGTATTTCATGACAGTGATGAATAACATGCTTTTGTTTTAGTTTAGAGAAAACATTTCCAAAGCTTATCTTCTGCCCGTGTAAGCTCAATTTTCTTTACATAAGAATTAAGGCTAGTGTGAATAGATAAATCCATAGTTAATTTAGAACTGATCATCAGTCTAACCCCTTCCCAGTACAAGCAGTCCCCAGGTTACGAACGTTCCACTGAAGTGCAACCCATAGTTACAAACCAACCCTTGTAAAGCCTATTACATTAAAAATTCGAAGTACATACAGTGGTTCATAATAACGGACAGGCACTACTTTGTGAATGCACATTAAAACATTATTATTACTGTATTATTATGTTAAAGATATTTTAGTATATCTGGAAGTGTTCCTTTAATGTTTTTTTGTACATAGAAAGGTACACTATGTCCTATATACTAAGACAGACATTTGACTGACTGACGTTAGATATGAACTGTACCTAACTGTTCCAACTTACATACAAATTTTACTTAAAGACAGAATTAGGAACGGAACTCATTCGTAATCCAGGGACTGCCTATATACCTCTTAAACAAAAGCAGCAAGCTGTAAAATGATCTTAGTCCCCTTTACTGTATAGCCATAGTGGGTCATGCTGCCCAGTGTAGTGCTCAAAAATCAAAGGGCCTGCTGCAGACAAATTCAAGCACTTCTTCTACCCTCCCATGTACCTTTTCTATCCCATTGCACAGTATTTTTCTTTTCATGTAGTTTTATCATTACATTATAAAGTCCTTGAGATTAGGAATGATATCTTATCACCTATGTGTCACCATTACTTAGTAAATCCTACATGGTGGGTACTTATTAAATATCTGTTGAAAGTTGTTGTAAAAGAAAGAATACTAAATAACCCAAACATTAATTATTGTAAAGCCCTATTAGTATAGCATTATCCTTCTCATTCTTATCTGTTCAGTTATTGAATAACATTACTTTGTGTGTTTGCATATTTTATCATAAATCATAATCCACTTTGTTTTGCTGCAATGTTATTATAATACCTGATAGTTTTAATGATTTTGTGCTTTAATTTGATTTTATTTTGTAACTTTTTAAAACTATATTAATTGTAATTAATTTATGCCTTTAAAATATTGTTATTCTAGTTACAGATGAATCTGTACCCTCTTATTCTGGAAGTGATATGCCAAGAGATGACAGTAGCATGTGGTCAAAAGTAACTGAGGAAGGAACAGAGTTGTCACAGCGGCTCGTGAGGAGTGGTTTAACTGGAACTGAAACAGACCCTGAAAACGAAGAACTTATGCTGAACATTAGTTCTCGGCTACAAGCAGCAGTTGAAAAACTTTTGGAAGCCATTAGTGAAACTAGTAGTCAGGTAACCTCCTGATATTTTTAATATATACTGAATTTGAAGTAGGTTTTCTTTTAAGCAGTGGAATGATGAAATCTTCTTCCTCTGCTGTCCCACAGGAATTTAATTAGGCTCCCCTTTAATAATTGGTTTCTTTGTGATAACCAATACTGATATCATTATTCTTCTCAGGTAGAAAGCGTTAATTTAATACACTGATGGGCCCTCCCCATTCTAAAATTTAGCATTGTTTTAATTTTCAGATTTTCTAGACTCTTACACGTTACTTTTTTGATACCCAAAGAGATCTTAATTTCACCATTATATGAAATGTTACAGTAAAATATATTAATTATATACCTTAAACTGTATTCTCTAATATGTCATAACACACTAGTATTACAATTTGAGGACAAATCAAAGTTGAAATTCTTTCATGTGATTTTTACATCCTTTTCACAAATACGAATAGATTACTTCACTTTACAATCCCTTAATTGGAAATTAGAATGTGGGACAGTTTCTACATTAAAGTAGTTTTTATGGAAACTTAAAAAATATATATAATCATTGTATTTATAACATAAATTGCAATTTTCTCTGTCTATAAAATTTTACACCATGTATGGTAATTGCCTGTTAAGTTACTGTATTCAGAATTTTAAAATAAATTCACTTATTTAAAACTGTTTAACCTAAAACATCTGTGGAATCATAGCTACCATGTTAATCAAATGAATTCACCATTGTGATCAGCTACATGGTCAGTATTATTAACATTATTTTGATATTTTTATTCAGAGCACCCTAAATCTAGGTATTTCACGGTGTAGGAAAACAGAATTTAAGAAGTTGAAAGAGTGTCTTTGTTCTCTTATTTCTGATGTCTAACTTTCATTGATGCTACTTTTTTTCCATAAGAAATTATTTAGTATGGTATGCTTCTGCAATAGCAATGTCTTGGACTTAGCAAATTTGAAAAATATTGTTATATATTTGGTGGTTTAATGCCATATTCATTTACTTTAAGTCAGGTTACTGATTATAGGTCATTTCTTGAGTCATCTCTTGGCTAGTGACACTTGAAATAATTTGTTAAACATCTGCTGCTTGGTTAACTTATCGTTATCAATATATATTATTTTTTTCTCTTTGTAACTTGATACTGGGATTCAATGAGAAAGACATCAAAACAACATATATTTCCAGTGAAATAATTGCCATCCGAAGAATAGTCTTCAGATATGACAGTTAACCAGAGTTTTTCACAGATTCATTCTTCTTCATTTGGGGAGAGTCTAAATCCTCTTTCATGATTTAGAATGAACTGTATCTTTAAGAAAAATAGAATCCTGAAATTACCACACATTGCAATGAGAGTTCACTAAAGAGCCAGAGAACTATGCCCTATACTCTTATACTTCTGCATTGTATGTTGATAGACTAGCCAAACTTAAGTATTCATATGTAGTTAAGTAGGGCTCAAAAATTTTTCCATAGGTACATTCGGAAGGTGTAATATGCTATGTAGTTATTTAACAGAAGAAATTGCTATCCTTGGGCAATTCTAATTTTCTGGAACTCTCTTTCACAACGGGTATAAAATGATTGAAAAACTTTTGCTTCAGTGGCTCAAAATTTTTCTTGAGCATCGTAAAGAACCAGAAGTGTAGTATTCCTGAAAACTCAAATCTTTATGTACTTACCAATAGCAAAAGGGTGACTGTCTTAGTTACCTAGTGCTGCCATAATAGAAATACCACAAGTGGATGGCTTTAAAGAACAGAAATTTATTTTCTCACAGTTCCGGAGATTAGAAGTCCAAATTCAGGATCTGGCTGTAGGGAGAGGTCCTTCCTCATCTGTTTCAGTTTCTAGTACCAACAATCCTTGGCATTCTTGGGCTTGTGTTGTGTCTGTTTCCATCGTCTGTCTTAATCTTCCCTCTATGTGTGTGTCTCTGTGTTTGTTCTGGTCTTTTATACTTTAGAAGTGATGAGGCTTAGGATCCAGCCTGAACTGGTATTGCCTTATTAACATAACAAAAGAAAAACCCCTGTTTCCAAACAGGGTCATATTTGCAAGTGCAGGGGTTAGGATTTCAACACATATTTTGGTGGGACACAGTTCAGTCCATAACATTGATCTTTAGTGCATATGACAGTAGTGGTCCCATCTTTAACTAAAACTTTAACAATGAGTTATTTTTTTATTGCCAACAGCCCAAGTGCTAGTAAGGAAATGCCACCAAGAAAAACCAGCTTCGTTTGTGTTATTACTTTTAAAAGCCACTAAATTACACTCTTGGATCAAAAAATTTTATTTCAGCCTCAGGTTCAGTAGATTTTATTTAAACGCAAACATTGCAACTGTGAATGCTATGTCATATTGTGAAATTCTGTAGCTACTATAATAAAATTCACATTTTCCAGTAAAATTCACTACTTCTTAAAGTCTTTGCTTTTCTGATTAACTTAAGCCCTATATTGGCTTTCTTTTAGAATGCTTAAGCTTAAACCACATTTACATTATGCTGCCCACTGAATCACCTGAGCCAGTTCAGGCATTTTTTCATTGTTGCTTTCCAGCACCTTTAAAGGTGAATGCATATGCATCATAGTTATCCCTTTGACTCTGTGGAAGTTGTATAGGATAGATGATTCTATATGTAATTTCTACATGATCCTGCTTTTTTTTTTTTTTTTGGCCTATTTCAGCCATATTAGTATTTTAATTTCTGTAATTAGTACTTTGTTTTGTGCCATGACAACAACTACTAATACTATTCTCCTGTTGATCTCTATTAAATTGTGGTGGCCTGGATCTTGACCAGGTTAATAGCTGTTGCTAACTACTTGATAGCATTTTAAATTATGGCAGGCTAATTACGGCAGTACAATATTTGTCTCCTGACCTGCACCATGGAAAATGGTGAATAAATCACAAGTTATCAGTGATTGGACTTGTTCCTACAGGCTACTAAAGAAACTTCCCCATAGTCTGTTAATGCTGCCAGCAGGCAAGTGTGTGGGGTCTACCTAACAGTCTGTTCCCCAGGCCAAGACCATAGCTCATTGCAACTATTTGCTTATGTGACCAGGTAGTGAAGTACAGTAGGAACCTGGCCATGGATGACATTTTCCAGATTATTTTCAATTAGTTAAATACTAAAGCAACACTGTGTTATTCTGCTTTTGCTGTATTATTTTAGATTAAATATTACAGAAGAGACCACAGAAGCTTTGCTTGGAGGAGTAGTTTTCCAAGTGTGTTCCCCAAACCAGCATCACTGGGGGACTTGCTAGAGATGTAAATTCTCAGGTCTCACCTTAGACCTACAGAATGAATAACTGGGGATGAGGGCCAGCAAACTATGTTTTAACAAGTCCTTTACACGATTCTGATGCACACTGAAGTTTGAGAACCACTGATGTAGAGAATATTAGTATAATGTTCAAATTTGTCAGCCTTAATTTCAAAGTGTTCTACTAATACCTATTATGTGAAAGGTTGAACTCATTAGTGAAATTAGGTATAAAAATGAGGTATTTCTTAGATGAGTTATAATTTTAAGGCAACAAGAATAGGAGCTTTCTAAAACTGTCCTTTAAACTAAATTTAGTTTAGTTACTAATCTTCCATAATGGTATTCTCATTAATAATTAAAATTATTTTGAGCCTGATAAATATATTTAACAGTCAGTTAGATTGACACAAAAATTTATAGTTTTGTGAAATGACTGGTATTCTATTTTCCTCTTAATTTGTCAGTGTTTGGTTCTTCATAATAGAATATTTTACTTTTAACCTTGTTTTTTTTTTTCTTGTTATAAAAACAGAACTGGGAGGTTTTGTTAAAATTGTTGATAGAACAGAATTGTTAACAGTCTAATAGTTAAAATAGACTTGGTGGGGAGGGGGCAGACGCATAGGAACCAGTTAGAAAAGTCACTTGCCCAGGCTTACAAGTTGGTAGGTGGTAGAGTTAGAATTTGAATCCAGGCAGTCTGGCTTTAGTCCATGCTCTTAACCACTACTTTTTCTGCCCTTAGAAAAAGAAAAGAGTGAGCCACTGTGTCAATTACTGCTGATAGGTCTTTTAAGATACAGACTAAGGAATGGATTTTGAAATCTGGAGGTCATCAGTGACCTTACAAGAGCAATTTCAGTTAAGTGGTAGAAGTGAAAGCTTGATACAAGAGAGAATGAGAGGAGAGAAAGTAAAGACTTAAAAGACAGTAGAAGCTAAGTCACTAGGTCAGAAGAAAAATTGTGGCAGATTTGTGATTTGGAGCTTGTGTAAACCAGTATGATGTGTTTGAGGAGCAACAGTAGTGTTGTATCGTAAATACCCAGGGTGGAACATGGGAAATGGATAGAAAGCGAGTATAGAGGAATAGGTAGTGGTTACATGTCAAAGTCCCTTGTGGGCTATGTTAAGTAATTGTAACTGTATTATGAAAAGTGTGGGGAGCCCTAATATTGTTAGCAGGAAAATAATATCAATTTTGTGTTTTAGAGAGATTGCTCAGGCAGCAGTGTGATGGGTGGATGGGCAAGAGGGTGGTAAAAAAGATGCTGAATGTAGAGAGACAGAAGACTCTTACAACCTTCTGAGAGGTGATAAGAGATCAAGTTAAGGCAGGAGGGAAATGATTTGAAAGCTATTTAGGAAGCTGAATTTGATAGAACTTGGTATGACTGAGTGGATGTGGGGATAACGAAGCGGGGGAGAACACCAGGGATGAATCCTTAACTGACCAAGCTGTTGATTATTTCATTTTCTGAGATAGGGGATGTAAAAGACATGGATAGAGTTCAGTTTTAGATAAGCTGAGTTTGAGATGACTGGAGGGGGCATCCAGGTAAAGATACTCACTAGGATATGGAGTTTGGGGAGGCATTTACAGGCATTTGAAGGTTTTGGGGGGTGTACAAAGAGCTAATTTTCGAGCTGGTAAAATGCTGACATTTAAAAGAGAGTAAAGATAGTTAAAACTATAAAGGAGATTGAGAATGAAAGATAAAAGGAAAATCAAGAGAATAGGGTCATAAAAAACAAACGAGGAGAGAGTCAGGGTCAGATACCATGGAGAGGTAAGAATTGAGTGTCCATTGGATTTGTCTGTAAGGTGTCATCAGTAACCTTGGTGACAATATTTTAATGGAGTGATAAAGGAGGAATTCAAAAATTCAAGGAGTTGAAGAAATAGAGTAATTTCTTGACATCTAGCTGTGGAGAAAGCAGAAGAGCACTAGCTTAAGAAGAAGAGAGTGATCTTTTTAAGTTGGAATAGTTTATATTGGGTAGCAATGGAGAAGTGGGAGATGGCAGGAGAGAGGGGATGGGTTTTATGGACCCAAGTCCTTGGGATAGGTGAGAATGGAATCCAGAACACGAGTGTGGCTATTGGGGAAAGGGATTGTTGAAAGTGATTGTGGGCTTGTGGTTATGGGTGGGGTAAATTTCATTGAAAAGTTTCCATAAATCTAAGTAAATACTGTCACATATTCAAGGTTCTTTCTTTCTTTTCTTTTTTAGTGGTATAGTTTTCTGTGTTGTGTAATTTTAGTGAAAGGTGATTAACCCTTATACTTGGTTTTAAGGTTTTAGGCTGCATTAGGTTCCATAGGTACATCCTGCTTTAATAAAAGAATTAGTAAGCTTTTTCTTTACTATCAGGACATTGGACAAGTACTTGCCTTACAGGCTGATTTCATAATATGTATATTACCGGAGATTTTTACTTTGTGTATTTGATTTGAGAAGTAATTTGCCCAATGGTATGTACAAGTCCATATAATAATACATTTATTATGATGAGTTTTACTTCTCTTTTGCCTAGGCAGGCTACCATGAAATCAGGCTTATATTCAACCTATTGATAATTTCCTCTTGGTTGGGATAGCTTTCATTGCTGTATTAGGAAAAATGCTTAGAGACTACCTTTAGGCTCTGTCTTAATAATCTAATGCTGCTGTAACAGAAATACCACAAGTGAATGGCTTTAATGAACAAAAGTTTACTCCCTCATAGTTTAGGAGGCTAAAAGTACAATTCAGGGTACCAGCTCCAGGGGAAGAGTTTCTGTCTCTATCAGTTCTTTAGGGAAGGTCCTTGTCATCAGTCTTCTCCTGGGTCTAGGAATGTCTCAGCTCAGGGACCCTGGGTCCAAAGGATGCCCTCCGCCCTCAGCTCTTCTTTCTTGATGCTCAATTCTTCCTCTCTGCTCAATTCTCTCTTTTATATTTCAAAAGAGATTGGCTCAAGATACAGTCTAATCCTGTAGGTTGAGTCCTGCCTCATTAACATAACTGCCACTAATCCTGCCTCAGTTACATCATAGAGGTTAAGATTTACAACACAAACGAGAATCTCATCAGATCACACAATATGGGAAATCATGGCATAGCCAAGTTGATACACATTTTTTGGGGAC
This sequence comes from Trichechus manatus latirostris, assembly GCF_000243295.1. Lineage (NCBI taxonomy): Eukaryota > Metazoa > Chordata > Mammalia > Sirenia > Trichechidae > Trichechus > Trichechus manatus. The sequence goes on from NW_004444189.1 coordinate 1,150,025, forward strand.
ACAATCCAGTCCATAACAGGCCTTAGAAAGGTTCTCTCTTTAATTCAATCTTCATTCAGTAGTCTTTTTGTTGTTCTACAGAAAAGTTATCTTTGAGATTCTTGGATCAAGCAGAAATAGAAATCAGTCTGTTCTGTGGGAATAGTCATGCATCAATTAGTTTTCCAGAATCTGGAGGTACTATTTAGAGCCATTAAAAAAAAAAAAAAAAAAAAA
>NW_004444189.1:1150340-1170042 GCF_000243295.1 Trichechus manatus latirostris
GGCATTTAAAGAAAATCTGAATAAATAAAACATTTCAAAATATTGTTTTTTTATATTAAGTTCATAGGATTGTCAGTTAATATATGTGCTGTCAACTTTGTTTATTTAAAATTTACAATTCATAGTAGTCTTTAATTTTTATTAATATGCACTATTTTTAATTTAATGCTTGTTTGTTGCAAGACACTAAAATAAAACTTTTATAGCCATTAAAAAAAAAAAAAAAAAAAACCAGGCTCATCGAGTCAATTCCAACTGATAGCAACCCTACAGGGCAGAGTAGAACTGCCCCATAGGGTTTCCAAGGAGCAGCTGGTGGATTCGAACTGCTGACCTTTTGGTTGGCAGCCAAGCTCTTAACCACTATTCCACCAGGGCTCTGATATTTATGTTTTTTATTTAGAGCCATAGGAGTATATTTACCAAGAGATTCTTTTACGCCCTGGAAGAAATTAATGAATAAGGAATTTACTCCCACAGAGTTGATTTTCATTATAGGATAACGTCTCATGAGTTTCCTAATACTCATTTTTGAGAGTAATGGAACCTAAACTACATGCGTCTATATTTTCTCAAAAAGAGACTTTTCCTGAGGATGAAACAGCAGTATGTACTAACTTTTTGTTTTGCTAGTGTTGTGTTGTAAACATAACTAGAATCAAAGTATTGAAACACCTAGACACTGCCATCTGATTTGCCCCAGTGTGCTTAGCACTGGTCAGGGCTCTGTCAGGGTCTGTACCCTGGATTTAGTCCCTCAGCTAAATAAGTAAACAAATCAAAATCCAAAAGAGAGCAATGGAAGTGTTTTTACAGTGAGGAAGATGACGTATGGGGAAAGATTAAATAACTTGACATTAATGTTTAAATTAAAACTGTTTAGTTTGGGAAACCTAATGCTATACTGTAGATAAATGGCCTTCAAATATACAGTAAGCTCTTGAATATCATAAACCTGAGGGTAATGAGCTAGTGTGGATAATTAAAAAATGTGTCCCTCTAAAAATTGAAGTCATTTTATTTGAACTCTTTTTTTTTTTAAATCTTTAGGAGAAAAGTTTAAGGACATGGCAATATATGAGTAAAACAATCAGGATATCTAATGCAAACAAAGTATAATATTAATTATATAAAGAATAGGTTATAGGGAAATACATCAAAATGTTCATAATGAGTTTTTTATTTTTATTTTATTGTGCTTTAGGTGAAAGTTTACAGCGCAAATTAGTTTCTCGTTTAAAAACTTATACACAAATTGTTTTTGTGGCATTGGTTGCAATCCCCACAGTGTGTCAGCACTCTCCGCCTTTCTACCCCAGGTTCCCCGTGTCCATTCGTCCAGTTTTCCTGTCCTTTCCTGCCTTATCATCTTTGCTTTTGGGCAGGTGTTACCCATTTGGTCTTGTATAGTTGATTGAACTAAGAAGCACGTTCCTCACATGTGTTATTGTTGTTTTATAGGCCTGTCTAATCTTTGGCTGAAAGGTGGGCTTTGGGAGTGGCTTCAGTTCTGAGTAGGGTGTCGGGGGGCCATAGTCTTAGGGTTCCTTCAGTCTCTGTCAGGCCAGTAAGTCTGGTCTTTTTGTGTGGATTTGAATTTTGTTTTACATTTTTTTTCTGCTCTGTTTAGGTCCTCCACTGTAATCCCTGTCAGAGCAGTTGGTGGTGGTAGCCAGGCACCATCTAGTTCTTCTGGGCTCAGGCTGGTGGAGACTGTGGTTCATATGGTCCATTAGTCCTTTGGATTAATATTTTCCTTGTATCTTTGGTTTTATTCATTCTCCTTTGCTTTGGAGGGGTTGGGACCAGTAGATTTATCTTAGGTGTGGCTGCTTGCAAGCTTTCAACACCACAGATGCTACTCTCCAAAGTAGGATGTAGAATTTTCTGTATGAGTTACTTTATGCCAGTTGATCTAGATGTCCCCCAAGACGGTGGCCTCCAGCCCTCAACCCCAGTAACTTGGTACCTCAAGGTATTTGAATGTGTCTAGGAAGCGTCTGTGGCTTTGTCTTGGTCAAGCTGTGTTGACTTCCCCTATATGTGTGTTGTCTTTCCCTTTACCAAAGTTGATACTTGTCTACTATCTAGTTAGTAATTCCCCCTCTCCAACCCTCATCTGTCTCATAAACATAAAAGATTATTTTTTTTCCTACGTGTAAACCTTTTCTTGAGTTTTTATAGTAGTGATCTCATGCAATATTTGTCCTTTTGTGAATGACTTATTTCACTCAACGTAATGCCATCCAGATTCATCCATATTGTGAGATGTTTCATGGATTCATCATTGTTCTTTATTGTTGTGTAGTGTTCCATTGTGTGTATGTACCATAGTTTGTTTATCCATTCATCTGTTGATGGGCACTTAGGTTGTTTCCATCTTTTTGCTATTGTGAATAATGCTGCAGTAAACATGGGTAGGCATATGTCTATTCGTGTAACAACTCTTATTTCTCTAGTATATATTCCTAAGAATGGGATTGCTGGATCGTATGAAATTTGTATTTCTGACTTTTTAAAGAGGTGCCAAATCGTTGTCCACAGTGGTTTGAACTGGTTTTGATTGCCACAAAAAAACAATTTCACACATTTTCTGAGCAGAACTTCAAACCAGTTCATTCCAGTTTGAACCCCTGCTAAGAATTTACATTTCCACTCCAGATATACTGAATCAGAATCTATGGTTTAACAAGATCCCCGGTGATTCTTACATGTAATAAATTTTGAGAATCACTGCTCTACTAGTGGTTCTCAGAATTGGTCCCTAACCAGCAGCATTAACATTGCCTGGGAACTTGCTAGAAATGCAAATTCTCAGCAGTTTCAAACCCGACTGAACAGGCTCAAAGCCCTGTTTCTAAGATGAAAAAAAATACAATATAATTTGAATTATTTTAATTCACGGTCACCTTTCTGAAAATCAATTGCTATAATGTACTATCAGTGAATATACTGTTGTTATGAGGACTGTTTGCCGCCGTCCTAAATCGTTTGATCTACCGCTTTTTTGAGGTTTTTTGGTTTTTTTCCCTTTCTGGTTTTTCTCTTTTCTTTGTGGTTAGTTCTTATCTTGACCTACATGTTGCTGTTTATGAGGAGATAGCTCTTACTTACAGGTTTTTGTTTTTGCTTCAAATAAGAGAAGTTAGACACCAACTTATCAAAATAAACTAATTTGCAGAGAGAACAGAGAGAGAGGTAGTGACATGCTAAGTATGTTTGTCACCACTTCTTGAAGTTGAACAGCTAGGATATTGATAATTTTATATCTGCCAGAGTTCCAGTAAAATCAGATTTAGCTGTAGCCGTGGTAGGGCTAGGCTTCCATCTTACACAGATGCTAAGACATCTTCACAGACTAACTAGAGGAATCACATAATAATGAGAAATTTGTCATTGCCAAGAGAAGAGGTGGCTAGCTGCCCCTCCCCTGCCCCACACCTTCTCTTTGTAGATGGTGAGCACATTTTCTCTGCCTTACTGGTTAACCCATTGTGAAGGATTTGGGTATTGGCTCCTTTAAATAATGTTTTGTACTGTAAGTGTCAATAAAATGGATTTTTGTTGATATTACCTGGTTGCTTTTGTATGGGATTTTCCATGTTAGACAAAGGCTTTGTAGATTTAAGATATTTAGTTATTGGACAGAGAAAAGCCACCAAAAGTAAAGCTTTTTGCTTTATTGAAAAAAAAAGAACAACTTTTATTATTGAGAACTTCTAAATATTAAAAAGTAAGGTGTTTATCTTTAAATATTCTGAGTGGCTAGTTGATTGACTATTCCAGTTTCTGGAATGACCAGAGGCTAACTCACTGCTCTTATTTGTCACTTGGGGTTTTAGTCAGAGTTCATAGGATATGTTACGTGGTGTAATTACCAACTATTATATGCAGTACAGCTTAAAAGTGTGTTTTTTTTTTCCTTAACATTTCCTCTGTAAACAATTCAGTGTGAAAATAGATTATAGCTGAACTGTCTATATTTCATTTCAGTGGCTGCACAAAAGAATGACTATTAGTTCTAAGGAGAACGGAAGCAAGTGCTTATTTAGTTTTCCAGAAATGAGGATTATTTGATGTACTTGAAGAACTAGATTAGAAATGTGGACTCAAACATACTGATTTCACATTTGTAAATTAAAACAATTTTTTTAATGGAATGGAAAAACACCAGCTTATTTTAGAAGCATTATAAGCTTGCCTAAATGCCGTATTCAGCGCTCTGAGGTGGAACTTGGATCCTGTTAGGCAGGCTTTTTGTGGGCGGGAATAATGCACATTCCACCTGTCGGTGTACCTGTAGGTAAAGACAGTACACCACACCCTCTATTCTGAACCTTTTCCTCAGGGGAAACTGACTAGAATCCTTTGGCTCAGCATGAGAGACTGAATAGCTCAGTTCAGAAGAGCTTTTCCTTTTGAATTGAGTGAGGCAGCAAGAACGAGGGAAATAATGTTGCAACTGCATTTCTCAAGATTGCTATGCTACTATGGAGATTTAAAACTTGACTTTTCCTGCCGGGTTCTGCCTGGAAGGCTTAGTTATTAACACAGACATATATTTGATGTTGAAAGTTGTTTTATTGCCAAGCTAATTAGATATTTATGTTTTCGTTCTTCTGTTTTCTCAAGGATTTAATTATTCTAGTTGAAAAGGGGTTATTTTTGTTTGTTTAATTGTTTTTGGTTTTGTTTTTGTTTTTTAGTTTTGTTTTTGTATGAAGACTGATGGAGTGTTTTTAAATTTGTAGGGATATTTTTCTGGACTTTTCCCTCCCTTTTATTGTTCAGTTGTATGGATTAATTTCATAATATTTATTTGATAGTGCCAAAAAGAATTTTCATACTGGTATGAAAATTTTATCTGGATAAACTGAAAAGAACTTTTTAAATGTAGTGAACAACTGATAAAGCACATGAGGAAGATTGGCATCTGCATCTTCTAGAATGGATTCTTACAGTACTCATTTGGCAACTGTCAGACTCAGTGGCTCTTGGTTGGAAGAACAAGATGAAGACATTTATGAGGTTGAATCTCGCATCCCTTTACCAAATCCTTTTCCTCTCTGTGAACATTTGGATGAAAATAATTCAGTAATTGTTAATACTTCTATTTTTCATTTTATTCATAAAAGAAATGGGCACATATTAAAGCTTATTTCTAGAATTTCACTGCCTACTCCTCCTTATTCAGTAAGTATGAAAAAAATATTGATTTAGTTAAAAATCTGTGTATAACGAGAAGTGAAATTTTAACTGTCTTTAGGAAGGTTAAATGCAATAGCGGCTTGTTTGTTGTTGTTTGGCGTGTTGCTCTGCGTTCATCATGGATATATTGACGGACTACATTTGGTCTGGCAGCGTTTCATTTTGTTGTATGTAGGGTCACTATGAGTCAGAACCGACTTGTCAGCACTTAACAACAACAAATTTGGTCTAAGAGCCCCAGCTTGGCAGAATGAGATAATATTACAGTTCTTCAGTAGCAGGAAAGCTGTTTAAAAAGATCCTGCTTGCTTTTGCATTTTTATTATGCCCATCTTAAGTAAAAATGGAATGATTATATTTGAGAGAATAGGCATTGTGGTGCCTAAAACAGCGAAGTGACTTGTCAGTGAGCCAGTTAGGAAGTGTTTACAATTGATGACATATTGACTGTAGCACCAGACAAAAAAAAGATTGTTTTTAATCTGCCTACTAATCCTATGAGGAAGTACTCTTTTGAGCTTTTTTTGTGAAATGCATTTTATAAACATTGTTAAGAGTAAGCATTTAGCACAGAGGCTGCATATTTAGTATTTCAGGTTCAGCACTTAAAACATATGTTGTGAATGATTCACTACAAGTTACTCAGCACTTCTTAGGACTTTTCCTGGCTTTAACTATAATATACTAGTTAATATTTAGCAAGCCAGATGGTTTTCAGAAGTTAGTTTTATTGCCTCTCCTGCCAACTTTTATATTAAAGCAACAGAATATTTACTTAAGTTTACACACACTTAAAAAAAAAAATTTATTGTAGTAAAATATATTTAACTCAAAAATTCCCATTTTAACCATTTTTGAAAGTACAATTTAGTGACAGTTACTTCACTGTGTTGTTCAGCCATCGCTACTGTCTCTTTCCAGAAGTTTTTCATCATCTCAAACAGAAAGTCAGTATTTATACATACTTTTAATGTAATAGTAATAAATAGTTCCTTAAATATTTTTAAAATACCAAATCTAAAATTTTATATGCTTCAAAATAGTATACATATTGGGGATAAATCATACCGTAACTGAATGAGATTTTTTTAAGCATAAACTATTTGGATGAGCATTTGAAGGGGTCTCATATACCAATAAAATGTGGATCCCATCTGTTATAAATGAAATTAGTTTGCTAGATTTACCATGTTTGGTTGTTAAAACTTATTTATTTATTTATTTTTATAAACATGAAGTTATTACTGAATGGTTTTATGGTAAATATCATTTTAGTGCACTTTAAGGCTAGTTTAGAGCTTACCAAGAAGTAGTATATAGAAGAAAAGACTTACTTAATTTTCTTATCTAAAGCGCATATTTATTTTATTGGTTTGTATAGTAAATTTGAAAAAGAAAGAAAATTCATATCCTTTTTTGAGCGTAGTTTTGCACTCTTCTAGAAGTTTCATGTATTTATCAGGCAACAATTATATAATTTACAGAAAAAAATTACATATGTATATGTAGAAACAATTGATATATTTTTAAAATGTGGGTTATAGCTGTAAAAGCAGGGAAGTAGTGCTGTAGAAATTAGTTCATTACTTTATGGTCATGTTTCTTTATAATAAAAACTAATGCACATTAGTTATCCACATTTAAAGGAAAAATACTCTGCCAATCAAAGGTAAAAATATAAAATTTTATCCTTTTTGAGGTATCAACACGTTACAGATATTTTAGGAAATATTTTATGATTTAAAATTCACACTTAATTTTTTATTATGAATCTTAAATGTGCATTCATACTGTTTTCAATTAATAAAATGTGAATGATATTTAAAACATTAAAACAAGAATAATTGCATACTGAATATTTTGGAAATTGATTTAGAGTAACCATAAAGAATTTTAATAACTCTAAAATCCATTTGCTATGGTTAATACCATTCAGATGGGAAGAGCAGAGGTCTTTTGTTTAACAATAAGCTATTCTTAAATGTCATAATTTTATAATACATTACCGCTGTCTGACTATAAATTAGAAACCACTCTACATGTGATTCATATTTTAAGTTTCAAATACGATAATCTTTCTAATACACAAAACTTTATATATAAATTTTAAAATTCAGCATTACTATGAGCCTTTTGTTAATGTATATGGTCATTGCTTTTTAAAATTTGTTGAATAGTGTTAATGATTTAAGACTAAGTACTAGAAACATTTGAGCTCAAATTTTTCCCAAGTAGTAGTTTCAATAAAAACAGATAAGCAGGTACTGGCAGTCAGGAGCCCAGAAAACTAAGTTGGAATCAGTGCTTTTCTGCAGTTTCATAGAGCATATTCAGTAACAGTGATCTGGTTATCTTCTAATTGAGAGTTTTAGCCCCAAGTACGTACTTTGTCACCTTAGAACTTATTTAAGAATGAGGTAAGTATGTGTGCCAATAACAGTTTTTTAAGGAAACCGTGCTTGTGGTTAATGCCTTGTATTCTCAGATTTTGAAAAATAAACTGAATGTTCATATGGAGTCTTGTAGATGTTTCACAAATGGATAGAAATGTAATGCTTTTAGTTAAAACACATGGGTTATAAATGTAATTTCTTTTTATTTTGCTACTATGATTTTGTATCATTGATGCCATTGTATTAATCATATATTATTAGTCCCCCACAGTGTTGATACAGCAGCACACCATAGGAATCACGATCAATAGAATATTAAATACAAAGGAAACATAATTATCATAGAGCACACAGTTACATAAAATGCTTTAGCAAATACAAAAAAAGATCCTGTGCCTCATTAACTGTGTATCTTCCTTTATTTGATAGAATGCGGATCTAGTGATTTAAAGCAGTTTATTTCCAAAAGAAGCCTATTCTTTTGTTCAGTAAAACCAGAATGCACCTCTTATGGAACGTTGTACACAGCTAATCTACTTTTTTCTATAATTTATTCTATTACTAATGTTAGCATGCACTAGAAATATTTAAATGGCTGCAATTCAAGAATCTTTATTTTTTTTTTTAAATCCTTTTTATTTAGCTTTAATGGAGAATGACACTGGATTCCCAATGATTTAATTGTCTTCCTTCATGTGTACTTCCTCTCCTTGTTTAGCTCGAACATGCAAAAGTTACACAGACAGAGTTGATGCGTGAGTCGTTTAGACAGAAACAAGAAGTGACAGAGTCCCTCAGGTGCCAAGAAGAATTGCGAGAGCGCCTTCACGAGGAGTCTAGGGCCAGGGAACAGCTGGCTGTGGAGCTCAGTAAGGCTGAGGGTAAGCACCTTGCTGTTGGCAACTGAGACTGGAAAAATTTCAAATCTGAAAATAGAGATTTTGATACACAGCCAGGTTTGGAAACCACCGATCTAATTTAAAGTAACCACTGAAGAGTAGTTGTAGTTTATCTTCAGAGTTCCTCCAAGTAATTTCTAAAACTATATATTTTTTAAATTATAAAAAAAATTAATAGAATTACATAAAATAGTAAAAATTTTAGAAAATATAGAAATGAATAATGATGAGTTTTTATCATAATCCCATCATCCTGAAACAACTCTTATGATTTAAAGATATGGAAACTGAAGCTAAGAGATGTTAATAAATAAATTGTTCAAGCTAACCATTAAGTTGTGAAGCCAGGATTTAAACCTCTAAAGCCCCATGCACTTTTTATTTTACCATGCTGTTGTGGGGTATTGTTCTTCTAGAATTACTTAAAATATCAGCCTTCTCTAGTATATTTAAAATGTGATTCAGTTCACAAGCATCTGATATATATTCAGCTTTCCAGGAACCTATCTATTTATATCTATTTAATATAAAATGAGTTACACTTACATGATAATGATACTTTAGCATAGCAAAGTAATACAGAGTTCAGAGAAATTTCATACTTGGTCACAATGGTTAACAAGAAAAAGGCTGCATGGAACGTACCATATTAAAAGTTAGTAGTTACTTGTTAGTGGCCTTGTAAGGTACAGTAGATAGTCTTCATCCAACTGGAGCAACAACAGAAAAGAAGCTAAGGAACCAACGGAAATGTGTTTCACAAAAAGGTACCTCATAAAGCAGTACCTATGAGACCCGAAGAAACCTAAATGATGCCCGGCCAACACTTAGTTGATCAAAGATTTTAATTGAATCGTGATCAAGAGGGGAGAGATGTCATAGAGAAAAATTAATAACAGACATCTTACTTTGATTTTAAGGGTTTTTTTCTTACCCACAAAACCACATATTAACCAGAAAAATTCCTGACCCAAAATTAATCCTGCTAGTGGCTTTTTTCACCCAAAGTTGCTAATCCTTACTTTCCTTTTGGGAGCCAAGCTTACTTAATTTAAATTTCAAAAGGTATTATGGCTGCAGATGGGTGGAGGGCCAAAGATCACCTTGTGACCTGTTATCAGTTGATCACAGTAAAAGGGGAGGGCAGGGTTCAATCAATCATGTTAAGATTAGTAAATGGTTGATCTTTTATTCTTCTCCCTCCTCTTCTCTATATAAGCTTCATTATAACCAACTTACTCCAAGCATTTGCCTTTTTTTTTTTTTTTTTTGGAATCTGAATGGTCTCCATATAAGCATATAGAATAACTGCTCAAAATAAACCTTATGTTTCAATAAAAAGAAAGTTAGTAGTTACTGCTATCATCAGCAGTAAATTTATTCAAGAATTGTAATAGGTTGAAATGATTTAAAGTTTTGCTAAGAGTACACCTGTTATTGATTATATTAAAATCTAATGGTAAAATGTGACATGAGTTATAATCCAATTCCCTGTTTATTTTATAGGTGTCATTGATGGCTATGCAGATGAAAGAACGTTTTTTGAAAGGCAAATTCAGGAAAAATCTGATATAATAGATCGTCTTGAGCAGGAGTTGTTATGTGAAGGTAATAGATTACAAGAATTGGAAGCAGAGAGACAGCAAATCCAAGAAGAAAGAGAATTACTGTCCAGACAGAAGGAGGCTATGAAAGCAGAGGCAGGCCCTGTTGAACAACGTATGTACTTTTCAGACTTTATATGAAACATTGTTCTAATTTTATTTATATTCTTTAAAAGTTCAAACTGGCTTTTTTTTTTCCTTTTTCAGTGCCATTTTCATGTGTTTTATATAAGGACTTCAAAAATTGTAAGAAAATTAACTTCTAGGTAAATGTCTTATTAGCTAACGATGTGGATCAGGATTCCCTCCCCTCAGCCTCCCCCACTCTGCCCCTCCCCACCTTTAGCACATGTTAACAGGAAAAGGTCATTCTTCATTTATCCCCAAGCTTCTGCCTTAAGAGAAAGCTGCAAATAATGAGGCAGGATATTTTGAAAATTATGTAAACTTTGGTTCTTTTAATAGCAGAGAGGCAGCAAAAATTATACTTAGATTAAATAACTAAGAGCGCTGACCTGACATGAGTAGTGAGCAGGTGAAGGTGGACTTCGACCTGCAAGTAGAAGAGATTGAAAAGGCTGCTAGAAGTCGTTAAGTATTTAAATTTATAAATTTCCCTTAATTTTTCTTTAAATGAGAAATTAGGTAACATCTTGAAGTTTGTTTAGAGGTAAAAAAATAAATATCAGTCTTTGCAATGATGGAACTTTCATTTTTTGTGTGTCCTCAGTTTTATACTACATAATACAGTTGAAATTATAGATGTGTAGCTTCACTAATTTCACTTTATCAGTTTAGAAATATAGTATTTTTGAAATATTGTAAAGTTCTTTCTGGTTACATTAGTTCAGTGTAGGTTTAGGGTTGGCATTTTTAATGTGGAGAGTATACATGTGATAAATGTAAATATTCACGAAGTATTAGAACTTCTCAAAATGTTACCAGTGATAATAATCAACTTCACCTTTTGCTTCTAATTCTTTTTTTGTGTATTATCCTATTTTAGGAAGTAGAAGGCATATAAATTATCATGTTTTTGTTTTCTTTTTTGTTTTCTTTTTACTTTTCCTGTTCTCTTAGGACTAGTAGATGCTGCAGTCGATGCAGCACCTGGAGCAGGTGTGTTTATGCAATTGCATGGCCAATCTTTGCGTGGTAGACTCACATCTCAAAAAGTTGGGTGACCCTTAAATTTTCAGCCAACTAACATGTCTTTCATTTTGCAATTCTGATGTGTGTTTCCTACTTACAGTTTTTCTCTTTAACAAAAACTTCTTCCAATAAAAATGCACATTTTTACTTGAAATTAATATCTTAGATTCATAGTGACCATCATCTTATATCTATTTTTGCACAGAGCTTAAGACTATTTCAATTTTTTAAAAAATATGTTGTTTTATTAAAACTTTTTTTCATTAACAAATAGATTAAACTCTTGCAACCTATGACTTTCCAAATGCTCTTTCTAAATCAGGAAGTATATAAGATGATGGTATCAAATGGATCAGTGAAATCTGGTAAAAGGCTTTCTGGGTGATTTTATTTTAACCTCTAATATCTGTATTGTTTTAAAAGGAAAGCTGTTTTCTGTAGAAAACAGTTCTATATCCTATAGAACTATACTGGTTCTGAGTGCAGTTAGTACGAAGACTCTTGGAACATGTTCCTTTCATCTTCACTAGAAAATTGTTTTACTTTTGCTATGTGTACTTATTATTAATAGCTAACACTTTTATAGTGGTTACCACATCCTAAGAAATATTTTTTACATATATTAACTCCTTTGATCATACAGTAACTGTAAGAGATCAGTACTATTATCACATATAAGGAAACTGAAGGATAGCATGTTAAGTGTCACATTGGAGATAAATGGCAGAGCTACTAGGATTTGAACCCATAGTCTCTGCTCATAAGCACTATACCACATTGTCTCATACTTGTCAGTTTTCCTTTGAACATGCATGTAAGCATGCAAGAGCAACTCAGGAATATGGATCTAGTAAGGAATAAGACTAACCGGAAACTCTGACTGCAATTGTGTTTCTGTTTCCATGATTCTTAATGGCCTTGGTTAAAGATTTACAGTATTTGATCTTTTATGTGTATTGTGTATGCACATAAAAGTGACTTTATGGGTTTGGAATGAATTGATTTTTGCTCTAGGTAAAGAAAATGGTAAGTTTTTCTTATTCTTGAACTTAAATTAGATTTTGTCCTTTTCTTCATAGTAAAAATGGATTTATTTGTCATTTGCTATGCTGTTTTCACAAAAATATTCTTCTTAGTGACAGGACATAATTCTATTCTGTTAATTCTTTATAATTTTATTGTTACTAGCTTGTTTACTTATATATAAATATGTTAAAATATATGATATTTTCATAAGTGAATATTTACCTTATGTGTGTTTGAATTAAAACCCAGATCTTTTATCTCATGAAGAAAAAAATTGAACACTTACAGGTGATTTCACTATCATAATGTCATTAATCGTGATTTAACTTAGTATACTTTTACGTTTGTAAACAGAATTACTACAGGAAACAGAAAAGCTAATGAAGGAAAAACTAGAAGTACAGTGTCAAGCTGAAAAAGTACGTGATGACCTTCAAAAACAAGTGAAAGCACTAGAAATAGATGTCGAGGAACAAGTCAGTAGGTTTATAGAGCTGGAACAAGAAAAAAATGCTGAGTTAATGGACTTAAGACAGCAAAACCAAGCACTGGAAAAACAGTTAGAAAAAATGAGAAAATTTTTAGATGTAAGTATTCCTAATTTACGGATGGATTATCTCAGTGGAATGCTACTTGCTATTTATTACTGTAGGTTTGTGAATTTTAAATTATGAAGAGACTCGTGACTGCTAATGTTTTCACTTATATGTATATTTTACCAATCAATTGACAAGTGCTATTCCAGTAAAAAATTCCGATTATTTTTGTTGTACAACTTTTAGAATTCAAAGCCATACAGCCAAATTATGAATAAACCCTTCCAATTAGCCTTTCCAAATTCAGAGTTTAAGAAGCTCATTGTACTCTTTATTTTAACCAGTATTCAAAACAAGCACTGCTCCTCAGAGCTAATTGGCCAGTGCTGCTTTACCCTGAGAAGATGCATACACGGGGTGTCAGTGGACCCTTGGAAACAGGATGGAAATAGTTGTTATGCTGTCATTACTCCCTTCCAAAAAAAGATTTAATCTCCAATTTCACACAGATTTGCTTTTTAGAGTTTTATTTAAGCCTGATGTTCTCTTCACAGATCAGAAAATGAGATCCTTACATTTTACAATTTTAGATATAAAACTTAGATTAGGATGAAAGAAATTAGTTTATCAAACAGCTTGTTTTACATATTTGATTAAGTTAACAGGGGAATTTCTCCTTTGTTCCAAAAATTTAAGTACATTTTAAGGAGAATACTTTTTTCATTCTGTATTGCACATTATTTGCATGAAGAGGAACTGTTGTGCTTCAGAGTATACTTAAATGCTTCCATTTTTGTTTAAGAGCCAAAAATAGACTATGTACCATGAAAGAATGTTATCTTTCTAAACCTTAATGGTTTGGACTATTCTGTCAGAGATCCTTTGCCTTCAAACAAAACTACACCTATAATTAAAGGGAAGTATGGGAAAAATAGCTTCAGTAAATATTGTTTCTTCAGTTACTATTATTATTTTTAAATTTTAGGAGCAAGCCATTGATCGAGAACATGAGAGAGATGTATTCCAACAGGAAATACAGAAACTAGAACAGCAGCTTAAGGTTGTACCTCGGTTCCAGCCTATCAGTGAACACCAAACTAAAGAGGTAAGAACTTTGTTGAGATTGCTTATAGTAATTTGTATCTTGGATATAAAATAAGATACATATAATGAAAAAATTAAAAATGAATTCTTTCTATTATATATAAATCTTAAAATCAGAAAATTAAATATTACTTCAACATGAGAAGGTCCTTGAAACCCTAAAAATAAATATTTGTAGTGAAATTTGGACTACACTCTATTGAATCATTCCCATCTGTATAACATGTTCTAGTACTACCCAATTAAATAGACTTTTCTATTTCTGTTCCCAACAAAACTGGTTGAAAGAGTTGCCTATATTAACTGTCTTTACTTCCCCATCTCCCATTCTCTTCTCAGCCCACTCCCGTGAAATTTCCAGGCTGTTTATGTTAATGGAGTTCATACCTCCACTTCATTGAAACTGGTCTTGTAGAGGTTACCCACAATCTCATGACTGTATCTAAGAATCATCTCTCTGTCGTCATCTCACTTGACTTTTCAGAGGTGTTACAGCCACCTTCTTGAAAAACACTTCCTTCTCTTGGCTTCTGTGTCATCCTGAGTCACTGTCTCCTCTCTCTAGTCTTTGTTTTTCTATCCAAAGTCTAAATAATGGAGTGCTCCAAGAATTAGTCTTGGGCCCCCCTTTTCTTCTGTATCAATATTCTCTTCCTAGGTGATTACCCATAAATGATTCTACATTTGTATTCCAGCTCTGACATCATTGTTGAGCTCCAGACTTGAATATTCAACTGCCTATTCTACGTATAAGGAGCCCTGGTGGCACAGTGGTTAAGCATTTGGCTGCCAACCAAAAGGTCGGCAGTTCAAATCCACCAGGTGCTCCTTAGGAACCCCATGGGGCAGTTCTACTCTGTCCTATAGGGTTGCTATTAGTCGGACTCAACTCGACGGCAGTAGGTTTTTTTTGGTTTAGTGGCAGAATGGTTAAGTGCTCAGCTGCTAACCAGAAGGTTGGTGATTCCAACCCACCAGCCACTTCGTGGAAAAAAGATGTAGCAGTCTGCTTCCATAAAGAGTATAGCCTTGGAAACCCTATGAGACAGTTCTACCCTGTCCTATAGGGTCACCGTGAGTCAAAATCGACTCGATGGCAATGGGTTTGGTTTGGTTTGGTTTGGACTCTACGTATCTACTTAGAGTTCTCAAAATTAACATGTCCAAAGGAGAGATCTTGATTCCTGACTGCTCTCCAGCAAAGAAAGACAAGAGTAAAACATGTTTCTTTTTCAGCCAAGTATGCCTTTCTTGTTGCTAAAACCTGGAATTCATCCTTGATTCCACTCTTTTCCTCATCCTGCACTTCTAACCCATTGGTGAGTCTGGTTGCGCTGTGTCTTGCTTTCCGTCTTCAATCATCT
Organism: Trichechus manatus latirostris; assembly: GCF_000243295.1. Classification (NCBI taxonomy): domain Eukaryota; kingdom Metazoa; phylum Chordata; class Mammalia; order Sirenia; family Trichechidae; genus Trichechus; species Trichechus manatus. The sequence continues at coordinate 1,165,627 of NW_004444189.1, forward strand.
CTTTAAATCCTAGCCATCATCATTGCTTGCATGGACCATTGTGGTAACCTCCTAACCATTTCTCCCTGCTTCTACTTTTTTCACTTCATCTGTCCGTTTTCCTTATAAAATATAGAAACATAGCCAGAACTCCATATTTATCAAGTTAATTCTATATGAATGAGGGAAGATTCCATTTATGTAGGTAACTTGTCATGGTGATAAAGAGATTATGCTTGGAGTAAGACAATGCCGGTTTGAATCATGGCTTTGCCATTTATTAGATGAGTGACAGTGGCTAAGTCAGCCTCTCTAAATCTGTTTACTCATTTCTGAAATAAAGATGGTAATAGCACCTACCTGATAGGCATATTGACCTGGTACATAGTGAACACTTAATAAATGGTAACTATTTTATTTCTGAAACGAAAATAAAAATTTTTGTGTACATAATTTCTGTGTAGTTTACTGTATTTCATTTCTCTTAAAATAATTCTAAAGAAGTATAAAATGCCTCTGTGACTCACTGCAGTAAAATATTGTGTTACCTACATCCTTTTTGAATAGAAATAATCCGACATAGAATACTCTTATCTACTAGAGCAATAGAGAAGTTCTCAACACACAGAGTTTGTAATTGTTGGCCTTATTCCTAACAAACATGTTTTCAGTTTTTCAAAACGAGTGTGAAACTCAACAGAATATTTAAACTCTAGACGTTAGGACAGGTATCTCCTATTATATAGTATTCTTACATTTGAAAGATTTGACCTGCCTCATTCGTTAAACAGAAGCTAACAAGGATGTGTACGTTTGGTTTTTCTCCAGGAACATTGTGATCCGTTTGTTCTCTGCTTACATTGCCAGATCTGATTCGCCAGCTTCTGGTTTCTCTAGGTCAAAAACATCTATTATAGTATATTGTGCTATTTTGCTGTGCCTGCTTTGTTGCCTTTTCTTTTGAGCTTACTCCAAATCTTAGTCCACCCATTATGGTTAAAGTTTCTCCTCAGTGGTTTTATTGCTGTCATCTTTGAACCTATAAGTTGTGGAGGAATAATTGTCATTTTAAATAATTTTCGCAAAGTATCTCACTGAAATAAGAATTCCTTACAATCACATTTCTTTTTTTGCTAAGGGTTTTCTCCTAATTTAATCATAACTAATTTCATAAGCCATTTTATTAATCCTTTCTGCATTCTGTCATCACAGAGCCACTGATTTCAAGGGACTAGCATATCAGAATCACTTAGGGAAAGTCTTTCAAGCTGTACCTAGTCCCTCAACCACTCCTGGATTCTTATCTCTGTTTTAGGCTGAAGGAATATATAGGTTGACTGTATCAAATATCTACTCCCACTCTTGCAGCATTCAAAGCCATTATACTGTTGTATGTATTGGCTATAATCATTTGTGGAATAAAAAGTAAAATCAGTGAAAGATTTTCTAGGTAATTTATCTCACATAAGAGGGTAAGTCAGCACTCTGCAAATTTGTCATTTCTGTTAGGTCTTAGTGTAATTACACCATTAAAGCTTGTAATTAAACATTATTCAGAAATACAATTTATTTTCTCCTAGCTGGAGAAAGCCTTAGGCTTAAGAGAAAGAATTTCTTTAAAAAGGTTAAATGAAAACAATTTCTTTTTTTTTTACTAGTGCTACTTAGTTTTATTAATCCAGAAAATTTAACATTCAGTTGGGACAAATAAGTTGCTGTATGCCTACCAAAAATATAATTAACATAGCATTTAAAAATTTCTTTTAGTAATATTTTATTGTGTTTTAGGTGGAAGTTTACACAGCAAATTAGGTTCCCCTTAACAACTTCTATACAAATTATTCCATGCCATTGGTTACAATTTTTACAATGTGTCAGTAGTCTCGTTATTTCCATTCTGTTTGTTCTGTTTCCATTGATCTAGCTTCCCTTCCCCTCCTTGCATTCTCACCTTTGTTTCTGGGTAAATGTTGACTATTTGGTCTTACATATTTTATTGTGTAAGGAAGCACATTACTCACGGGTGATACTGTTTTTTTTATTTTTTAGTGTTGTCACATTGTATTTTATTTTTTAATACACTTTATTTTTTAGAGCTGTTTTAAGTGTTCAGAAAAATTGTGCAGAGAGTTCCCGTATGCCCCTTGCCCAAAGTTTCTCTATTATTCATATCTTGCACTAATGTGGTACATCTGTTACATTGATGAACTGATATTGATATATTGTTATTAACCAATCATGTCACTTCTTTCAGAGTCTGTTGGTGACTGGTCTCTGTGCATCTGTTATTCAGTGATATTGTTCGTTTTATAAGCCAATCTGTTATTTGACTGAAAGGTGACGTGCAGAAATGACTTCAGTTCCACATTAAAAGGTTATCGTAGGGAGATAGTCTCAGGTGTTCCTCTAGTCTCTATCTGTCCAGTAGGCCTGGCATTTTTAAAGAATTTGCATTTCTTTCTACATTTTTCTTCCAGTATATCTGGGATTTTCTATTGTGTCCCTGGTCAGAATGGTCAGTAGTGGTAGCCAGGCACCATCTAGTTCTTCTGGTCTCAGGTTAGAAGAGGTTATGGTTTATGTGGGCTATTAGTCCCATGGATTGACTTCTTCTTTGAGCTTTTGATTTCCTTCATTCTCTTTTGCTTCGTACCAATAGTTGTATCTTAGATGGCTACTCACAAGCTTTTAAGACCCCAGATGCTACTCACCTAACTAGGATGTAGAACATTATCTTTTGTGAACTATGTTATGCCAATTGACTATGCTGAGACTATGGTCCCAAGTCTGTTAACCCAGTAAGTGCATCCTGAAATTTGTTTAGATATGTCTAGGAAGGCTCCGTAACTGTGCCGCCTATGTGGTTTGTTATGTATGTGGATATATATATGCAGCACATACAAACGTGTATGTGCATATGCCTCCAGATACACCTATACATGCAAGTGCATTTACTCGAATATGCCTTTCTATACACATGTATGTATCCATATCTACCTATGTAGCCATACACGTTTTTTGGTTGTTTTTACTGTTGTTGAAAAACTGTATGTTATAGCATTTACCGAAATTGACCCTTTTTCTCATGTACTTCTTGGTGTCTTTATTTACCTCGGTCAGGTTGTGCTGACTTCACTAATATTTGGTCTTGCCTTTCCCATCACTGGAAGTAAAAAGTGTTTACTATCTAGAAAGTAGTTCCCCCTCCTCGCTCCTATCCCTAGTAACCATGAAAGAACTTTGCTTTCTGTGTGTCTATTCTTGACTTTTTATAATAGTGGGACCATACAATATTTGTCTTTTAGTGATTGACTTATTTCACTCAGCATAATGCCCTCCAAATTTCATCCATGTTATGTTTCGAGGGACTCCTCATTCTTTATGGTTGAGTAATATTCCATTGTATGTCTGTACCACAATTTATTTATCTATTCACTTGTTGATGGGCTTAGGTTGTTTCCATGTTTTTGCTATTGTGACTAATGCTGCAGTGACCATAGGTGTGCATGTGTCTATTCGTGTCACTGCTTTTATATCTCTAGGATATATACCTAGGAGTAGGATTGCTGGATTATAAGATATTTCTATTTCTGTCTTTTTGGGGAAGTGCCATACTGTTTTCCATAGTGGTTGTACCATTTTACAATCCCACCAGCAGTGTATAAGTTCCAATCCCCCTACACCCTCACCAGCGTTTGTTGTTTTCTGTTTTTTTGATCAGTGCCAATTTTGCAGGGGTGAGATGGTATCTCATGGTAGTTTTGGTTTGCATATCTCTAATGGCTAATGATCAAGAGCATCTTTTCATGTATTTGTTGGCTGCCTGACTGTCCTCTTTGATGATGTGTCTGTTCATATCCTTTGCCCACTTTTTGATTGGATTGTTTGTCTATTTGTTGTTGAGTTGTTGAAGTTTTCTATATATTTTAGAGATTAGACCCTTATCAGACATGTCTTTGCCAAAGATTTTTTCCCAGTATTTGGGTTCTCTTTTTACTCTCTTGGTGTAAAGTCTTTTGAAGAGCATAAGTATTTAATTTTTAGGAGGTCCAAGTTATCTAATGTATCTTCTGTTTGTGAATTTTTAGTTTTGTTTGATAGGCTACTTATGCTGAAGATTAGGTCCCCTAGTTTTGACCCTGTGTTGTCTTCCAGGAACTTTATAGTTTTAGCTTTAACATTTAGGTCTTTGAACCATTTTGAGTTAGTTTTTGTACATAATGTGAGGTATGGCTCCTGATTCATTTTTCTGCATATGGATATCCACTTTTGCCTCCACCGTTTGTTAAAGAAGACTGTTTCTTCCCCATTAAATGGACTTTGACCTTTTGTTGAAGATCCAAAAAAAAAAAAAAACGAAACCCGTTACCATCGAGTTGATTCCAACTCATAGCGACCCTATAGGACAGACTAGAACTGCCCCATAGAGTTTCCAAG
>NW_004444189.1:1170142-1208167 GCF_000243295.1 Trichechus manatus latirostris
AAACCCGTTACCATCGAGTTGATTCCAACTCATAGCGACCCTATAGGACAGACTAGAACTGCCCCATAGAGTTTCCAAGGAGCGCCTGGTGGATTTGAACTGCCGACCCTTTGGTTAGCAGCCATAGCACTTAACCACTAGGCCACCAGGGTTTCTTGAAGATCAGCTGCCTGTAAATCGATGGATTTACTTCCATGTTCTCAGTTCTATTCAATTGGTCTATGCATTTTTCATTGTATCAGTACCAGGTTGTTTTGATTACCATGGCTGTATAGTAAGTTTTGAGATGGAGAAGTTTGAGACTTGCATTTTGTTCTTCTTCAGTTTTGCTTTAGTTATTCGGGGCCTGCTTCCTGTCCATATAAAGTTGGAGATTAGTTTTTCCATCTCATTAAAGAATGTTGTTGGGATTTGCGTCAGGATTGCATAATATCTACAGATCACTTTTGGTAGTATTGACATTTTCACAATGTTAAGCCTTCCAATCCATGAACATGTAATGTTTTTCCATTATTGTGGATCTCTTTTAGTTTCTTGCAGTTGAGTTGTATAGTTTTCTTTGTATAAGTATTTTAGGTCCCTGTTAAATTTATTCCTAGGTATTTTATCCTTTTGGGGGCTATTGTAAATGGTATTGTTTTCTTGACTTCCTTTTCAGAGTCCTCCTTGTTAGTGTAGAGGAACCCAACTGATTTTTGTGTGTTGATCTTGTACCCGGCCACTTTGCTGAATCCTTCTGTTAGTTCCAGTAACTTTCTTGTGTTGTCGTTGGGGTTTTCTGTGTATAGGATCATGTCATTTATGAATAAGGATAGTTTTACTTCTTCCTTTCCAATTTGGATACCCTTTATTTCCCTTTCTTGCCTTTTTGCTTTAGCCAGGACTTCCAGTACAATATTGAATAAGAGTATTGATAAATGGCATCCTTGTCTCGTTCCCGTTCTCAAGGGGAATACTCTCAATCTTTCTCCATTGAGAATGATGTTGGCTATTGGTTTTGTATATATGCCCTTAATAATGTTGAGGAGTTTCCCTTCTATTCCTATTTTGCTGAGAGTTTTTATCAGGAAAGGGTGTTGGATTTTATCAAATGCTTTTTCAGCATTGGTTGAGATGATCATATGATTCTTTTCCTTTGTTTTGTTTTGTTTATGTGGTGAATTACGTTGATTGATTTTCTAATACTGAAGCATCCTTGCATGCCTGGTACAAATCCCACTTAATCATGATGTATTATTTTTTTGATATGCTGTTGAATTCTGTTGGTTAGAATTTTGCTGAGAATTTTTAACATCTACATTCATGAAGGATAGTGATGTGTAATTTTCTTTTTCAGTGGTGCCTTTGCCTGGCTTTGGTATCAGGGATATGCTGGCTTCATAGAATGATAAAAATGCTTTTTGAAATGAGGATATGTTTTATAATTGTTAGCTTGCTGAAGTATTTTTAAATTGTATCCTTTGTTGCTTATTATATTTCCAGGTTGAACAGTTAACAAATCATCTGAAAGAAAAAACAGACAAGTGCAGTGAGCTTTTGCTGTCCAAAGAGCAGCTTCAGAGGGATATACAAGAACGAAATGAAGAAATTGAGAAACTGGAGTTCAGAGTAAGGGAACTGGAGCAAGCCTTACTCATTAGTGCAGACACTTTTCAAAAGGTGTGACTTTTTTTTATTATTAACTTTACCAAGCATTTTAATGTAAATTACTCTTACAAATTGCAGTTGACTTCTTGTTGATATTATACGTAATATATGCATACTTATGTCTGTTGTTGACATGATACCATTTCTGTTTACTCCCATTTCCAAATGTTGTTTGCATACTTTAGTCCTGAGAAAGGAAGATTAGTTACACCGAAAGAATTATTTATCCTTTTAGCCATCAATTAAGGTTGTGGCTCAAAAATAATAGCCAAGTGAAGAAGCTATGGACACCATTTTAGGCTGATGCCAGACTAAGAAGTGATGATGTCCATCACCATTTTACTGCAGAAAACAAAAATGAATAAAAGAAGAGACCATTATAAGGAAGCTGGGGAGGGAGGCAGATGGAAGAATAACTTTTATCTGTGGAGTGAATTTTGAGAATGTCAAACAGTCCTATTCAAATTTGTATAAAATGCATTCTAGGCTGCATATCTAACTTTTTGATTATTCACAAATGTAAATTAACCAATTCTGTTTGAAGAATGGATTCTTTAATTAAAATGGACAATCAGGATATAATGTCTAAAAATTTGAGAAAATTCTTATGTATTTAAAGGTAGAGGATCGAAAACAGTTTGGAACTGTAGAAGCTAAAGCAGAATTGTCCCTAGAAGTACAATTGCAAGCTGAGCGAGATGCCATAGACAGAAAGGAAAAAGAGGTAAGGAGTTTATTTTTAAGTGACGAAATGTGATTTGAATTATTTTAAATAAGTTACCTTAAAAATATCATTTGAACACAATGGAGTTTGTGGTCTAAAACCAAAGTTCAGACTGTTATTTAGTTCATTGCCCTAAGTTGATTTTGAAGGTAATAAACATGTGAATAAGTAAATCAGCTACTAACAGCTTAAGTTCTTGAATTAAGTATCTAATAACTGTCTACCTTTTACTCAGAATCATAGTTATTTAGAAATACAAGAGACTTTAGAGAGCATCCATTAGCAGCTCCCCGTTTTTACAGGTATGGAAACCTGAGATAGTGACTAAGTAAGTGGTTAAAATGACAGCTGACCCTCTTCCTCTGGTTTTTAATAACAGTGACAAGTACTCTGCCAGAATCCACTTACTCACTTATAACTCAACCCATGAAGACTGACAGGCAGGAAAGTAGAATTAAAATGTATGTTTTTTAATGAAAATAACTTCTTAAGCATTCTCTCCTGCACTAGCAGAGGTTTTCAGGTAACCGATGTACTTTAAAAATAGTATATCCGTATATGTCATTATATTTGAGATATTTTCCCCCACTCCCATAGCCTAAGTTTGTATAAAATGTTTTTTATAAAGTTTGTTAGAATATTTAGAAATGCAGGATTAATTAAAAGAGAAGAAAACATTAACATATAGGAGTTTCAGGAGGCTAAGAGAACGAGAATAATGTGGAAAGAAATAGAAGTAAGGAAGAACTTCTTTAAAGGAAAAAAATGCCTTCAATAGATTTGGGTTCTCTATAGAGCTGATGAGATCTAGCTTATAGATAGGAATAATAAGTAATAATAGTCCATTTTAACTGAGGACTTCGTGGTGGAAAGTGCTAATAAGTATTCAAATGCCTATCTCATTTAATCCTTACACCCGCCCTAGGGATAGACTCTCTTTTTATCTCCATTTTTCAGATGAGTAAAAGGGATTAAGTAACTTGCTCCTGGTCACACAGTAAGTAGTTGAGTAAGAATTCCATCCAGATTTCTCTGGATGGAGATGATGCTGTATTGCCAAAGGTAGGCATGCGAGTGTGTTTGGCCTTGTTGGTGAAAAGTATTGAAGAATATCATTCAACATTTATTGAGCTCTTACTGTATGTAGAGCAACTCTGTCCAGTTGTAAAAACAGCATCTGACTTCAAGGAATCTGCTGTCTTATTAAGAAGATACATACACATGTGAACGAGACAGAAACACTTAAAACAGAAGAACACACGTAGGTGCAAATTAATGGAATCCAAACAATATAGGCATCAATTGGTAGATAAGTTAAACAAGGTTAAAACACAGCTATCAGTCTCTATTTTTAAGCTTTAATTAACTGTTCTTCTGGTATTTGGTAGTTATAGGCACAATAATAACAATAATACAGCCTGAGGTTGAAATTGGAGTCTGGCTGATTAAGAGGAAAGAATGCCCTATAATGACATTTTTTGGGATTGAAGTCCCTAATGTGATGCCTCAAGTTCAGCTGCTTATAATAGGAATGTTCATGCTTTAGTACTTCTCAAATTTTCATGTGCATATGGATCACCTGGGGATCATGATAAAACTCAAATTCTGATTCAGTAAATCTGGGGTAGGGCTTGAAATTCTGTATGTCTCACTTGCTCCAAGGTGATGCCAATTCTGCTGCTGCAGGGACCACACTGAGTAGCAAGGCTTTAGATCACATAGCTAGGAAAATAAATATCCAGTGAGGTAAGGTAGGGTAGCAATTTTGAACTCAAATAACTACGTATGTATTGATGTTAAAATAGTAGCTTGTCATCAGAAGTAGTTGTAGAAGATAGGAATAGGTGTAAATACTCTTATATAATTTTGAAGGAGATACAATCACAGACTGATAATTATATATCACAATTATATATGCACAACCACTAAATGTATTTAAAATGTGTCTATTGAGTTTAATACCAGTGTTACAGAAAAATCTTTAAATGTAAGTCTTGCACATTACTTATTAGACATGGGATGAATGGTAGTTAAGAAAGTAAGGCTCCAGAGGTAAACTTCCTAGGTTCAGAAACTGGCTTCCCCACGTACTAGCCCTGTGACCTCAGGACAAGTCACTTCATCTCTCAGTGACGCCTTTCCTCATCTCTAAAATGGGAATAATCATAGAACTCGTAAAGTTGTTACAGGGTGTTTTTAAAAAAGTATTACATAGAAAGCACTTAGTACAGTACTTAGCAGTAAATTGTTTATCAGTGATGGCTATTACTACTAGTATTGATACTATTTCTGTATAGGCAGTCTTAGGCTAAATGATTTCTAAGGGTCTTTGCCTTGCCAGTGCTAAGATACGATTCTGATTGCATGTCAGCGTGTAATCAGCATATGTCCCCTTTCAACTTCTAAGATAATGATTTACAGACTACTCTCTGAGCCATCTGCCACTAAATGCTGCTCCTGCATTTTAGATTGCTTTTTTTTTCTTTATTTAATTTTATTTTTGGTGAAAATATATACAGGAAAAACTCACTCCCATTCCACAGTTTCTAGACTTAATGATCAGTGACATTGGTTACATTCTTCACAGTGTCAGCGTTCTCATTATTTCTGTTCTAGTTGTTTCACTTCCATTTAATCTTCCTGCCCCCAACCTTCTCATCTATGCATTAAAGTAACTGTTGACCCTTTGATTTTATATAATTTTTTTTTAACACAGTACATAAGGGTGACTGTCTCTACTCATTGGGCTAAACTGTTAACTTAGTTTAAAGGTGACTTCAAGGGATAGTTTCATTTCAGGGTTTGAAGAGCAATTCAAGGCCATAGTCTCAGGGACTCTTTCAGCCTCAATAGGTCCAGTAAGTCTGGATTCTTTAAGAGATTGAAGTTCTGTCCCACATTTTTCTCCCTTTTTGTCAGGATTCATCTATTGTATTCCTGATCAGAACATTCAGTAGTTAGATTGCTTTTAATGCAACGGATTTGGTCATCAGGTAAATACACATTTGAAAATCCATTCATTAAAAATTTATTAAGCTGCTACAAAGCAGTGAGCTAAGTGTTTTGAGGATGATTAAGACTGTACCTATCCTCAGTGAAGCCCACTTCTCTTAATATAATGATAACTAGCTCTTAATATTCATCATTAGTTTCAGTCTCTATATTACCATCGATCAGAGCAATTGCTATAGAAATAATGATAATCTGTTTTCAGCAGTGAGCCCAATTTCTGTTCTCCTACCTACAGGAGCTCTCCAGTTTTCTCCTAAATTTGTATTAAAAACTTACTCTACCTGGTTTCTGTAATTCAGACCTAAGGATCTCTCAAGCTTAGTGTCAACCTCTGCTTCCTTTTGCCATATGGGCTAATAGATACCTGTGGTCTAAAATGAGCTAATCTCACTTGATTACTGAAACATCTGACTTATTTCTACAGATTTTTATTTTGTTTTGTTTTAGCTTTTTGATAGCAACTAAACTTAACATAAACTAAGGAGTGAAATGTGTACTCTTTCTCTTCCTCCCATGACCCTTTTTTTCTGCCTCATCAGAGGACATATTAGGTAGGAAATACTTCCTGTGCCCTTCCTCAGAAGTTCTTCTCTAATTGGAACATGTCTGAAAACCACACAGGTGCCTTTCTGACTTAGGGAAATCACTTTCCTTTTTTTATGACTCATGTTTTAGGCATAGATGCTTTGGGGAGCTAATACAGCATTCTTGAGAAATAGATATTTATATAAACTATTTTCTTTCTTCTTGATGATTTTGGTTTTAAGATCACAAACTTAGAAGAACAACTAGAGCAGTTTAGAGAAGAACTGGAAAATAAGAATGAAGAAGTTCAGCAACTGCATATGCAATTAGAAATACAGAAAAAGGAATCTACTACCCGCTTAGAAGAACTTGAACAAGAAAACAAATTATTTAAGGTAATTAGTTCAGAAAAGCTTTTGTCTATAAATAATTCATAGTTTTGTTCCTGTTTAGCTTTAGTAAGCGTTTGCAAAGCTGACTGTTAAATAATACTTAACAGAGGTATATTAGCAGGCAAATGGATTTGCATGGAACTTATTTTAAATCCAAACATTTATATTCATCATAAATGAAAATTTTTGAGACTTTTTATCAAAATATTTTAAGAATTATTGAATAACCATATGATCGCTCTAATGTTTTCATTTGTATAGTTTAGACACTATGTATTTTGTAAGAGTTAATTAAAAGAATGATCTAAACATGACATGTAATGATGGAGCCAACTGGAATGGTTATTTTTGTCCCTAGGATGAAATGGAGAAACTGGGATTTGCCATAAAAGAATCTGATGCTATCTCTACTCAGGACCAACATCTTCTGTTTGGGAAATTTGCTCAAATAATACAGGAAAAAGAGATAGAAACTGACCGATTAAATGAGCAAATTACAAAACTTCAGCAGCAACTTAAAATTACAACAGATAATAAGGTATACTCATTCAAAATAGGTTATTACCTGAAATTATTTCGAGCTATATTTAAAGGACAAAATGGTTATAACATTCAGTTTCCTATTGAATTAAAAAACAAATAAATCTTAATTTTCTTTTATCCATTAGTTTTAATGTATTCAGACACGTTGGTTTAACAAGCTATGTGTATTTTTGTCGCCTCCCAATATCATCAGTATCACATAGGGTCATTATAAGTCGAATCAACTCAGTGGCGGTGGATTTGGTTTTTTTGGGTTAATATCATCAAAGGGTTTTAATGTTTTCCAGGGAGTCTCTGATGACTCAGGTTTCATCATATTCTAACCAGATCTATTAAGAGGTTCTCTATTTAGTTATGAGTTAAATAAGATCATTACCTTTTATACCATGTGCTGTATGTAGACTTTTTATTTCAATACCTCATCCTTTTCGGTTAGAATGTATTGATGCTGACTTGTAGGGTCACTATGAGTCAAAATCAACTTGATAGCAATGGATTTTTTGGGTATGGTATTTACTTTGTAGGAAATCAGCTACTAAAAGTGTAACTCACTTTACATTTAGTTGAATTTTCTGAATGAAATTCTAAATGAGGTCCTTGTTTGATATGATGGAGGAAGTATTGGTCTGTATTGAAATTACAGTAACCTAGTATGTCTAAGAAGTATAGTATTGTGTGATTATCTCCTTGAGGTTCTGCCCTGAAAGGAAATGAAATTCCTGAAATATAAATAGCTATGTATTATGTATGTTATCTTTTTTTCATTAACTAATAGGTTATTGAAGAAAAAAATGAACTGATAAGGAATCTTGAAACCCAAATAGAATGCTTGATGAGTGATCAAGAACGTGTGAAGAAAAATAGGGAAGAAGAAATAGAACAGCTCAATGAAGTGATTGAAAAACTTCAACAAGAGTTGGCAAATATTGAACAGAAGACATCAGTAGATGCTATTTCCCTCCCAGAAGAAGCAGATAGTTTAAAACATCAGTTGGATATGGTAGTAGCTGAAAAACTGGCTTTGGAAAAACATTTAGAAACCACTAATGAAGAAATGACCTTCACAAAAAATGTACTTGAAGAAACCAATTTTAAAATGAATCAGCTAACACAAGAATTGTGTAGCTTAAAGGAAGAATGTGAAAACATGAGAAAAATCCAAAGTGTACCAGAGAAAAATATTAACATGTCCGTAGATGATCCAAGCAAAGACAAAACTGAACTAGACATAGTCCTTACCAAGGATTCTGTTAAACCCCTAGAAAATCAGACTTACCTCAAATCTTTTGAAGAAAACAGCAGAGTTTCCATAAGCAGTTTGGAGACAAAGCTGTTCCAACTTGAGAGCACTGTTAGTGCAAAGGAGTTAGAACTTGTCCAGTGTTATAAACAAATAAAAGACATGCGAGAGCAAGGCCTGTCTGAAACAGAAATGCTTAAAAAGAAGATTGTAAACCTACAGAAAATGCTTGAAGAAAAAATTGCTGCTGCTCTTGTGAGTCAAGTCCAACTTAAGGCAGTTCAGGAATATGCTAAATTCTGTCAAGATATACCAGCAGTTTCATCAAAACCTGAAGGAACAAATACACAGAATTTAAATGAACTAAGAGAAAAAGAGATGGAATCAAATATATCTGCATTAACCTTGAGAATATCAGAATTAGAAAGTCAGGTGGTTGAAATGCGTTCTAGTTTGACTTTGGAAAAAAAACAAGTACAGATTGCAGAGAATAATGCTTTGGAGAAAGAAAAGAAGCTGCTAGAACTACAGAAGCTGTTGGCAGACAATGAAAAAAAACAGGAAGGAAATGAAAGGAAAAGAACCCCTCAAGATTTGGAAGTCCTTGAGGTTAGTTTATATTTGATTTTTTTCTTAAATACCCTTACAGACTCTCTTTTCCTTAGTTCTTTAAGGTGATTGCTAATTTTACTAAATTAAACATAATGTTCTTTACATCTACCAAGTTACACATAAAAAGTTTTTATAAAATTGTTATTATTATACTGTGCAGTCATACTATTACCACTAGAATAATGGATACAAACTATGTTTTGTGGTCTTTGAATCAGACTATTTAATTCATTAGCATAGTCATTAAATAGAGCAGTCAGAAGAAGCTTTGAAACATTAATGCAGCAGATGTCCCCTAGGACTTATGTGGGTTTTTTCCCCTTACTTCTCTAATATGCATACTGTGTGATCATCCCTTTTAAGTAATGAAAAATATCAAAATATCTTAGTTATACCTGGTATCTTTTGAGGAGAGTGATATAAATGTGAAACTTTAAAATTGTAACAGAATATTTTCATTGATGATTTATAAATTTTTAGGGTATCTACTATTGATATTTTTTTACCTTTCATTACATGAAAACCATTCTTTTCTTGTTGTCTCAAGAATATAAAATGATGGTTCTGAAAAAGTTTCTCTATGAGAGAGTATTAATCATTTCAGCCCCTTTTATTGGGAGACAGGCATTCCTGAAAAGCTTCATTAGAATGGCTACGTGCCTTCAAATTGGTTATATTTTTTGAAAATGATATATTTCTTATGTTTTCCATTGCCATTCAGACAACTACTGAACTGTTCCACACCAATGAAGAAAATATATTTTTTGGAGAACTAGAGACTCTTCGAGCTGAGTCAGCAGCTACCAAAGAAGAACTTGCCAGTTATAAAGAGATCGCAGAAAAGCTTCAAGAAGAACTTTTGGTAAAATAAGTACCATGGTTCCTAATTCACTTATTTCTGCCTGTCTTAATTTCATGTCGAAGTATTTTCTGTAAAAACAAACCCAGATCCATAACTTAAACACTAGAAAAAATAGTATTTTGTCAATTTGATAAAAAGTTCTATGATTATAAATTTCTTTACCAGCATCTACTTGCTTGGTTTTCCTGGAGTCTTTGTTAAGAGAATGTTTTTAACCTCTAATGTGTCAGTGAAGAAGGAGAAAGACAGTTATTAAAGAGGATCATATATCCCATGAGAACCAAAAGTAGAGGCTGATAAAATTTCGTTTCTGTAACTAATATATAACTATACATATAGGAGTTATATATGTGTATGTGTGAAACCATGAGTGTTTCAAAAATGTTTTTCCTATTATTCTGAGGAAAATGAACGTATTAGCATGAGTTATACTCCCCCTGCTTCTAAATTCTACATTTGATGTGGGAAAAATTTAACTAAAGGCTCTACTGTTCTATTCATTATGTTTTAGGTAAAAGAAACAAATATAGCATTTCTTCAGAAAGACTTAAGTCAAGTTGAGGATCAACTTGCAGAAGCAAAAGAGAAATTATCGTACTTCTTAGAAAAAGAAGATAAGATGGAGGAACAAGAAAACAGAAAGGTCTGCAGCTTAGAGCCACTTCCTATTAAAGTCGGTAAAAACTCTGCATCCCAGACAGACGGGACACTCGAGGTCAATAGCAGCAATCAGACCCCACAAGTTCTTGTTAGAAACACAGGGATCCAAATTGATTTACAGAGTGAATGTTCATCCGAAGAAGTCGCTGAAATAATCAGTCAGTTTACTGAAAAAATTGAACAGATGCAAGAATTACATGCTGCTGAAATTTTGGATATGGAATCCAGACATATTTCAGAAACTGAAACCTTAAAAAGGGAGCATTACGTTGCTGTTCAGTTACTGACAGAGGAATGCAGTTCCTTGAAGGCAGTGATACAGTGTTTGAGAACTAAAGAGGTACTTGATTTTCATAATTTGTATTTTTAAATAGTCTTTGATCTTTTAAAACAGTCTATGTTTTTAAAAGAAAAAGAAGTTTAGGGACAGCCTCTTCCTTACAATACAATTACAGTGTTAAATTTTTCCGTTGCATAGAGTTAGATAATAACTTTCCAAAAAGTTCTTGTGTCGATTTGGAACCTGATGTTATCATTCGTTAATTCATGAATGTCTCTTCTTATAACAGTAATATCCGTGAGGAAAAAAATTAAAAACTTGTTGAAAACCATGGCTAGTTTTATTAATTGTGAAAGATGTGACAGATTTAATTGATTTTTTTTTTTTCCCCCTTGTTAGGAAAGACAGTGTTAGGAAAGAACAAAACTATTCATTGGACCATATTTTTATTAAGGCAAAAAATGTTTGTTTGTTGTTTTATTTTCTCTAATTAGGGATCCTCAATTCCTGAATTAACGCATTCTGACTCTTACCAAAATAGAGAGATATGTTCCAGTGGTAAGTTATATAAATTTCTAGAGTTTTTATAGTATTCATTTAAAAAGAATTTTTATATGGTAAATGATTGCTTTCTTTATTCAGATTCTGGATCAGACTGGGGTCAGGGAATTTATCTTACACAAAGTCAGGGATTTGACGCAACATCAGAAGGCCAAGAAGAAGGTGAAAGTTCAACAGATTCATTTCCAAAGAAAATAAAGGTACTAAACAACAGATATTTCCTAGTAAATTTAGCCAGTGTGACTTCTACATTGAACATAGTAGTTTATTTAGAGGGGATATAGTAGGGTCCTCTCTGAAAAAATAGTTTTGTAGCTAGAAGGAACCTTGGGGATCAATTGAGTCTCATTTCCTTATTTTACAAATAATAAAATACAATATGTTTAAGGATTATATGAAGTTTTTTTTTTTTAATACTTTTTTTCCTGATATTTCTGTTTGCCAAAATTACTAAAACAGTCTCAGGTACATTAAGTTTTTACCCATGTATTTCTTTCAGTTAGATCAGTAAGTGTTCATTAAATATGAGGAACACATTAGGTAAATAGAAGGAACTTAGAGATAACTACACAAAGTCATAATCTACTGGGTTGGCTTCCCCTTCCATAGGAGGAAGACATCAGTAATGGAGAGCTGGGGTTTCCTGTCTGCAGTGGCTTTACTAAATCATTCAAGCTAGATGAAGATATCTACCTTAAATTTGATTTTTCTTTGTATCTCTAAATCTTGCAGTCCCTGAAGAACTTGTCTTAATTCTGGCTTTGGGGTTTTGGTTTCTAGGGATTACTGAGAGCTGTTCATAATGAGGGTATGCAGGTACTCTCTCTCACCGAGTCTCCCTATAGTGATGGAGAGGACCATTCTGCTCAGCAAATTTCCGAATCTTGGCTAGAAGAGAGAAGAGCTTACCTCAGTACAATCTCATCTCTTAAGGATTTAATTACCAAAATGCAGGTGCAGAGAGAAACCGAGGTACCCAAAGAATGTTATCGATCTAAGTATTCATATTATTTTTATTTTATTTATATTATGTTATTATATATGTTATACTATTTTTAAGGCACTTTTCAAATTGTTATCTTTTATGACATGTTTTCACATGAATTACTATAACTATTACTGCCACATCTTTCTCCCATGGAGTGGCTGGTGGGTTCAAACCACTGACCTTTCGGTTGGCATCCGATCACTTAACCACTGAGCCACCAGGTCTCCTTATGAATTACTATATATTGTTTAAGTGCTCTAAGTCACACACTTGAAAATAAATCATGTATTCTTAGACTTTTAATACTTATTTTGATTGAGATTTACAGCATTATTTAGAACATTTGAAAAACATCCTGATTTGAAAACTAACTTTTGTTTTTTATACTTTGCTAGGCTTATGATGGTTCTCAGTCTCATGAATGCTTCTCAGACTGGCGAGGTGAACTTCTGATTGCCCTTCAGCAAGTTTTCTTAAAGGAGCGCAGTGTCTTACTAGCTGCATTTCAGACTGAGCTGACGGTTCTAGGCACTAGAGATGCAGCTGGGTTATTAAACTGTTTGGAACAGAGAGTACAAGAACAGGTATTAAAATGAAACACTTCTAAATAGTAATAAGAGGCTAAATTACTGATTAATTTTAGAGTTTTAAGTTCAGTATGAAAGATAAAATTTTAACAGGAACCACTAAGAATATTTAGAAGAAAAATTATTACCTTAAGTGTTCTGCCTTATGTTAGAAAATAAGAAAGACTAAAAATTAATGAGTTAGTCATCCAACTTAGGAAGTTAAACAAAGAAAAACAGAATGAACCTAAAGAAAGTAGAAAGAATAAAATAATAAAGAAGAAATTAATGAAATATATACACTGTTACAATAGAGAGTATCAAAAAGTTATTAGTTGGTTCTTGGAAACAGCTAAAAGTACAGAAACATTTCTGGGGAGGGTTGGTTAAAAAAAGAGAAAGCACTTTCTTTTTAATGTAAGAAAAAAAATGCTATTAAAATGAAACATGTGAGAGCTGGAACTCAGTGGGACTGCCTTGTTTTTCCTGGTCTCTCAAGTTTTCTGCCTTTGACAGGGTGCAGTCTTACCACTTTTCTGTCACTCATTTTAGTAGAAAATATTAGAGTTTTCCTTCTTACACAGCTTCTAGCTTTCACAGCTTTTACTGCATAACTGAACATACAGCTGAGATTTAAAAATAAGAGAACATTATGAAAATTTTTATGTCAATAAATTTAAAGTTGATGAACAAATTTTCTAGAAAAATGTCATTTATCAAAACTTCATTCAGGAAGAAATAGAAAACCTGAAAAGACCTATAACTAGTAAAGGGGTCAAATCAGTAGTTAAAAATCTACTCACAACTCTTAGTGCCCAGATCTCAGTTTATAAAAACATTCTTTGTTAAAAGGAAACCAGGGCTCCTTGGAGAAAGGACTGATTCTTAGGTTGAGGCAGGAGAAGTACAAGATAAGCCTGGAATATTTTGTTTTGCTGGAAGGTAAGGAATTGCTCAAAGAACAAAGGGGACACATCAAAAGGTCACAGAAGCCAGGTTAAAGGAGCTCCCACTGGCCAAATTTGGGACAATTTGAGCATCAAACTAAATAATGACAGTGATGGATTATAAACCAGAGTATAAAAATTTATGAGTTGATACTGATGTAAATAAATAGGAAAAACTTTCTTACAGTAGAACACCAAGTAGGAAACACAGAAAGAATAAAGGAATGATTTAATTAGAAAATCACCATTTATTAAATACTTTAATCAGTTCAGTAAATATTCAGCAGTGGATGCTAAAACTAGTACAAATAAGTTCAACAGTTTCTACATGTACAATTCAGTGACATTGATTACATTCTTGGAGTTGTGCAACCATTCTCACCGTCCTTTTCTGAGTTGTTCCTCCCTCATTAACATAAACTCACTGTCCTCTAAGCTTCCTATCTAATCTTTAGAGTTGCCGTTGTCAGTTTGATCTCATGTAGATAGGTCTTAAAAGAGCATAATGCTCAAGGCAGACATTTTTTACTAGTTAAGCTAAACTATGGTTTGGTTTTAAGAAGACTTCAGGGGATATTTTTGGTTTAAAGTTTAAAGATTATCTCAGAGCAATAGTTTTGGGGGTTCGTCCAGCCTCCGTGGTTCCAGAAAGTCTGGAGTCCATGAAAATTTGACATTCTGTTCTACATTTTCCCCCTTTTGATTAGGTTTCTGCTATAGGCTCTTTGAACAAGATTCTTTTTAATTGCAAGAGGAAAAACAGTAAATTTACAGTTGAGAAAGTTTGCAGACACCACCTTAACCAAGTGCTCAGAGTTAACATCACCAGTAATAGTACAAATAGACATTGTGTTATCTCCTGATACGATGCATTGTGAAGGACACAACATCTTTTGTGGTACCTCTGTTAAAAATGCATAACTCAGATCTAATCATGGGGGAAATACCAGACTGAAAAGTAATGGAAGCCACTATACATCTATCAGAAAGGCCAAAATAAAAAGTGGTGACAACACCAAGTGCTGGTAAGGATGCAGAGAAACTGCATCTCTCATACATTCCTGGCAGGAATATAAAGTGGTAGAGCAGCTCTGGAAAATAATCTGGCAGTTTCTTTTAAAGTTGAACATACACTTACCATATAACCTAGCAATTAGACTTATAGGTATTTAATCAGACAAAAGTGAAAACTTATGTCTCCATAAAAACCTAAACATGAATGTTGTGTCAATCGAAAAATAGACAAATGATGTAAATACATGTTCGTAGAAGACAATAAACATGAAAAGATGCTCAAATAAAATGTATTTTATGATTCATACAATGGAATACTATATATACATCAGTGAAAATGTGAGCTGGAGCTACATGTCTCCAGCTGGGTGATTTCACCAACAAATTAAGTGAAAAAAGGCAGAGTGCACAAGGATAAACACAATATGGTGCCATCTATCTAAAATTTTTAATACATGCAGAACAATACTGTATGTTGCTTTGCATGTGTGGTGTGTCTGTGTTTTAAATACAAGCATAAGGAGTGCATGAAAATAATAAACACTGAATTTAGAATTTGCTTATTTCTTGGCCAGGGGATGCAGAGGAGGATGTGTTCAGGGAAGTGTACACAGGGGGTTATAGCTGTGCTATTTCTTAGGCTAGGTATCTGGGTGTTTATTATATTACTCTTCATGTTTTATTATATGTTTCGATTTGGTTTTTTTTCCTGAAACAAATACATACTTTTGTGTGTGTGTGTGTGCTTTAGGTGAAGGTTTACAGAGCAAATTAGTTTCCAATGCAATAGTTTATACACATATTGTTCCATGACATTGGTTACAATCCCCACAGTGTGTTAGCACTCTCCCCATTATCACTCTGTGTTCCCCATTTCCATCCATGTGGTTTTCCTGCCCCTTCCTTCTTTCTCATCTTTGCTTTCAGGCATATTTTGTCCATTTGGTCTCATATAGATGATTATTCTAAGGAGCACTTCCCTCACGTGTTGCATTGTGTTTTTATACGCCTGTCTATTATTTGGCTGAAGGGTGATCTCAGAGAGTGGCTTCACTTCCAAGTTAAAAGGGTGTCTAAGGGCTGTAGTGTCGGGTTCCTCCAGTCTCTCTCAGACCAGTAAATCTGGTCTTTTTTATGAATTTGAATTTTGTCCTTTCATTTTTTTCCCCCACTTTAACTGAGACCTTCTATTGTGATCCTGGTCAGAGCTGTCTGTAGTGGTAGCCAGGCACCATCTAGTTCTTCTGGTCTCAGGCTGGTGGAGACTGTGGTTCCTGTGGTCCATTAGTCCTTTGAAATAATTGGTTCCTTGAGCCTTTGGTTTTCTTCATTCTCCTTTGCTCTAGACGGCAAGAGACCAGTAGTTCTATCTTAGATGGCAGCTCTCGAGCTTTTAAGACCCCAGACGCTACTCACCAAAGTAGGATGTACAAAATTTTCTTTATGAACTGTTATGCCAGGTGACCTAGATGTCCCCCGAGACTGTGGTCATTAGCCTTCAAGCCCAGTTACTTAGTCCTGTGAGGTGTTTGGTTATGTCTAGGCTGTTTCCATGACTGTGCCCTGTGTGCTTTGTTACATACATGAATATACATGCAGCACATGCAAATACCTATGTAGAAATACCCATAGCCAAACCTATACATGCACATGGGTGTACTCCCATAGGCCCTCCCACACATATTCAGCATACATATCGACTTATATATCCAGTCATAAATTATTGTTTGTTACTACT
This sequence comes from Trichechus manatus latirostris, assembly GCF_000243295.1. Lineage (NCBI taxonomy): Eukaryota > Metazoa > Chordata > Mammalia > Sirenia > Trichechidae > Trichechus > Trichechus manatus. Next base: position 1,186,454 of record NW_004444189.1, read on the forward strand.
GTTGTTGCAGGATTGTGTATGTTTGAGTATTCACCATCATTGCCTTTTATTCTTGTGTACCTCTCAGTGTCTTCCCTTGCCTTGGTCATGTTGTGCTGACTTCTACCATATTGTGTACTGCCTTCCCTTTCACCAAAGTCAACATATGTCTGCTCTCTAGTTAGTGATTTTCTCTCCCTCCCCCTCCCATCCTTGGTTAGTAACCATCAAAAAATGTTTCTTTCTGTGTGTAAACCATTTCTTGACTATTTATAATAGTGGTCTCATACAGTATTTGCACCTTTTGTGATTAACGTATTTCGTTCAGCATAATCTCCAAATTCATCCATGTTATGAGGTATTTCACGGTTTCATTAGTATTCTTTATCGTTTTGTAGTATTCCATTGTGTGTGTGTACCACTGTTTGTTTATCCATTCAACCATTGATGGACCCTTAGGTTGTTTCCATCTTTTTGCTATTGTGAGTAATGCTGCAGTGAACATGGGTGTGCATGTCTATTCTTGTTATGGCTCTTATTTCTCTAGGATGTATACCTGAGAGTGGGATTGCTGAATCATATGATATTTCTATTTCTAGCTTTTTAAGGAAGCACCATACCGTTTTCCATAGTGGTTGTACCATTTTACATTCCCACCAGCATTTTATAAGCTTTTCAGTTTCCCCACAACCTCGCCAGAGTTTGTTGTTTTCTGTTTTTTTAACCAGTGTCATTATTGCAGGGATGAGATGGTATCTCATTGTAGTTTTGATTTGCATCTCTCTAATGGCTAATGATAGAGAGCCTCTCTTTATGTGTTTGTTAGCTGTCTGAATATCTTCTTTGGTAAAGTGTCTGTTATGTCCTTTGCCCATTTTTTAATTGGGGTGTTTGAAATATTTTGAAATAAATGTAAAAATTGTTATCTAAAAAGTAAATCCTAATGAACAGAAAGAGAAAAATAACATGATTCCAAAATTTTAGCATGTGTATTCCATTCATTCTTTAGACTTCCAGGTTGTTAATTTTATTGTCTTTATAATTCCCTTTTTTTTTTAAACTTTGCTTTGTTACAGGGTCTGGAATATCAAGCAGCTATGGAATGCCTGCAGAAAGCAGACAGAAGGAGTTTGTTATCTGAAATTCAAGCACTGCATGCTCAGATGAATGATAGGAAAATGAATCTGAAAAGAGAACAAGAAAATGATCCATCAAGCCAAGGTTTGTTGTATGATTCCTGTTTGGCTCCTATGGTTATGCAAAGAGGTGGACACGTTTCCAGTTTGATTCCCTTCTTATTATAATTACTCAGTTAAAACACTTTTCTTCTTAGTCACATTTTCTTCTCATTCTCATAACATTAAGGAAATAATCTACATTAGTTAAAAGATTGTCTACTTGGTTTTAAACGTCTATTTTTAATTTAAAATCAACAGTCATTGTCTTAATCGGGTTGTTAAGCCCGTTGAGTTCATTATCTTTCTTTGTTTTAAAGCTCTTTCTTATACTCTTTACAAGGTGACTACCTAAAAGAAAAAGAAATCTACAAAGAAACTATTTTTAATCCCTTTTTTATTATAAACTGTAACACAGAAAAGTGGAAAGCATAAATATACAGTATGACAAATTGTTAAATGACTATCTGTGGAATCATCACTCATGTCAAGGAGTATTGCCAGTATTCCAAAAGCACTGTTCCCAAACACTCTACTGTATGGTAACCTAGAGATAGCCATTATCGTGAATTAATTAATTAATTAATTTTTTAGTTTTATTACCTATTTATGTATTCCTAGTCCATGTAAGTTTAAAAAGTTTTTCCTGTTTTTGAGCTTTATCAATCTATATGTATTTTGTGTTTTCCTTTTTTTTACTTTATAACATTCATCCAAGTTACTGCATTTATCTGTTAGTGCATTCAGTTTTACTGTATAAAATTCCCTTGTGTAGATGTTCCATGGTTTGTACATCCATTCCGTGGTTAAACATTTCTACTTTTTAGGTCTTACGGTTATTTCTGCTTCTTAGGTATTACAATCAGTGCTCTTTTGGGTGTTGTTATACAATGTTGCCTGATGCGTATGTGCGTGAGTTTTCTAGGTGTATACTTAGGAATGGATTGCTGGGCCATGGGATGCATATCTTCAAATTTATTAGATAATGCCCGACTGTTTTTCAAAGTGGTTATCTTAATTTGTGCACTCAGTTTGCTTCACGTCTTTGCCAACAGTTGGTATTGTCAGTTTTTTGCAGTCTGGTGGGTGTTCGATTCTGACTCACAACAACCCTATAGGACAGAATCGAACTGCCCCATGGGGTTTCCAAGGCTGTAAATCTTTATAGAAGCAGAGTGCCACATCTTTCTCCCACAGAGCAGCTGGTGGGTTCAAACTGCCAACCGTTTGGTTAGCAGCCAAACACTTTGACCACCATGCTACCAGGGCTCCTTTGATGGGTATGCAGTGGATTCTTACTGTTGTTTTCATTTACATTTCCCTAATCCCTGAAGTTGTTTAGTACTTCCTCATATGATTGGTTCGTTATATTTCAGCTTTTGTGAGGTACTCGTTCAGGTGCTTTGCCCACTTTTCAGTAGGGATGTCCGTTTAAATTGAGTTACAGGTGAAAATGATTAGAGATTAAAATGAAATCTAATTTTCATCATGTCTAGTGAACACACAGGTCCGTGTCTTCGGGTTTGTCTAATAAAATGCCAGAAACTCCCACGCTTTTGCAAATTTTGAAAGTTATAGTTTAGCCTCACGTTTGCCATTTGATAAGCTGAAGCAGATTAAAATTATTTTAGAAAAAACAGATATAAAGAGAGAAACAAATCCCTTATATCTAGACATAGGCTTAATGAAAGATTGTTTTAGAGGTAATTAATTAGTATTATTTTCTTTAAGTTAAATAGAACCCCATGAAAACGTAATTAGTATTACATAGGTTCATATTTATATATGTAAAAGCTTAGACTGTGTCCCCAAAATAATAGTTTTGAAAGCCTAAATTAACATGATTGAGTATCTTCAGAGATAATGTTATTCCTGTGCCCTACAATCAGTAATATAAACGGGATCTACTCTGATAGAATTATTTTTAGTTTAAAAAATTTTTTTTCTCATTACAGTAGTATTACCCATTTATGGTAAAATAGAGGAACAAAGAAATAGAGTAAAAATCCACCCATCATTCCACAGTCCTAAAATAATGTTTATTAACACCTGGGTAAATATGTCTTCAGAGCTTTTCAGTGTGCATGTATACATAAGTTCATATTTTTTGCAAATAATGGGATTCTGATACGTATTTTCTAACTTTTTTCATTTCATATACTTAGGTATTTAAATTTTTAATTTGTTTTCATTGCAACAGACATGTAGCAAGGGTTTGTTTGGTTTTTAAAGAAAAAACTGTGATCCAAACTGGAGTTTGGACTTCCCACTTCTGGAGACAGAGTTATAGTAACATTTCAGGGAACTGGCTGCAAAGGGGACTGAACAACATAAGCAAACAGTACTGATCATTGCAGTCATAGTTACATGGATAACTCCTGCAAGTAATTTGTGTGGCTGTCAAAATTCATTGGAATGTTTTAGTGTGAGCTTTGGAAATTCTGAATGAACAAATACTACCTAATGATATTACTGTGTGAACTTTTAAAGGTTTTTTTACATTTTAAGCCTTGCATCCATTACTGTGTTCTTTTAAACTTTTATTATCCTTGTATGAATATATTTATAATTTTGGAATCTTCACTGTGTAAGGAAGCTATGCATAACATATATTTATACAATATTACCAACTTTTTTGACTATTTTCATATTTGCTTTGTGATAATCTCGTACTAACTTACACATCAGTTCTTATTAACACAATACTTATAAGCCAGATCAAATTTTAAATATTAATAATGTTTCATTCAGAACTTCTGGAATATAATATGCAGCAGAAGCAGTCTCAAATGCTAGAGATGCAAGTGGAACTTAGCAGTGTGAGAGACAGAGCAACAGAACTGCAGGAACAGCTGAGCTCGGAGAAGATGGTGGTTGCCGAACTGCAGAGTGAACTTGCACAAACTAAACTGGCGCTGGAAACAACCCTCAAGGTGCAGCATAAGCACCTAAAGGAATTAGAAGCGTTCAGGTGTGCCAAGCTGCCTTATTATAAACCTGTATTAGTGGAGGAATTGGAGGAATTTTGTCATAAACTTTGCAAATATTACAGAAATATAACATTGTTCGTGGTGTTTAGATAGCATGAAGCTATGTTGTTTATAGAAAAAAACTACAGTGGAAAAGGAAAAAAAAATTTAATGTAGTATTAAAAGAAAAAGAGACCCAAGATGCTTGCAAGAGATTGCTCTGAATTATGCTCTAATACTTTTTTCCAAATCATAAACTCATGATTAGGAATCAGCATATTCTCTACTGGGGCTTCAGTTCTACTTGAGATTTATTACTGTATAACTTATAAAATGTTGACCTTTATTTTACCAGCAAGTAATTTGAAGTGATATTTATGATCTTAATGGGATTCATGATGTAGGTAACTAAAATATGCATAGTACTTGAAGAGAGAATGCTTGCAAGTTGTAAATACTGAATGTGTCTGCTTGCCAAAGACACATTCCAAGTACAGTCGTTGTTTAGTTTGAACAGAGGTTTCTTACACACACAAAAAAAAAACTTGACGATTCCAATGGTTGGTAAAAGACAAGGGAAAATTTTTATTGACATTATTTTGTTTGCATTGGTAAATAATAACTAATAGTTTTACTACTAAAAACAACTCATTTGAAATGAACCATAGTCAACAATCTTTAACCTTTACATGGTTTATATTTTTCCAATTACCTGGCTTACAATATGCGTCAGTCTAGGGGGCAACTTTTCATTGGAAGCTGGGATTTTTTTCCTCTTACTCTATACTTGGTCAAAATAGTTTCATGAAAGTTCATTTGTCTCTCTAATTTAGGTTGGAAGTTAAAGAAAAAACAGATGAAGTACATTTGCTTAATGATACATTAGCAAGTGAACAGAAAAAATCAAGAGAGCTCCAGTGGGCTCTGGAGAAAGAGAAAGCCAAATTGGAACGTAATGAAGAACGGGATAAAGAAGAACTTGAGGTAGTGTTATCTGTGTCTTTAAATGGCACTGGAAAACCCAAAACAAAAGAAGAGAGAGAGTCTTGGGTCTTGGGACACTCTTTTTAAAATTTCAGCCTTAGACTTTTTTATGAAGTACAGTAAGTTTTTCAGTATGTGCTAAATACTGTTGTAAATGTTATCTAAAATGTATTATAAGGAAATGCTAATGGTGTGATGATTTTTTGTTTGTTTTGCTACATCCAAGGATGCAACGCATTGTTCTACTCCCACATATATTTTGGTGATAGAAATTAGTGCACACATGATTTGGTAAATAGGGAAGTTATGTCAGTTTAATGCAGAAGTAGTGCTGGTTTCTGTAATTTGTTTGTCTTAGTCAAGGAGAGCAGGCATAGTGTGAGTAGAATTACTCAGCTCTGTCCTCATCAGGACCTTTTCTGGCAGCAGGAGCCGCTGTTACTATATTTTAAGAAAATGTAAAATGAGTCTCTTCACTCTGGGCACTGTCTTAGAGAGCCACACCTCAGCTTTGCATGGCTGTCAGCTCAAGGCAGGTTGTGCTGCATCCCATGCCCACTTGAATGGTAGCCCCACTAGTGCAGAAAGATTATTATTTTTAGGGGAAATATAATCTGCATCATATTCCTTAGCCAGATGTAAGATGAATGTTTTGGGAGAAAGTATTATTTAGCTTACCGATCTTTTGTATACATTTCTTGATGAAAATCAATATTTTGTCCAAATAATTATGCTCTAGCCACTGAAAATTTAAGTTGATAAGCTGATAATCGGTTCTATATTCTATTAGCAAATATTATCAATTTAATATTAATAAAAGCATGGTTGTATACTTATAAAATATTTTTATAATAGGAACAATTTCATAAATTTTGTTTTCTCCTACAAGGATCTAAAATTTTCACTTGAGGGTCAGAAACAAAAGAATATTCAGCTAAGTCTACTTTTGGAACAACAGAAACAACTGGTAAATGAGTCACAGCAGAAAATAGAATCGCAAAGAGTGATATACGACACCCAGTTATCAGAAGAACAAAGTCGAAACTTAGAGCTTCAGGTACTTCTTGAGTCGGAGAAAGTTCGAATTGAGGAAATGAGAAGTACCTTGGATAGGGAAAGGGAACTGCATGCACAGCTACAGAGCAACGATGATGATGGACAGCCTCGGCCATCCCTACCCTCTGAGGACCTACTCAAAGAGCTACAAAAACAGCTAGAGGAGAAACACAGTCGCATAGTTGAATTGTTAAACGAGACTGAGAAATATAAACTGGATTCTTTGCAAACAAGACAGCAAATGGAAAAGGATAGGCAGGTTCACAGGAAGACTTTGCAGACAGAACAAGAGGCCAACACTGAGGGACAGAAAAAAATGCATGAGCTCCAGTCTAAAGTGGAAGATCTTCAGCGGCAGCTGGAAGAGAAAAGGCAGCAAGTTTATAAGTTAGACCTCGAAGGAAAGCGACTTCAAGGAATTATGCAGGAATTCCAGAAGCAAGCGCTAGAACGAGAAGAAAAACGAGAAAGTAGAAGAATTTTATATCATAATCTTAATGAGGTACATTGACACTTTCTTTTATATATTTTTTAAAAACAATGTTGTAGCCCTTTGATCATGAAATTTTGATATTGGGTTAAATTAGTTAAATAGCTATGTCAAAATCGTTGTAAAATGAAGTCTATAGAAGTTAATTTGGAATATGAATAATAATTGTGTTTCTGTAAGAAAGAATTTGTGATATCCTGTTTGTTTATATTCATTACTTTTTCCTTTTCTGTCCAAAATTGCCAGCCAACCACATGGAGTTTAACCAATGATCGAACTAGAAATTGGGTTCTTCAGCAGAAAATAGAAGGAGAGACAAAGGCATCAGGCTATCCTAAACTGATGGAAATGAATGGAGGAGGAATTGGCTGTAATCATGAATTAGAAATGATCAGACAAAAGCTTCAACGTATGGCTTCAAAACTACAGCATCTAGCTCAGAAAGCTTCTAACAGGTTAGTCTTTTCTGTCTGACCTTTGTAAATGGCTTCCTTAAGCTGGACAGAATCCGTTACTGTCCCTTGCCAATAGGTAGCTACATGGGGAACTGAAATTTTAAAGTTAATTAATGTTTACATTGGGAGATTATATTCTTTAATAAAACTTATACACTTCAACAAATATCTTAACACCTTGACCTAAGGCAAGAGCACCTTTAATGTAAGGGAGAAGTGATAGATGTGAGAGATTGTTGCCTAACCTGTAGTCTTTGTGCTAGTAAACACCCCAAATTGAGAAGGTGTGTTTTGACTCTGTGTTTTTTTCTTTAAGACTACAGTTTGAAACAGCAGATAATGAAGATTTCATTTGGGTTCAAGGAAATATTGATGAAATTATTTTACAACTACAAAAACTAATTGGCCAGCCAGTCGAAGAGGTAGGATTTTTCTTAAACTCTTTCCAAAGCATTGAAAGTAAGGTTTAACAGAAACTATATGGATCATTTGAACCTGACAGCATATTTTCTAAAGAGTTTTATTTTTATCTATTTATTTTAAATATTAATATCAATGTTCCCTCCCCCCAATAGAAGATAGTAAAAGTTTGGGGGAAAATTAACTTCCATTATCATTATTGCATAATTACATTGACCTTTTATTGTATTATTATAGTAAGAGACCAAGCTTCTTGAAAGAGTAGTTTGAACCCACTGCTGCCACCTGCTCACCTCCCATCCACTCTCCCTCACCACTTTTATCCTCACCACTCCACGAAACCACCCTCAGAATGCTGCCAATGCCTTCACAACTGACTAATCTGGTGAACCTTTTCAGTCCTTGTCTTTCTTGGTATTTCTGTGACATTTGACGCTTTTGACCTCTTACTTCTTAAAACTCTCTCTTTCCTTGCTCTTTGTGTCAGTATTCTCCCATTTACCCCACTTCCTTCCTCAGTCACCTGCACATTCTCCTCTTCCTCTGGCTGCCATCCATCTCTTTCTCTAACTCTCACTATGAAAGCTCATCCATCCCTACAGCCTAAGCTCTCACTGGGCTTATTTACTGAACAAGGACATATATTGAGCACCTACTATGTGCCAGGTACTGTACTAGGTTCTGGGGATACAGTGAACAAAACAGATAAACTCACCTTATGGAGCTTACCTTCTAGTGGACTGTGGTTCTAGCCTTTCTCCTGAGGGCCAGGCTTATATTTTCAGTTAGTTAGTAGGCATCTTTCTGTGGGGAAATGTACCCAACAGGGACCCTAAAGGTACCTCACAGGCGTGTTCCAAACTTTCTCCTTCCTGTCCTATACCCACATTTCTACCTATAGCCCTGATCATGGCCGCGGTATCTTCCAGTTTAGAAGGCTAGAAGTCGTCATAGGCTACCTTTCTTCACTCTTACACATCAAGGCAGTCACTAAGCCCTGTGCCTTCTGCCTACTAAGTATCTGTCACATCTGTCCTTTATTCTCCAGCCTTTGGTCATTGCCTTCATTCAGGCCTCTGGCATTTCTCATCTAGACTATTGCAACAACCTACTGATGTGTCTCCCTGACCCAGGATCTGTCTTCCCTACCTCACTCATTGCACACTGCTGCCAGAGTAATCTAATACATACATTTTGTTTGGGGCATGCTCCTGCCTAAAGCCCTTCATGGCGCCCCATTGCCTACAGTTAGGTCTTTTATCCATAGAGTGATGGCAGCCTATACTCTGGCATTACCAAGCAACTTGTAGTTCTCCTGAAAAGTAACACACTCTTAGTCAGGTCTTTGTGCTATACACATGCTGTTCCTTTTTCTGCTTGGTAAATCCCTGCTTATTATTTAAGACTCAATTCAAGCATCACCTCTTCATGAAATCTATTGCTGTCAGTGCCTGTCCACATTTTATGTACATCATTCACATACATTTGTGCTTATATGACCTTATGCCATTTTTATTTTTTCTTTTCTAGCCTAGCTTAGTTTCCCCAAATACTACTACCTGTGGCTCATTGACTGAAAGACTACTGAGACAAAATGCTGAGCTGACAGGACATATCAGCCAACTGACTGAAGAAAAGAATGATTTAAGGAACATGATTATGAAGCTAGAAGAGCAGATCAAGTGGTATCGACAGACAGGAGCTGGTAGAGATTATGTACGTGTATTTTTAGCATGTCCACATGTTAGAAGTAGTGTAAAGTTATAATTCCTGCTATCTCATTTTAACTTTTAACCCTGATAATGTGAAAAATATCAAGTATGTGATTCTTAGTAGGATCTGTGGAAACTGTTTTAGGGATGACAATAGTAAAACCAGCAGCTATAACTTACTGTGAGCCTTCTCTGTATCAGACTCTGGGTTATATAAATACAGAACCTGTAATCCACACCCAGCCTTGCACATGAGAAAGCTGAAGCCAGTAGTCAAACCAAGTTCAGTTTGTCTCTGAAGCCAAGTGCTTTGCTACATATGAAGCAACAGCAGACACGTGTTAAAAAATGTTTAATGTTAAGCATTATAAAGCACTAAAAAAAAGAATCAGACCCATTTCGGTAGAGTCAATTCTGACTCATAGGCCCTAGAAATGTTCAAATGTAAATCCTCACTTTTCTCTTTAGTTATTTATCAGTTATGATGTTCATGACTCACCGTGAAAAATGCCGTTATATTGCGTATTTCACTGTAGTAAAAAATTCCTCTACTCTGGGAATTTATTTAAATTTTTTTTCCTTTTTAAAAAAACTGTAAAATAAATTGCTAGCTTCTGTAAGCACCCAGTATATAGATAGGACTGACCTGTAAGACCACCTTACAGTCGTATACACCCATCCAGCTTCTGTTGTGATCCACTTACACGTGTACATGCTGGTATTGCTTTTTCCCCACTTTTCTAGTGCACTCTTTCAGGCACAAGCTCAGCATCTGGACCCAGATAGGCCAGCTGTTAAGTCTCCTGCCTTTTTAGTTCAAAGCTCTGCTAAATCTGAACACCTTCTCTGAGGCCAGGCTTTCACAAGGATGTTTGGTTATAAAGCTAATCCATGTAGCAAAGGACCGTATACTTAAAGTCAGTCTTTAATGTCAGTTGATAGTGATTTTTACTTTCTTTCTCTGAGGTTGGAAAGCTGAGATTTCTGTAACCACTTTAGAAATACCTTTAATATGTTTAATTTAACCCTTTTTTTTTTTTCTTCTTCAAAAAATTGTTCTTAAAAATCATGCAAGTAAGACTCTGTTCTCTGCAGTCTTCTAGGTTTTCATTCAGTGGTGGTGCCAACATTGATAGCATTATTGCTTCCGAAAAAGAAATCTGGAACAGAGAAAAGTTGGCTCTCCAAAAATCCTTAAAAAGGGCAGAAGCTGAAGTGTACAAACTGAAGGCTGAACTGAGAAATGAAGCTTTACTTCAAAATCTGAGCCCTGATTCTGAGCATGCCACTTTGAAGGTAGGAGACATCTTCTGTCTAAACATACATTACAGTTGATCCTCTGTTTTTGTCTTGTTTCGTATGTCATTGACCTCAGTTGAGCAGGCTAAGGAAATTAAGGTGGTGCTCAGGTTGTGTGTTGCTAGGTCTCTTTATTCAGCCTGTGTCTTGAGTGTGGGTCTATAGCTGGTCATAAAAGGTTTATGGAGAGGTGTGCCCAGGACTGGGACCAGATTAAACTCTATTAATGGTCACAGTCACAGCACCCTTGGTCTTTGGTCCCACTCCGCACAGTCTCATCCCTAATAAACCAACAGAATTTATCTTTTTAATTCCCAACCAAAGCTCTGCCACTGTCATGTAAGAGCATCAACCTCTGTAAGATGGTAATAAACCCTCTGAATAGCTTCTCTTTACAGACTAATAATGAATATTGTAGTAAAAGTACCATTTTTCAACAATATAAATGGCAACTATACACGTGGACCTTACTGAACAGAGTACACAGGAATCAAATCAGCTGCATCTGTGAAAAGAGATGATGGAGAAGCTCAATATCATCAGTCAGAACAAGGCCAGGGGCCGACTGTAGAACAGACCATGTGCAAGTTCAAGGTGAAGCTGAAGAAAATTAAAACGAGTTCACAAGAGCCAAAGTACAACCTTCAGTATATCCTACTGAGTTTAGAGACCACCTCTAAGAATGGATTGCACACATTGAACATTAATGATTGAAGACCAGACCACTTGTGGGATAACGTCAAGGACGTCATATGTGAAGAAAGCAAAAGGTCATTAAAAAAGACAGGAAAGAAAAAAAAGACCAAAATGGATTTCAGAAGAGACTCTGAAACTTGCTCTTGAACACAGAGTAGCTAAAGCGAAAGGAAGAAATAATCACGTAAAAGAGCTGAACAGAAGATTTCAAAATGCGGCTCAAGAAGACAAAGTAAAGTAATGTAATGAAATCTGCAGAGACCTGGATTTAGAAAACAAAAAGGGAAGAATACACTCGACATTTCTCAAGCTGGAAGAACTGAAGAAAAAATTCAAGCCTCGAGTTGCAGTGTTGAAGGATTCTATGGGCAAAATATTGAATGACATAGGAAGCATCAAAAATACACAGAGTCACTGTATCAAAAAGAATTGGTCGACATTCAGCCATTTCAGGAGGTTCCATATGATCAAGAACAATGGTAATGAAGGAAGAAGTCCAAGCTGCACTGAAAGCACTGGCGAAAAACACGGCACCAGGAATTGACAGAATACCAGTTGAGATGTTTCAAAAGATGGATGCAATGCTGGAAGCACTAACTTAACTATGCCAAGAAATTTGGAAGGGAGCTATCTAGGCAACTGACTGGAAGAGATCCATATTGTGCCCATTCCTAAGAAAGGTGATCCAACAGAATGAGCGAATTATTGAACAATATCATTAATATCACACCCAAGTAAAATTTTGCTGAAGATAATTAAAAGCCAGTTGCAGGAGTACATTGACATGGAACTGCCAGAAATTCAAGCCGGATTCAGAAGAGGACATGGAACGAGGAATATCATTGCTTATATCAGATGACGCTTGGCTGAAAGCAGAGAATACCAGAAAGATGTTTACTTGTGTTTTATTGACTATGCAAAGGCATTCGACTGTGTGGATCATAACAAATTATGTATAACATTGCGAAGAATGCGAATTCCAGAACACTTAATTCTGCTCATGCGGAACCTGTGCATAGACCAAGAGGCAACAGCTCGAACAGAACAAGGGGATACTGTATAGTTTAAAATCAGAAAAGGTATGCGTTAAGGTTGTATCCTTTCACCATATTTATTCAATCTGTATGCTGAGCAGATAATCCAAGAAGGTGGACTATATGAAGAAGAACCCAGCGTCAAGATTAGAGGAAGGCTCATTAAGAACTTGCGATATGCAGATGACACAACCTTTCTTGCTGAAAGTGAAGAGGACTTGAAGTACATATTGATGAAGATCAAAGACTACAGCCTTCAGTATGGATTACACTTCAGTATAAAGAAAACAAAAATCCTCATAACTGGACCAGTAAGCAACATTATGATAAACAGAGAAAATACTGAAATTGTTCAGGGATTTTGTTTTACTTGGATCCACCATCAACACCCATGGAAGCAGCAGTCAAGAAATCAAACAACTTATTGCATTGGTCCAATCTGCTGCAAAAGACGTCTTTAAAGCAAAGATGTCAGTTTGAGGACTAAAGTGTGCCTGACCTAAGCCATGGTATTTTTAATCACCTCATATGCATTTGAAAGCTGGACAGTGAATAATGAAGACTGAAGAAGAATTGATGCCTTTGAATTATGGTGTTGGCAGAGTATTGACAAATCTGTCTTGGAAAAAGTACAGCCAGAATACTTCTCGGGAGCAAGGATGGCAAGACTTTGTCTCACTGGTTGTACTTCTCCCAAGACAGATTTGTTGGTTCTTTCGGCAGTCCATGGTATATTCAGTATTCTTCATCAACACCACAATTCAGAGGCATCAGTTCTTCTGTCTTCCTTATTCATCATGGACTTTTGAGGCTACTCTTATTCTCAGATCTTCAAGATGATTCCAGAGACTCGGAATCCACCTTCTAAGTGTTTGCAAGGATCTGTAATAGGTAGTTACAGGAGAAAGATGTGGCAGTCTGCTTCTGTAAAGATTTACAGCCTTAGAAGCCCTATGGGGCAGTTCTACTCCGTCCTGTAGGATTGCTATGAGTCAGTATCGACTTGTTGGTAACAGGTATAGTGGGTAGTTAGTTCATAAATCAAATCTAGTCTACCAATATGTGCATTTGTTTTTAATTTGGATTGAATTGACACAGTCCTTATCCACTCCCTGTTGTTTTATACTCCACTCAGCCATTTTACTCAGTTGTTATTTGTGTGACCAAACACACATGGGTCTGCAATCTCAGATTTAGAGTTTGAACTATTGTAGAGAAGCGCTGGACTGCTTCTTTGTGCTGACCCAAACCCTAAATCTAGTCTTTCTGCTGTTGAAGGCTAAATGCTGAGCGTGTTGCCTAGTGGCTGATTGAAGATTCAGGGTTTAGTGTCTTACTCCCATATTATATCTCCCAGGCCTCACCAAGGACCATTTAAACAGAAAAACCTCTAAAAGCAGTTTCTTTTACTCTTAAATAATTTTCAGATTAGTAGAAGAGTTTGTTATAATTTGTTACTAGCCATTATAGTAAAAGCTGTCTATAGAAAAAGCAGGACTATATGTCTAAGCTTCCATAAAAAACTCTTCTAGAATCACTAGTATCTTTTTGCTTCACTTCCTTTCTCTCTTAGAAATGAAAGGCAGTCTCTGTGTCATGTGATGGAGACCCATTGGGCGAATTTATGTGATACTCTGGTTATCCGCCAGGGCCACAAACACACACCACTTCTTTTCTGGATTCTGAGAGAACAGTTTGAATGACTTCTTATGTTCCTGCCTTCTTTAAACAGAGAATTTATGGTAAATACCTGAGGGCAGAAAGTTTCCGGAAAGCTCTAATTTATCAGAAGAAATACCTGCTGCTGTTACTGGGTGGGTTCCAAGAATGTGAAGACGCCACCCTGACCCTGCTTGCCCGGATGGGAGGGCAGCCGGCCTTCACCGATCTAGAGGTGGTGACCAACCGTCCAAAGGGCTTCACCAGGTTCCGGTCTGCTGTCAGAGTGTCCATTGCAATTTCAAGGTAAAGTACTTGAAAGAGAATGCATTTTAATAGATTTTCTAAAAGATTAGGGTTTTTTTAATCCTCTCCCTGTTTCTTGCCTGTCGTACTGTGTATACATGTAGTGTGAGACATTTGCCATCAGTAAAATATGCTTGCTTAGTTTTCCAGGGATTCATCCTTTTAGCAAGTATGCTTCATGTTGTATTGTATAAACCCTGTGAAGAGGTACGGGCAGCTGGTGACTCAGACTCAAGGATGGCACATCCAGTCTGGGTTGCCTTTTTTTAAAGTATATAGTATAAGCTCATATACTAGCTCAGACATATAAATAAAAGAGAGAATAAAAAGGAAAAATGATTTTTAAGGCGCCTTCCTTAGGTTGACATATACTCATTTTCTTCGTTACTACAACAATCCACTTTTGGGACTGAGCCCTGGAAGGCCCTTGGCCTAAGTGTATTCATGTCAGAGATTAGCCTAAGGGCATTGAACTTTGCTGGTGGTCTTGTCACTCTTTCCCTAGTAGTTCCAAGCTAGAATGTAGTCTGAGCAGGAACTCTGAACTCATTATATAGGTGGTAGAAATGGAACCAAGACTCAAACTACCTGAGTACCTGGCCCACTGCAGTCCTCTGACTTGGTCTATGCCCAGACACCCAGGCTTGTCTGTCTCCCCCGTCCCGTCCCTTTTATTTCTGTAGGAGCCAGCTAGTCTCAAAGGGATTTTGCTCTTTTTATATATGTGTGTGTGTGTATACTTACTTTCCTTTGAAAAATATGATGCAGAATTTTTTAAACTGGAGGCCGTCTGAGAACACCTAGTCCAGGATCTTACTTTACAGATGAGGAAACTGAGGCAGGGAGAGGTTCCAAAGTCATTGGTGATAGAGCTAGGAGAGCGAGCCAGGTCTCCTGAGTCCCAGTCATGCTGGCTCTCTAGCAGGAGCTCAGGTTTTATCTTCTTGATGATTTTAGACCCTCCCTGCTCCTACTGCTGCACCTTGTAGTCTCCTGGTTCCAGTTCCTCCTTCCTTAACTTTCATTTCAAGATAAGTGCTAGGAGATGCATTGTTGAACAAGATATGATCCTCCCCCGAAACGCAGCTTACTTTCTAGTTGGGAACAACACCAATGTGCACATAACTTAGAAGACAGTAAATGGGAGCCCCAGGAGTTAGCCAGTAATTTTGATGAGAGGAATTTGGAAAGGATCCATCAAAGCGGTGCGGTGTAGAAGTTGCCCCTGAAAGGCTTTTCACTCTACCACCCTCTTTCCTTGTCCTCTAAATATATTCATTGTGTTTTGACCCTCCTAAAACTGGGCTTTGAAACTGACTGATATTAAGAAATCAAAACTGGCACTCCAAAAAGCTTCTTGGGCCAGGATGGGGCAGCACAGCCAGCTTGTGGCACTACCACCCGCGCTCCGCTGGAAGCCAGCAGTGTTGTTCACCGCTGCTCATAGAGCCTCGCCCCTCTTCCAGCTTTCCCAGCATTAGCTCACTCTTATCAAATGAAGGGTCTTTTCATTCTCTTTCTACCCCATCTGCCACTTATTCTCTATTCTTTTCTCCTTGTTTCATTACTTCTCTCCCTTCTTTGCCCATCCACTTTTCTCATCTCTACTTTTACTGTCCTTCTTCTGTGCCCAATCCCTGATGCTAACAACACAAGAGACTTCTGGTGCCATTTGAGGAGTGAGGGGAACCTGAAGCCCTGTTCCAGTGGATTTTGCCACAAGCCAGGAGCATTTGCATAGTTTTAGGTTAGACAATCATGTAATTATACAGAAATTCTATATTCATATATAAATGTATGGCTTGACTTTTGTGCAAAGTGTGTATCATCTTTATGTTATAGATATTTTATGAAATTTCATCTTGGGATCTTTTTTAGAATGAAATTTTTGGTTCGACGATGGCATCGAGTCACAGGTTCTGGCTCCATCAACATTAATAGGGATGGCTTTGGACTGAATCCAGGTGAAGTCAAAATAGCATCTTTTTCCTACATTTGTGATTCTCTAAAATCTATATTTACAATACCTGTCCAAATAAAATATTCTAGAACCTGTAGTGTCCAAAGATCGAGCCCTCCCTTATAACTAACAAACTGACTCTGCAGTTTGAAAGAGAGTAATAATAGCAGATCTTTATGGAACACTCACTTTGTGTTAGGCCCTGCTGTTTTCATATATCATCATGTGTTCTCCCAATCCTGTGATGCAAGTACAGTTACTATTATTCTCACTTTACAGATGAGGAAACCGAGGCATGGAAAGCTGTGTCATTTGCCCCATATTACCTAGTAGAGAAGTGGTGGCACCAAGATCATGCCCTGGCGGACTAGCTCCAGAGCCCACACTCCTTACGACTACATTGAAGGCTCTGGTTCTGAATAGGATTACTGTTGACACATTATGTGGAGGAGTTATTGTTTGAAATTCTCAAGATTTAACAATACTTAAGTAGGTTTTGGAGTTTACCAGTGGGTCGCATAATAATGGCAACAGTTAAAGTTCCTTCTCTCCACATCTACCTTAGTTAGAAGTGAAAATAAAATGAACATTAGGGCTTGAACATTTCAGGCATAAGGAAGGAGTCAAAGGCGGGAGCACATAAAGACACAGCATAACTGTGCTGTGATAAAACTGCAGTATTAAATAACAGCTGAAATTTGTACCACATTGAGTTCTGTGTTTTATTGAGATCAAATTTTGATTTCGAGTTTTTTCAGACAAAAGTTGTAGAATGATAAAAGGACTTCATTACATTAGTCTAATATTTTTTATCCACACCATCTTTCCCCCAAAATCACACACATCAGACACCCTTCACCTCTCATCTAGTTATAACTAAATGGTCTTTCAAAAAGAAAAGATTCCAATAGTTTACTTTCTTTGAGGAGTAGTTCTAGATTATTAGAAAGACTCATACTCAAAGGTAAACAAAATGATATTTCAAAGCCAAATTTTTGGTTGTACTATTAGTTTGTCTCCTGTAGCAAGAATAATTGAAACCCCCATTGCTGTCAAGTCGATTCTGACTCATAGTGACGCTATAGGACAGCGTAGAAGCACCCCACAGGGTTTCCAAGGCTGTAATCTTTATAGAAGCAGACTGCCACGTCTTTCACAGAGTGGCTGGTGGGTTCAAATCACTGACTCTTTGTTTAGCAGCCTGGTATTTAAACACTGCGCCACCAAGGCTTCTTAAGAATAATTGAAAATGACCATAAATAGGAGACAGTTTGGTGTGTAAAAACCAGTTGCTGTTGAGTTGATTCTGACTCGTGGCAACATCGTATGTGTCAAAGTAGAACTGCGCCATAGTGTTTTCTGGCTGACTTTTCAGAAGTAGATCTTTTTTCCCAGGTGCCTCTGGGTGAACTCAAACCTCCAACCTTTCAGTTAGCACTCGAGCGCATTAACTGTTTGTACCACCCAGGGCATCCTAGTATAGTATATAGGATAGTAGTCTTTTGTGCTCTTATCTGTTTTGTAGAAATTTTTCAAGGGCATGGTATTTTTTTTCTTTACAAGGTACATTTTGGATTACTTTAGGTGCTGCAAAGACTGATCCATTTTATCATTCTTCTGGTGGGCTGGAGCTATATGGAGAACCAAGACACACTACATATCGTGCAAGATCAGATCTGGACTATCCTAGGTCTCCTTTACCATTTCAAAATAGGTAAGAATTTGATAAAACCTGCCTTGAGTAGTTAACTGTATTCATATTTAACAGAGAAAGATGACATTGTGAGGGCTTTGGCATCTTTGCATTGAGATAGCAATACATAACTTTAGTTATATATAGTTTACATAATCTAAGGCTCAATTAAAACTAGTTTTTTTTAATTTGTACCTGCTTTCCAAGGGTATACAAAACAGAGCTGACCAATTAGATAGTCAACAAAGTATTATTATATGCTGTGGTTAAGACAATGGAAAGAATATTAACTGATAGTCTGGCCATTATGAAAAAACTGTTTTAAGTCTGCATGAGAAGACACATTCAACATCTATGGAGGACCTTTGCAACAAGCATTGTACTGGACATTTTTAGGATTACTTAGTAGCTTCTTTGAATTAATTTGTTTTTTATTTTAAACATCTCCAACTCAGAAGCACAAGGGATACAGATTAGGCAGTTTATAAGGGGCTTGCCATTCAGGGGTCAGAGGTGGGGACAGGTTGGTAACTTACTTGCATTGTTTTTGGGTAATATGGCTTCATGTACATATTTTTTAATCCCATAGGTACCCAGGCCTTCCAGCTGATTTAAATCCTGGTTCCCTAGCATGTTCTCAGCTTCAGAATTATGATCCTGACAGAGCCCTGACAGATTATATCACTCGGCTAGAGGCACTGCAGAGGCGACTGGGAACTGTACAGTCAGGTGTGCTCAGTTTAACCACAGTGCTAGACCCAGAGCTCTCCTTCGTCTTTTGGAAAACCCTTGACCCTCCTTGTTAGGTTAATCAAATCTTCCAGTTCAGTGCTTGAATTACCAGGCTAGTCCAAGCTTAAACTCTGTGTAACAAGCAGAGAAACTGATGTAGGAGTTTAAGTAATTTTAAATCAAGACATGATTTATCACCCTCTACTCCACCCCACTCCCCAAAAGAGATTCCTTACTCTCTTCATTCAGCAGGTTGATAAGATAAAATCTACAATGAGCACCAATGTGTAAAGTACTCTGAGGCTACCTGTAGCCATCGAGTAGCCATCAAGTCGATTCCGACTCATAGCAACCCTATAGGACAGAGTAGAACTGCCCCATAGGGTTTCCAAGGAGCAGCTGGTGGATTCGAACTGCCAGCCTTTTGGTTAGCAGACAAATGCTTAACCACTGTACCACCAGGGCTCCAGAAGCTATAAAGCATACAAATAAGGGGTGCGGAGATAAGGAGAAGCAATTACTTTAAATACTTAATACAGTCATTATCAGTACTTCTACATGTGCTTCTGTGTATGATCAAAAAAAAATCCCATTCAAAAGACTTTGTAAGATTGACCTTTTATTTTTCTCTTTGCTGCAACACACAAAAAATTAATACTTAATAGAGGTCAATTCCCTGTGGTAGGAAATCCCCTGCTTTCCCTTCAGTTCACTCTTGATTCAAAGACTTTGAATCATTGTAAAGTGATTGTGCTCTTGATTGTGAAGTGATTTTATATTTTGTTTTTACTTTTATGAACGACCTTCTTTTTCTGCTGGTCAAACAAACTAATAGCTAATAACAGGAAGTGATTTGTTTAATCCAGTTAACTTGTAGCCATAGAAAACTTATCTGGCTGAGTTTTGTTGATTGGGTTTGGTTTGGTTTATGGGTGTTTTGTTTTGAGCATCCAGATTTCACAAGACCCACATTTTGAAGACCGGAAGATTTATCAAGAGAGGAGGGGCACTTAAAATCTTAACATTAGCCCCACTTAACCTTACTATGGAGCCAGCCACAGTGACTTTTAAATATATATTCAAAATATCTTTTAAAAATCAATTTAAGGAAGAATAAGACTTTTTAAGGGGGAAAAAAAGGTGTTTTTAAAATGGTAATAGTAATCTCCTGCCCTGAGTGAACCAGTCAGCCTGGTATGAGTAGCGATCTAATTTGAAATCATTTAAATATCCTGCTTTTCTCTCACAGGTTCAACTACTCAGTTTCATGCTGGCATGAGAAGATAATCCTTTGAAAACATCATCAATCAAAGTGATTTTAAACAAATTCCCTTTTGTAAATCAATGGTTCTTTTGTGCTTTTGTATTGTGAATATTCAGTGGGACCAATAGGAACACAGCTTATGATTGTATGCAAATCCCTTGCCAGCACATGAAAACAAACTGGAATTTGTATATATAAGCATTGTGTATGTATTCATGCACAGTAATCATTAAATTACCTGTATATTTGTGGAATGCTAATTTAAATGATTAAGTTATAAAACCTGTGTATTTATCAAATGGGTGAAAAGATTAAACTTTTGCGCATTATGATACTGCTGAATGTGTAGCTTGAGGTGTCCTGCACTTTTCTTAAAAGGCTACTGAAGTTACATGTTTCTGCCTAATATATTTGCTACTGGTGATGCAGACAGAAAATATCACTTGTAGAGACCTATTTTTGTATAATGGTAGAAGTTTTGAATTTTGGGGGGTATTTTGTCAAGTACTGAAATAAAAATTACTTCACCATTTTAATCACTGTACATTTGAACCTTCATTTTCAACTGAGCCATAATTCTTGGTGTATATCCTCTAATTGCGTGTCTCAAATACATGAGACTTATGGATTCAGAAAGAAAGTTGTCCTGATCTTACAATTAAGTTACCATTGAGGTTTTTCTCCTCCCTTTATTGGGCAAGAAAGTTTTCCATGTTCCTTTATGTCAACCTTACATCTGCCGATAATTTTTATAAAGCTGTATTAGTACTTTCATGATTACCATATGTTTACATATTCCCTCGCCAGCCGGACCCTTGCCCCACAAGCCACCCTCACAAGCACCACCATGGCAATCCCCTTCCACATGTTGCTGTAAAAAACAAAAATTAGCATATCATGCTTACGAAAATACCTTGGGGGATGGGGAAGGCCATGGCCAGCAAATACAGAAGGCACACATTGTCTAAAAATATGGTAATACATATTTGCTCTATTATTAGTGTTACTTGTGTTTCTCATGTCCAAAGATGTGTCTTTACTAAGCCACAGCCCACTGAAATGTAGAAATCATTTAATGTAAAGAATCTTAAATTTTCTTTTTTTTAGACATTATTTTAAACCTTCCTTCTGCCTCAATGACTTATTTTGTCTACTAGAGGCATAAAAAAGGGGGAGGGGGCTTCAACTCTTCTCGTAACTTTTTGCCACTTTCCGGTCATGCTGTATACAATCTGTGAAATGATAAAATTCTAGGTGATCAAAAGGAGACTAGCTGAACTATAAGGTAAATAAATAATCAGTCATTAAATAATTAAGAGTTTGGTAGCTATATGCTGACGTAAGTATTCTTTTTGTTTGTTTTATTGTGCTTTAAGTGAAAGTGTACAATTCCAGTTAATCATACAAAAATTTATGTACACATTGTTATGTGACCCTAGTTGCTGTCCCTCTACTGTGACAGCACACTACTCCTTTCCACTCCGGATTTCCCGAGTCCATTCAACCAGCTCCTGACCCTCTCTGCCTTCTCATCTCGTCTCTGGATTGGAGCTGCCCATTAAGTCTCATGTATCTACTTGAGCTAAGAAGTACACTCTTCACAAGTATAATTTTATGTCCCACACTCCAGTCTAATCTTAGTCTGAAGAGTTGGCCTCGGGAATGGTTTTAGTTTTGGGCTGACAGTCTGGGGGCTATATGTTTTGGGGTCCCTCCAGTCTCAGGCAAACCATTAAGTCTGGTCTTTTTCCTAGAATTTGAGTTCTGCACCCCACTTTTCTCCTGCTCCATCAGGGACTCTCTGTTGTGTTCCCTGTCAGGGCGGTCATTG
>NW_004444189.1:1212643-1213956 GCF_000243295.1 Trichechus manatus latirostris
CTGCCACTTAGTCCAATTCCTCAACTTTGCCTTTGATGTTCAGCGCTCCTAGATTGTATATATAATCGATTTACTTGGTTTTTTGGGGGTCTTTGTTGTAAGAGGGACCACAGGAAGCGTCTGACTACTCCACCATCTTGGCCTTGCCTCCAAATTTTTTTTTTAACTGCAGAGCAACAGAGTCAAGAAATATTCCTACTGCCCAAACCAAATTCAGATTGGAAAGCTCTCACAAATATACTATATTATAAAACTCGATGTTGTATCTTATCTAGAGTCCTCCCTGATAATATAGCAACTCATTAAAATAGCAAAAAGGACAATGTTTTGATTTACACCACCACAAACAGGCCAGGATATCAAGTTATGCATTCTTGGAGATTCCTAATTGCCTGATTTTTCATATTAGCAGCTGGATTCCAATCAGAGGAGATCCAAAAATAGCAGAGGTATCCTAAACAATTAGTCAAAAGCTTGTGGGTAAAACCTTTCTCAGCTAGCATGCTTTCCATTCAAGGCTCTTCTGCTCTAGAAGAGAAGGGAGAATGAGCAGATGGACAAGTGAGCTGACCAATCTGTATTCACTGTTAGGTCTCCTTTAATTTTTATTAGGCCTCTATGGAATTGACTCGATGGCAACAAATTTGGTTTTTTTTTTTTTTGCACTCTTAAACTTGTTAATGCTGCTCAGTAATCTGTGATTAAAAACTAAGTCCTTTAATCTAAAACAAACTATTCACTAAACATAAACTAGCCTTACCTCAGGTTCTTATTTTATACTGTGAACCACTTTACAGTCTGGTAAAACTATGGACACCTTCTCAAAATAATGTTTGCAAATACATAAAATATATAGGATTGTAAAGGAAGCAAATTTATAGAAATAGTTGCCTCAAATTATAATTTCAAAGTGGTGAAAGTAAGATATTTCAAGAGAGCTGCAACATTAGTAATATAGTATGAAAATAATCTGTTATTTCTCTTGACAGAATCATGGTAGTGCTAATACTATTAATGGTTTGCTGTCTACGGTAATAATTAAACCCGCCCACTGGTGTCCAGTTGATTCTGATTCATAGCGACCTGATAGGGTTTCCAAGGCTGTAAATCTTTACAGAAGCAGACTGCCACATCTTTCTCCTGTGAAGCAGCTGGTGGACTGGAACTGCTGATTTTTCGGTTAGCAGCAGAGCACTTTAACCTCTGTGCCACTAGGGCTCCTCAGCCGTGATTAAAGGGAATACTAAATTGCCATTAGAAATTAGTGAAAATAGAGATTAATTTCTTTCCATCCAAGTTCCTAGATCCCCTGA
>NW_004444189.1:1215558-1235257 GCF_000243295.1 Trichechus manatus latirostris
TATGCAGATACTACCCCATTTTATATAAGGGACCTGAGTATCCTCGGATTTTGGTATCCGTGGGGGTCCTGGAACCAATCCCCCACAGCTACCAAGGGACGACTGTATTCATCATAAACTATTAGAAAATGTTCGAAATACCACCAGAATTGGTGGAATCATTCAGTTAATAAAATGTAAAAATCTTAAACCATTATCTTTAAATTATACACTCAAAAAACAGTACACTAGGAGTTGTTTCATAAACGTCATCTGTAAATGGTTTTGCAGCTGACAGTGATGTTTCACACATTAGTTCTTGCCACCTTTTTCATTTTGATCTTCGTTTGTATCGGATAACTGGGTTTTCAGGGGTGTGAATCATGGTTGTATAATTCACACTGGGAAAATATCCATCAATGAGATCAAATTCATATAAACGAAGCATAGTGGACCAAATTGTCTTGATTTGAACATAGGCAAAATTTTCCCCAATACAACGATGACGCCCTGAAAAAAAAAAGTTTTTGTAAGATTCAGTTTAAATTCTTCTCTCTCACTTCTTTTAGCCTAGAGTGGTAAACTGTATCTACAGTTTAGATGAATAGTAGATGCTATACATACATAAAATACATAAATATAAAATAATCGTAGACATTTCCAGTGTCTGTTTTTAGAGAAAAGCCTCTTAACTAATTATGTAATGACTTTTCCAATTACTGTTCTTGAAATTTAACATCTATCCAGGTTAAATACATGTAAGATTTAAATCACAGTATGGTAATCAAGTTTGGGAATATACTAGAAGCATTCTTAGCTCTGTCCCTCAAAGGCCCTAGTTAAAAGCAGGGCTTCAAACTGGTTCATTCTGTTCAAACCCCCACTGAGAATTTGCACTTCTAACATGTTCCCAGGAAGTTATACATAAGAATCACCTGGGAATTTTGTTAAACAGTAGATTCTGATTCAGTATATCTGGGGTGGAAATGCAAATTGCCACAAACCAGTTTGACACTCTGGTTAAAAGTCAGTATGCATATTCCAATCAAAACTTGAAATGCTATTACAAATGATATCTGATAGAGGAAAAAGGGATGTCAAAAACCCAAAACAGCAATACATATACTGAGATAAAAATTCAAAAGGTCATATATACAAAGAAATTTGCAAGCTGATTCTAAAATGTATACAAAAATGCAAAGGACTTAGGATAGCCAAAGAACCTTGAAAAAGAACAAAGTTGGGGTATTTCAAGTGTCCAACTTCAAGACTTACTATAAAGCTACAGCCACCAAGACAATGTGGTACCCGCTTAATGATCAACAAGCGGGAACAATGAGCCCAGAAGTACTTACATGGTTATTTGATTATCAACAAAGACACTAAAGAAAGTCTTTTCAACACATGATGCTGAAGTAACTAGATATCTACATGAGGGAAAAAAGACCCCAATTCTTAACCTCACACCACACTCAAAAATTAATTCAAAATGGAGCACAGACCAAAACATAAATGTGAAAACCATCAAATGTTAACAGAGGAGAAAAAGAGAGTATCTTCATGACTTGGGGTAGACAGGACCAGAAAGCAATAACCATAAAAAATTAATAAATCACTCAATTGAAATTATGCAAGTGTATTCATTTGTCAAAATTCAATGAATATCAAGATTTGGGCATATTGTAAATTTTATCTCAAAAGATAACTAAAAAATACTGAACTTTAGTTAATGACAACCATGATGAAGTACTTAGGAAGTGTACTGATGTGTGTAATTGACTTTGAAATGCATCTAAAAAAAAGTAAGATGAAGGATGGGTATATATGTGATAAAAAACAAGTACAGTAAAATGTTAATAGAAGAATCTAGGTAGTGAGTATATGGGTATAAAATTCTTCTGATGGAAACATTTTATGTTGGAGAAAATTTAATAATATAAAATATAATTTGTATTTTTAAAAAGGTCAGATAAACTTCATAAAAGGTGAAAGTTCACTAGAAGGTGAGATAAACTTCATAAAAAATCATATTAGAAATATTTGAGCCAGAAAGAACTCACACCTTCCAACCTCTCCCTCTTATCAAAACCCCACAAAGTAGTCAGCTCAACAACAAAATAACTTTTCAGGGAACACAAAATAACAGGCCAAACTGGAACTGAGAAAAGTTAATCCCTGTAAGCCTTAGTTTCCTTTCTGAAAAATGAATATAATACTACCTTCCTCGTAGTGTGGTGGTGAGGATTAAATGGGGAGAATTAGCATAAAGTGCTCAGCAAAGTGCTCAGCCCATAATGGCACTAAGTTCTAGAAGCCACATTTTAGAGGCATGTTTACAAATTGGTCCATATTTGAATATAAACAACTAAGGAGAAGCTTACAGGAAGACTATTTTTAATAGCAACAAAGTATTCTAACTATGAATCAACAAAACAATGTATAAATACTGATAATTCACAAAATGTAATACAAAAATGAATAAACTACATTATATGCACCAACATAGATAAGTAGCACAATTTATTACAAAAAATTAGAGACATTTAATATGATGATGAAAGAAAGATTTGAGGGAACATTATACAGTGAAACCTGTGAGAGCCAGAACTCAACTGGTCTGCCTTGTTTTTCCGGGTCTCGCAAGTTTTCCGCCTTTGACAGAGTATAGTCTTACCACTCTTCTATTACTTGTTTCAATGGAAAATATTCAAGTTTTCCTTTTTCGACAGGTTCCTGCCTTACAGTTTCTGGCTTTCACAGATTTTACTGTACCTGCACTCAAGTATCTCAAGAGAGATACACTACATAGCTTCAGAGACCACAATTAGGAACAATTGTACATGGGATGTTAAAAGGAAACAGATTTCAGTTTCAATATACTGTGAAAATGAAAGCTGTCCAAAAATGGAATGAGCTGCCATATAAGGTACGTGGGCAACCAATCATCTGAAAAGTTCAAGTGGAAGCCAGATAATTACCATTTTAGAAATGATTCCTTCTTTGTAGCAGAACTAATGCCCCTACCAATGATTACAATCTATAATTCCTTTATGTTATGTTATATACAAAAAAAAAAACTCATTGCCATCGACATCGAGTTGATTCTGATGCTACAGGACAGAGCAGAACTGCCCTATACGGATTCCAACGAGCGGCTGGTGGTTTCGAACTGCTGACCTTTGGGTTAGCAGCCAAGCTCTCAACCACTGTGCCACCAGGATTCCATATCGTATTAATAAATTTGTTTATTAAACTAAGTTATTAAGTTCCCAAAAGACTTTATATTTGGAAAATGTGACCATTGACAAAAAAGTCATCCACTACTAAAATGATCTACTTGGAAAATACTAAATAAGTCACCGAATATAGTTGAATCTAGGTACAGGATACTTATGGTTACAGATACTACTGTAGGAACAAGGATCTGCCTGCATTATTTCAGGATCTTACTAGAAATGCACAGGTTTGTAAACCTAAGCATAACTCACCCAAATTTAAAGACTATTTTATCATAAGGTTATTCACAGAGAACCAGAAAGTTGACTAACAATCCAGAAAAGCTTTAATTTTAAAAAGGCTGCCTTTGCTTTTTTCTGGGATTCTGGTAATTTGTTTATATATTAGCCTGAAATAATCATCTGAACAGTGTGCTAACTCCAATAATTCTTTAGAACAAATTCACAAAGAGCTTTAAATACTATGATAAGGGGAAAAGGGGCTATAAAATTTGGATCTGAAAAAACAAGGCAGGTTAGAAGGTAATTGAGCACTATACAAGGATTCACAAAATTATACCCTTTAGTACAAATGAAATATTTTTTCCAACTTCCAAAGATTCTACTTTTATGAAAATTTGCAGGGATGTCCCTATAAGTAAAGGGAAAGATGTTGGTACATAAAAGTCACATGGATTATTTTCACAGTAACAAATATGTTATCAAGACAAATATTTAAGATCTAAAATGTAGTCTTACCAGCTCCAAATGGCACATAGGCAAACTTCTCTCCTGATGCTGGGTTGTCCTGTAAGTAGCGATCAGGATTAAAGTCCAGACGTTCTACCCATGAGTCTTTAAGTCTTTGGTTGACTGTGGGAGACACACATACCTGATGACCTGGAGGAATGGTATACCCTGCCACAGTCTACAAATGAAAGCAACACATTTCTTCAGATAACTGAAAAACACTCTTTCAAATAATCATATCATTCTGTAACAAAGCAGTAATATGTATGAGATACACATATATTTAAAAAATGGCTCAGTGACTAAGCCAGCTAAAAATTATTTTCATTCAAGATTATTCCCAAATGGCCTGATGTTGGGTTGGAATTACACATACAAATCGAAAATACAGTCGTAATACCTTGGAGGTATGGGTAGCAATTTCAGGAAGCCTGGTTTGTATGCTTCCATACTATTTGAATTTTTTACAAAAAAATATATTTTACCTTTAACACCAAGAAGAAGAAAAAGAGTTCCATTTGAAAAGCCGAAATGTTAAATGAAAATGCATAAAACAGACTAGCATGCAATTATATAAAAATATTTATATGTTTACAATATGTAAAATTAAAAATTATGTAAGGGTGATGATTATTTTACTTTTTAATTAAAAAAATTCTCTGATACTATTATATATCCTCTTTTTGATATATAAAAAGGGGAGGGGGGATGTAGACCATAGACTCACCTGGGGAGTTCTGGCCATTCTCATCATGGTCATTATTGGAGGTCTGAGTCTTAATGTTTCCTTAATACAGCGATCAAGTAAATTTAGATCCTTGAGCTAACAAGAGAAAACATTTTCTGATTTTTATAAATATTTAACATACCTCAACAGTATAAAAAATTATTTTGAACTTTTGGTTAGTATAAGATTATTTGCATTCTGGGTGGAAGTGCAGAAGTAACCACTTCTGGGTGGCAGAGATTATCTCGTTCCATTACTGTCCATGGTCAACAAGGAAAAAAGGAAGGGCAAGATAACAGGAAGAGAGATCACCCTGCAAAACGGTGCAGTAAGGACCTTCAACAATCTGCTCCTCCAAAAACAGTGAGTTTTCCAGCAAAAACTGTCTTAAGTAAACTTCTTCAGAACTCTGGAAATTAGCCAAAGGCTTCCAACATTCCAAGCAGAGTTTATTCAAGTAAAACAGCTGAATCTTGGTGAGAATAGTGAGTTTTGTGGTGTGTAACTTGCCCCATTCTCATCCCCCCTACTCCAGCTCCCTGGTAACCTTGCAAACCAACAGCCTGGCAACTACTGCAGCTGTGAAACCAGCAGCCTAGCAACTACTAAAGGAGGCAGAACAGGCTTGGAGCACCCCAAAATCCCATACACAGAGACCTCTCACTATTTGACCTATCTGGCAGCTCCCTGAAAAGCTCCATTCTCAGGGTTCGACTTGATTTGATCTGACTCAGAGCTCTCTCAGTGCAAACCTATGGGATACTGCAAAAGCAGTGTTCAAATTTTTAGCTGTAAACACCTATACAGGCAGTCTCTGAGTTACGAACAAGATCTGCTCCTGTTTAAGTCAAATTTGTAGGTAAGTTGGAGTAGGTGCACACAGTTCTTATTTAGCCCTACTTTAGTGCAAGAAAAGGCTCAAAGCCTTTCCAATGATTTAAAAGCTGCAGGTGCAGCAAGTGAAGGTGAATGTGATGAAGAATTTTTTGTGAGTAGCGTTTGGTTCAATTGTTTCAAAGTGTGGGCAAATTTACAGAACATTAAAGGGCAAGTACAATTGTAAGTCGGACATCTGTAACCCAGGGACTGCCTGTCTTAAAAAAGAAAAAAGATCGATTCAATAACTTAACCTTCCACCTTAAGAAACTAGAAATAGAAGAGCAAATTACAACCAATTCAAGCAGAAAAAAGGAAATAAGAAAAATTATAGCAAATACAAATGAAATAGACAATAGGGAGACTAAATTAGTAATCAAAAAACTTCCCACAAAGAAAAGCCCAGGCAAGATGGCTTCACCTTGTGAATTCTACCAAACAGGTAAAGAAGGATTAACACCAATCCTTCACAAATCTTTCTAAAAAATATAAAAAGAGGCAATACTTTCCTACTCATTCTATGAAGTCAGTATTATCCTGTTACCAAAACCAAAGACATCACAATAAATCTACGAACAATATCCCTTATGAATACTGATGCAAAAAGCATCCACAAAACACTAGAAAAATGAGTCCAGAAATACATAAAAAAGGTTATAAACTATAGCCAACAGGATTTATCCCAGGAATGCAAGATTTAACATCTGAAAATCAATCAATGTAAGATGCCATGGTAATAAAATAAAGGACCAAAAAAAAAAAAAAAAGGTAACAGGAAGAGGGTTTGACCAGTGTGTGCTTCCAAGACGGAATTCTAGGTTGTACAGTGAGGTCTTGTCTCTTCTTTACAGCTCAGCAAACTGGGTACCCTACTATCATACCACTTTTGAAACCATGCATGGAAGCAATGCACATGCCATTCTGGGCACGTAGGATTCTGAGTAATTCAGAGTCTTCTATACTTCATAAGACACACAACACACACATAGTATCCTCTATTCTCAGAAGCCAGACTTTCAAGTGGAGGAAGTTTGTACCAAGGAAGAAACCTCAAAGATCTCTAAGGCACCAAACCCAAACACATCTGATAAAAGTTTGATGGACAAATTAATTCAGACATCTCAGGGAGAGTTGTGGGGAATTCTCTAAAAGTATGGAAGTTAAGCAATTTAATCTATACTGTATAGAAAACCTCAAATTACCCCACTTAAGAAATAGCCACTCAAAGATACTCAGAGCAGTAAGGTTGCAAAGAAACTGAAAACTGAACAAACCTGGTCATAAGTTAAAGGACACAGATCCTCTCCGCAGACTGTTTTCTGTTCTAAATAACATTTTTCTTGAAGTGTTTTGTCTCTGGCCAAAAAGAAGCCCATCCAAGCACTAGTAGTTGAGGATGTATGCTGCCCTGCCAAGAGCAGTCCAATAAGCATCCCTGCTACTTCATCATCTGTCAAAGGACGCCCATCCCTAGGGGGTGAACCACACACATTTAACATTTTGGCAGACACATTTCATGCCTAACATTTCAATAAAGCGTCAGAATGAATGAATTTTTCAGAAATAATTATCTCTCCCATTTGCCTATCACAAGTCAGATTTTTTTTTTCCTTAAGGAAAAGAGAGAAACCAATAGAAACTAATGGTTTTGATTACAGAAGACTTCACTGCCAGTTTACTGGCAAACTTTCTACCACGTCCAGTCACTGGGATTGCAGTAAGGAATGGGACTCCAGCAATGTAAGTCTCCTCCATTTATAAAATCCAAAGGTCATAGCTACCAACTTGTTTTACCAGTATAATTTTTTAACTGAGAATATTATTTAACTGTGTTTTAACATGTAATTTCCTGCTTCAGCTTAATATTTTATCTGAACAGCTCTTACTTGTATGTAGAATCTAGTAAAGTTTGGAGAATGTCATCAATTTTTTCTCCTGACTGTCTGCGTTTCTGGATTGCCTTATAGAAAATATTCTTGATCTCTCGATGAGCTCTGTCCCTGCGTCTGTAATTCAAAGATGAAAATTATTTTCTTTAAATAAGCAACAGTTTCTAGCATCAAATTATTTGAAAATAACCAAGACCTATCTTAAAACAACCTTATTTAATTAACTTTAATGACTCAAATAACTGACAAAAAACTCAGAATCAAAAGATAAAACAAGTCATGAAAAGCTTATCTGATATAATTTCTATGTTCCTTATGGGTAATAACAATGTTTTAACATTTATATGCCCAATGCTTAACACACTGTCTGTCTTCTAACTAAAGGCCTAAAACAAATAAGACTCAAATGATTATTTCTTTAGAAACATTATCTAGTTCAACAGAAAGTAGAACATTCTTTTAACATGAAATTCTGATTTTAACCAAATCAACTCTTGAAGCAGGAGAATACCTCTGGTTCTTCTATAGCGCTAGATTCTCCTCTTCATTTTCTAAGATAACATAGTTTTGCAGGAGTAAAAACTACTAGGCGAGTCAGAAAACAAGCTTCAAGTTACAAAACTATACCTTTAAAGTTGGGTGCTTACTTTGTAACAAGTACTGTGTGTTAAGTGTTTAACATTAGTTACTCTCTTTAACCTTCTGTGAGGTAAATACTATTGATTATCCCCAATAGCCAGGGAGCAGTGGAGCTGGAATTTAAAACCAGGCAGCCTGACTCCCAAGCCCCATTCTTAAGCCTCCTAATAAAAATTCTTGCCCTACTTCATTTTCAAGACTGTTACTGATGACCAACCAAGATAATATGCACAGAATGAAAGAAGACATTGAAGCTTAAGAGTATGAACACAGCAGAACCAGGAAAACACAAGGCCTATTTAAAAAAGTAGGGAGCCCTGGTGGTGCAGTGGTTAGGGTGCTCGACTGCTAACCGAAAGGTTGGTGGTTCAAACCCACCAGCTGCTCTGTGGGAGAAAGATGTGGCAGTCTGCTCCTATAAAGATTTAGGCTTGACAACCCTTTGGGGCAGTTCTACTCTGTCCTGCAGGGTCACTATGAGTTGGAATCCACAGCAATAGGTTTGGTGTTTTTTAAGTTTAAGAAGTGAATGGAATAATTTGGTTAAATCAGTTGGCTTGGGTAAACAGAGAACAACTGGGCTTATCATACCAAGCTCAGGAACTATAACTTCATTCAGAAGACAGGGCAGGAGAAATAGGTTTGAAGCACATTTATGGAGAATTCACTATGGACCAAGTACTGTGCTGGGTGTTCCAACATAAGATGTATGAAAGCAGTTTGGAAACTGTGAATCTCCTTACAAGATAGTATGAATTCCAGATAACTCCATGGAACCTCTCCTGGCTCCCGCTTTTACTCCTACCCCTTTTTTATTCTGTAACTAAATAAAAAAAACAAACCAAATCCATTGCTGTAGAGTCAACTCCAACTCATAGCGACCCTACAGGACAGAGAAGAACTGCCCCATAGGGTTTCCAAGGAGCAGCTGGTAGATTTGAACTGCCAACCTTTTGGTTAGCAGCCGTAGCTCTTAACCACTATGCCACCAGGGATAGAGGAGGCAAAAATAGAAGAGAAACGAGGTACCAATTTAACTTCTTTCCATCCCTGACTGTGCAGAAATGAATCAACAAAGGTACAGAGAGCCTACTAATATGCAAGACTCTAAACTACATGTCAACTCCTATGAGCAAGACTTTTTTGAATCAGAGACAACCCCTGCCCTTAAGGAAATCACAGTACAGTTAGCAAAGATACAAATAGAAAATTAAATACAAGCACTAATACTTCAAGACAAAGAAATTTCACAATACAGCACAAAACAGTGAAAGACTGTTTCAAACAAATGCTGAGAGGGCTGTGCCACTTTTAGGTAAAGACAGAGGCTTTACTAAGTACAACGGGTATGTGAGACAAGTAGGTTTTAAAATATTAAAATAGGTGGACAATAAATGACATTCTTATTAAACTAAAACTTACCTTAAATGAGCTAACTATATTAAAAAAACCTATAATGAATTCTTCTATGACGGGGGTTCATAATCACTCCCAATTTGTTTACTAGTGTCTTAGTTATCTAGTGCTGCCATAACAGAAATACAAGTAGGCAGCTTTACCACACAAATTTATTTTCTCACAGTTTAGGAGGCTAGCAGTCCAAATTCAGGGCGCTGGCTCTACGGGAAGGCTTTCTCTTTCTGTTAGCTCTAGAGGAAGGTTTTTTTCTCCTTTCAGCATCTGTGGGCCCTGCGTTCCTTGGACAGTTTCTCAGTCATGCCTGCAGGCAGGCCTCTCTTTCTAGGCCCTCAGCCCCTCAGCCCAGCCCCTGCCCTGCTTGAGCAAGTGTTACAAAGCTCTTCAGCTCTACTGATAAGTGCCCAGAGGCACCCTACTCCACCAGTGAGCCTTGGCCCAAAGGCAAGTTTTCTAGCTCCTTGAGTCCACCAACAAGTGCCTGGAGGTAACTCCTCTGCCAGCAAGCCTCCTGCCCAAAGGCTAGCTCTCTCGTTCTGTGGGTTGGCACACTCACTGCGCCATCTCCTGCCAGTCTCCTGGTTCTGCTGCTGCCAGTTCACTGCTGCTGCTTCTCACCACTTGTGTCATCTCTGGTGTTACAGTTCTCTTTCTCCTGTGTCTAGGAGGTTCTCAGTGCAGGGGCCTCAAGTCTAAAGGACATGTTCTGTTCCCAGCTCTTTTTTCATCCTGGTGGTGAGGTCCCCTGTCTCTGCTTGCTTCTCTCTCCTTTTATCTCTTGTAAGATAAAAAGCTGTGACTCAAGGAAAGCTGTGATTTGAGTAAGGGCATGACTTGGGCCACACCCTCTTGTAAGGTGGTGACTCAAGATACACCCTACCCAGGACATCTAGGTCCACTGGCATAACAAAGTTTATTAAGAAAATGTTCTGCTTCCTACTTTGGTGAGTGGCGTCTAGGGTCTTAAAAGCTAGCAAGCAGCCATCTAAGATGCATCAGTGGGTCCCAACCCACCTGAAGTAAAGGAGAATGAAGAACACCAAAGTCACAAGGAAAGCATTAGCCCAAGAGAAAGGGCCACATAAACTAGAGACTGCATCAGCCCGAGACCAGAAGAACTAGATGGTGCCCAGCTACCACCAATGACCACCCTCACAGGGAACACAACATAAAGAAAAGTAGGGCGCAGAACTCAAATTCTAGTAAAAAGACCAGACTTAAAATGGTCTGAGACTTGAGGAACCCCAGAAAGCATGGCCCCCCGAATCTGTCAACCCAGCACTAAAACCATTCCCGAGGCCAACTCTTCAGTCAGAGATTAGACTGACTATGGGACATAAAATGATATCCGCAAAGAGTGTGCTTCTTAGCTCAAGTAGATACCTGAGACTAAATGGGCAGCTCCTGTCTGGAAGTGAGATAAGAAGGCAGAGAGGGTCAGCAGCTGGCTGAATGGACACAGGAAATCAGGGGTGGATAGGAGGAATGTGCTGTCACAGTATAGGGAGAGCAATTAGGGTCACATAACAATGTATGTATAAATTTTTGTATGAGAGACTAACTTGAATTGTAAACTTTCACTTAAAGTACTACAATTAAAAAAAAAAAAAAGATACACCCTACCCTAATCCTGCCTCATTAACATAAAAAAACACAAAGCCCTGGTGATGCAGTGGTTAAGTATTTGGCTGCTAACCAAAAAGTCAGCAGTTCGAATCTACCAGCTGCTACCTGCAAACCGTATGGGGCAGTTCTACTCTGTCCTATAGAGTCAAAATCGACCCCACAGAGGTTAGGATTTACAACATATCACAAAATGGAGAATAATTACATTAGATCACAAATGGAGGACAACCACACATGATTGGAAATCATGGCCTAGCCAAGTTGACACATATTTTGGGGAGACACAATTCAATCTATAACAATTAGTTTAATTTTTAAGTTTGTTAAAGCAAAGCATACCAACACTACAGTAATTATGCAAAGTTAAATAACCAAGTATAATATCTTGATTTGTTGATAAGTTCCATACCTGAAACTTGGCAAAGGCAGCCAACTGGGCAACAGCCAGGCTGCGTGGCTAAAACCTCCATCCAAATCTGCATACAGCTGTGCCACCTTCTCATTGAGTTGACTTCTGATTTCCTTTCCATGTAAACAATGGCTAGCTGTTAAAATTATTAGCTCAGAAAGAGCTTCAAACAAATCTAAGGGGGAAAAGATCACTCCCATTATTGTTCAAAAAAATTATTTTAAAACATTCTGTCTTCTTGGTAATATAAAAGCATTTTGAAAAAAAATTGAGACCAAAACTTAACTGGAACCAACAAGATCCTATTCATATAACAAAAAAAGTCTACAGACACACATGTTGCAGAACACTGAAGAAAGCCAATAAACCAAATGACAGGAAGCACTCCACCACTCTGGGCAGCTAAAACAGATGCCACAAAGGCCATGTTCTAAGGAGCCCTTCTTCATCTTGAAAAGACAAAAATGAATGTGGTTATCTGACTGCTAGGCTACAGTATATCAAAAGCAGCAAAAGGAATTACGGCAAGTGGGCTGGCTGCTAGAAGCAGGTACAATAACAGCAGCCACCAACAGCCTGGTACAGAGACAAACATAAAATGAAACAGAGAACTCAATAAGTTATAAGTCTAAGGCTATTTAGTACATATGAGAGCAATAATGAGGTGCTTCCCAAGGAATGGACATCCAAAAATTAAAGATAGGATGATCTCACAGGTCAAAAGCAGGAAGATCAAGACTAAAAATTGAAGCCTTGACCATATGTAAAAGAAAACCGTAACTAATCACCCACTGGTATTTCCCGCAGTGGAGGCAGATGCGTCAGACAAGCAAAGCACATATTGATGATGACACTCAGAAGTCATAAAGATCATCCAATTCTCTCTTCTTTAATTCCATGCTCTCAAATAAACTTCCAATTATCATTTGGCTTTTCAGTTAGATTTTCCAGTAAAGGGAAGATCAGCAAATATTCTGGTCTTCTTGATGTACAAGTATGTCTCACTTGTATTTATTTAATCAGCATTCAAGTTTACATATCAGCTTCTTGTATGGTTAAAAGTGTATGATATCAGCTTTAGGTATACTAAAATTAAAACTGAGTTTCTGGACCTTTTATAAAAACTGAAGATCACACTCAGAATGTGGTGACCTACACAGAGGTCCTGCTACCCTGTGGGCAGATGTTGCTTCCTGCTATGGGCATGGCAATTGCCTCTGAAGGCAATACTTATTGCAATCCAGCATAAAGGCTAGGTTCACAGTACATCCACATCCACTTGTAAATTGAATGTCAAGTTACACTCAATATACTCTCTATATAACATAAGAAAGCACATAATACGTTTTAAAAGATTTCTATCGGAAATGGCCAAAATCAAACTTTTGGTGGAAGAACAAGTTTATGTTATTTAAATTTTTTTTTTGACAAATCAGTCTCATACAATACTAGATAAAAAAGGCACTACCTGTATAATTAAACTGCTGGAAATTTTACTTGCTCATTGGGGGTAATTTTTTTAATTTTTACTTATTATCTTAAAGTGACCTGGCACCAATTCTTACCTTCAGCTTATTTCAAAATTTAATCTTGAATTGTTTCTATATCCCTTGCACAGATAAGCTGAATAATATGCATGTTAACCTATTTTAGGGTTTTGCTAAGTGAGCAGAAATAATCACTTACTCTCAGGTTTTTTTTTTTAACTCCACGGTAATTATAACATGCTCCTTTCATTACATCCAAGGTGGTTTTACATGCATTGTAGCTTATTTTATACACACACACAAACTTACATTTCTATTCACAGAAAAACAGAAATATTAGGACAAATGCAAAATGTTTTTTCCTCCACTTACTTTTTTCTCCACTTTCTCCCCAACTTTCAAAGTATTCCTTTGTTTCTTTTTCAATTATAGAAACATGCTGTCTAAAGTGGGCTATGTTGAGACCAGTTTTTAACATTTTCTTCTGCTCCAAGAAAACCTTCAAGAAATTAAGGATGTACAGCATTACAACACATTTTTGTTTTATCACAAGATCCATCTGGATTACCATAACTGTAACTCACAATGAAAACAACTTACTGAATAATTAAAAAAATTAAACCTTGTCAAAAAGTGCACCAGAGAATAGCATCCGGGGTCTTAAAAGCCTGCGAGCAGCCATCTAAGATAATCCACTGGTCTCACCCGTTTGTGAGCAAGGGAGAATGAAGAAAACAAACACAAGGGAAAGATGAGTCCAAAGGACTAATGGACCACAACTACCACAGCCTCCACAAGACTGAGTCCAGTACAGCTAGACAGTGCCCGGCTACCAACACTGACTGCTCTGACAGGGATCACAACAGAGGGTTCCGGACAGAGCTGGAAAAAAATGAGAACGAAATTCTAACTCACAAAAACAGACCAGACTTACCGGCTGACAGAGACTGGAGAAACCCCGAGAGTATGGCCCCCAGATGCCCTTTTAGCTCAGTAATGAAGTCACTCCTGAGGTTCACCGTTCAGCCAAAGATTAGACAAGCCCCATAAAATGAGACTAATGGGCACAATAGCCCAGGGACAAGGACTAGAAGGCAGGAGGGGACAGGAAAGCTGGTCATAGGGAACCCAAGGTCAAGAGGGGAGAGTGTTGACATGTTGTGTGGTTGTTAACCAGTGTCATAAAACAACATGTGTACTAACCATTTAATGAGAAACTATTTGTTCTGTAAACCTTCATCTAAAGTACGATTAAAAAAAAATTTTTTTTTTTAAAGTGCACCAGATATGGAAAACTTACAGCTTTTTTGCACATATTTGAAGTAACATGTAGAAGGCACCTGCTGCCAGGGCCCTAGACCGATGACAAATTAGGAATCCTACCTGCTGCCTTCCATCCTATATACCCTTTTCCCACTCCTGACTCCAGGACTTCCTTTTCTATTTCTGGTTATCCAACTCAGTCAAGCCTTCCAACTCAATCAAGATGCCAACTCATTCACCCAAAGGTCCATTATGCTTTAATATTATTTTTATACTCTTTCACATATTCTCCCATTCTACTCCCAAATAAACAACATTCCTCAATGATACTACAGAAGTTTAATAATCTGAAGAAAATAAATTCACACTAAAACAAGTAATGGTTTTAACACTTCAGGTCATTTGTACTTTACGACTCTGATAAGCTTTATGAATAAATAAATAGACATTCGAACAGAGAAATTTTCCAGACCCTTGCTTTTGGCCTTAAGGAAAGCCACTTCCCCTCCTCTCCCTGAACCTCCCCACCCTTGCGCATTCCCAGAATAAACACTTATGTCAACTTTTAACAGTGACACTAGTGACACATCGAAAGTCCATACCAAGCAGCTGGGTCAATTACCTACTGTGTTCTAGATCAACTTACATCACTTTAGTATTTGACTTCTGGGGGGAAAACAAAAAATCACAGAAACATACTCATACCCAAAGGAGCTGCATTTTAAAAGAGGAGTTCTATAGCTTGGAATCCCTAACTCAAAAGAGCTCTTATGCTAGAATTTCAGGCAGGAGTAGGTAAGCAGGAAGCCCTTTCGGTAAAATAATAGGATTTTCTAGTTACCTGCTCAAATCAAATTCCAATATGCTAAGTTACCATTCATTCTATTTATCTGTATAGAAAGTCTTTATAACTGCTTAGCCCTCCAAGCCAGCCATTATAAAACAAAATGTCCATTCCTTGTCAGTCACCCATGGCTTCTCTTCTCCTAAATTTCGCGTGACTCTTCAGATTTTTAAACCAAGAAATATATTGTTTCTACATTCTAAATTTATAATATTTACATTACTAGCTATAATTGTTACAGTAGAGATCTGTCTTCAACAGTGTGTCACGTACTGGATTAGGCACATCGTATGCAACTCCCTTTCCAAAAACAGGCGTTGTCAGATGACGGTAGACATCTTCTGCGTTCAGATCTTCATTTTTACTATTAAAAAGCAGTGCAGCAGCATCGCTCCCCAGAAGGTAAGTAAACGTCTTGCCCACCATGGTAAAACTAAATACAGGTCCATACTAGAGAGAAAAGTATCCACAGTGGTGTTAAAAAAAAAAAAAAAAAACATAGCATTAAGGCTCTCATTTTTTAAAACCAAGATCCTGTGTTTTTGAAAAAATAAAACATTCATAAATCTTAATGCAATCCTTTTCATTTTGCCATGCTCCCTCTCTCTAGTCTTTGTCCAAATTTTTTATTATGCTCACCTAGTTGCAACTGTAGTGTAAGTACAATTTCTGTTTTTTCACTGTTTACATTGAAAATATTTTCTATATTTTACAAAACGCCATAATGTCAATTTACTGAACTATTCTATTATTGTATATATGACTGACTTGTCAGTTTTTTTTACTTATTACAGATAATTCTACAATGAACATCTCTGAGACTACAGAATTTTTTTCTTTAGTTAAAAATAAATTTACAGGAGTAGCCAAAGGATATCATCACTTTTATACTGCTTGCTATATGAGAACACCAGAAGTTTATTTAGTATCAGTTTTACCATGTTCTCACCAATAATGAGTGGTTTCATTTATTATACTTGCTAACATGCTTTGGTATAAAATGCTTCCCTTGCAGTTTTCTGATTATTATTTAAGACTAACTGGGCGAGGCAGGCTCTGGGGATACACTGTCCCTGTCTCATGAAGCTTAGTCTATTGGAAAAGATGCAAATTACTCAAAAATCACATAGTGTTGTCAAGTTGATTCTGACTTATAGTGACCCTACAGGACAGAGTAGAACTGCCCCATAGGGTTTCCTAGGCTACAATCTTTATGGGAGCAGAATACCAGGTCTTTTCTCCTGGAGAGCCACTAATGGGTTCAAACCACTGACCTTGCAGTTAGTGGCCAAGAGCTTAACCACTGCACTACCAGGGCTCTGCAAATGTGAAACTGCAAATGTGACAGGTATTACACAATGAGCAACTCTGTGATGAGAGAATCTGCAAAAGGGAGACAACTTGAGAGAGGAAGAGACACCTGAGCTGAAACCTAAAAGATGAGTAGGAATTAGCTTGATGGCCAAGCATGCACAAAGGTCCTAAAGGTGAGAGAAAACGAAGGGGAGAATGAGGCTAGATGAGGGTTGAGAGGCAGGCAGGACCTAGACCATGCAGAGCCTCACAGACCACATTAAGAAATTTTTTTACTTGCAAGCAATGTGAAGCCATGGAAGAGTTTAAAACTGCATGGAAAGACACACTAATCTAGGTGTATTTAAAAAGACAAATTCTTGCCTGCTATGTGGAGAGGATGGAGAAATGGGGGCAGAAGGGATGTCAGAGGACCAGTTAGAGCCTATTGTGAGAACCTAATGATGAACGCTTGGTATAAGGCAATGGTGGGGTAGTGGAGACAGAAGCAAACAGATACTAAATGATTTTGAGACAGAATCTGCATGCTTGGCCATGGATTGATAATGAGGAATAGGGAAGTATCAAGAATAAATTTTAGGCTTCTGGTGCTTTACAAAACTGTATGAGTGATGGTAGTGTTTAGAAAGAGAGAACGAGAACACAATAGGACAACCAAGACTGGGGAGAGAAAAATCAGGCGTTAAGACTTTAGAAAAGTTGGATTTCAAATGCCTTTGAGACAACCAAGAAACAGTCACTTCAGAGTTTGAGAGTTGGTCTGGAACTCAGAGAAGAGACCTGAGCTGGAGAAATTAACTTGGTGTCATCTAGTAATTGAAGTTATAAGTATGGATGAGACTGCCTAGGAAAGAATAAAGGATGAGACTAGCGGAAGACCAAGGACTGAACCTCAGAGAACCCCAAAACTCAGTGGCCAGATATAAGCCCACAAATGAGCTATAAAAAAAGCAGTCAAAGAGATAGGAAAAAAAACAAGATAAAAGCTATAGGAAGTGGGTATTTTAAGAAGCAGGCAATGGTTATCAGTGAAGAATATAGCTGAGAGGTCATGTTCATTGGATTAGTGACATGAATTTATTGATGAAGAGGCTGTAATCTTTAAAAAAGGTCCCTATGTGGTACAAACAGTTTACGCTCGACTGCTAACCTAAATGTTGGCAGTTCGAACCCACCCAGAGGTACCACAGAAGAAAAGGCCTGGCGATCTGCTTCTCTTAATTACAGCCAAGAAAACCCTGTGGAGCAGTTCTACTCTGTAACACATGGGATCTCCATGAGTTGGAATAAATTCAATGGCAACTAACAACAACAACATACCTGTGGATGTAATGTAATGTAATATAATATAATTACTTCCCCTAATGCATTAGAGTCAATCAGTTGAGGTCATACCACTGTAGGGTAGACCCTAAACCTAATCACTTCTAAGTTATATAAAGAGCAGCATAGACACAGAGACATGTACAAACACATGAGGGAAGACAGATGCTATGTGAGAATTGCCAAGGAACCAAGGAACACCTGGGGCTACCGACA
Organism: Trichechus manatus latirostris; assembly: GCF_000243295.1. Classification (NCBI taxonomy): domain Eukaryota; kingdom Metazoa; phylum Chordata; class Mammalia; order Sirenia; family Trichechidae; genus Trichechus; species Trichechus manatus. The sequence continues at coordinate 1,233,532 of NW_004444189.1, forward strand.
AGGAAGGAATCCCACATTGGAGACTCTGATTTGGACTTTTACCCTCCAGAATTCTGAGAAAATACATTTCTGTTCTTTAAAGTCACTCACTTGTGGAATTTCTGTTACAGCAGGACTAGGAAACTAAGACACATTTGAAAAGTACTCTAAATTAGTACTTACCTTCTCATATGCATTTTCTAGGAATTCAATTGGACTTTTCCCAAATGCTATTGCATGTCCAAGGAATGGAATTGGAGACAAAATGTATGGTGGACTTTTCTGCAAGAGAAAACAAACAAAAAAAACTTTCAGTTCTTATTTCATTTTAAGAGAGAAATCCAGTATATCTGAAATGAAATTTGCCATTAATATTAAAGAAAGTTACCAAAAAACAAAATAGAAAAATAACAAGAATAGCCAAATTACAAGTATCTTGAGAGTAGCCACAGTAAAAAGAATAGAAGCTCAAAAAGAGGTACAGGATAAACAACTAGACAAACACGAAGACTTTGTAATTTTAGACACTGGACACTGTCCAGAAAATGCACAATACTATTGATGGCTCCAACTTTTCTAACAATCAGTAGCAAATAACAGAAACATCAAACTATAGTTTCTGTACCAGTGGTTTTTACTCTCACCCACCCACTGCTGTCGAGTCAATTCCAATTCATAGTGACCCCATAGGGTTTCCTAGGCTGTAAATCTCTATAGAAGCAGACTGCCACATCTGTCTCCCACCTAGTGGCTGGACCTTTTGGTTAGCAGTCGATTGCTTTAACGACTGTGCCACCAGAGCTCCTTTGGTTTCTACTACCACGCACAATTTTAATCCCAAAATCTTGCCTAAAGGAGGTATAGAAAAAGAGAAACAGTAATTTGCGGTGTAGAAAAAAGGGAAAATGTTTAAGAAGCTACATTTAACAGTAAACAAAAGCATCTCATGCTTCTCTCACTGTAAATGAACAAGATCCTCTGGTTTTAAAGAGAAATGAGAGAGTAGATCAGCTCTAGCAGGAACTCTCCAGCACTCACCATAAAAGGTATTTTATATATCCCAAAATGAGACTTGGAGATTGCAGCATTAAGTCTCCTGGAAATCAAACTTGCAATGATGAAAAAGGATAAAATTCTTCATATTTTTGGTGGTCTCAAATAGAAAGGAGCACCACAGACTCACACTACTCCTCAGATAATAGTAATGATCTTAAACCACTAAAGTGTACCTTTTTCTTTCTAAAGACAGATGATTGTTTTCTCAAAAATCCCATGTGTAGGCAAAATAATAACTTTGTCTTACGCCTGTTATGGTTTAAGAGCTACTTGGTCAATTAGTTTGTAGATTCCATTGTCAGCAAAAGAGTATTTTTAAAAAGTTGAATGGTGAAAGATGCATTCATCAAATATATTTTGGGGATATAAAGCCAATGGTCAATAAAGCCATTAAGTTAGAGAAACTGATATTTTATTACCATCATAGGAAGGCCCCCACAATACTGCAGTCACTCCCAGTCTACCAAACAGAATGTATCTCCCTAATACTGATATAAATCGCCATTAGGGGCAGTGTCACAGCCCACAAGGCACTGAACCACACAAGGGCGGCCACCAGGATGACGGCCACAAGGGCCAATGCTGTCAAGAGCACCGCCATCAGGGCCCCCACCAAGGCCTCCACCGCCATGACGGCGGCCAGCAGTCACCAGGGTGCTCAGTGCAACAGCCAGGGCGACGGCCGCCACTC
>NW_004444189.1:1235571-1243747 GCF_000243295.1 Trichechus manatus latirostris
CCAGCGCCGCAGCCACCACCAGCGCCAGGGTCTTGAGCGCGGCCGCCAGCCCGAGCCCCGCCAGGCCGGCCAGAGCGCAGGTCGGCGCCGCAGCCGCCGCCCCCACCAACCCTTCGGCCGCCTTGACCGCTGCGCCCCCCACCCATACCCCCGGGGGTACACGTACCGCCCCGGCCGGCAGCTGGGCCAGGTGTCCGACGGCGAGGCGGAACAGGTAGACCAGACTGAGGGTGAAGGTGCAGGCGATCAGGAGCGTAGACAGGAGGCTGCCGCCTGTCACCTGCTCCATCGCCTGCCCCAGCACCGACCCGCCCGCCTGCAGTAAGCCCAGCAACGCCATCCCGGCCGCCGACGCCACTTCAGCCCTTCGGAGACGCTGGAGGCCGAGGTCACCTCCGCTCCTCGGATTCGATGGAGCGACAGAAGCCAGCAAACGGGCGTCGGGAGGCGGCCCCGGCCTCCAGGCCTCCTTCTAAACCCAGTCCCAGCCCCCAAGCCTCGACTCCCTGGCACGCCACCCGGCGCGTCACAAAAGGGGCGGGGCCTTCCGCTGGCCACGCCTCACGAATGCACGCCACGCCGAGGTCTCCTTGCGCCGGGAGAACCTGAGATAACGGGTTGCACTCATGGCACACGTTGTACAGGGACGAATGAGAACGTGGGCTTAAGGGCAAATCACTCCTTCAGAAGCGCGGGCCGCCCGAGCCTGAATACGTTGGGTGCGGGGCGCTAGGACACGGAGCTGGGAGGGACCGGGCGGAGGGATCTCAAGGCGAGGTTTGCTGTGGACCGCCCAGCGGCGGCCGGCGCGGCACGCTCTGTGATTGCACCGCGTGCGTCTGAGGTGATCTCAGCCTATGTCGCGTCAGCGGGGCTGGTGGCGTGAGCGCCGCCCCCTGTCTGGGCCACGCTACCGACTACACCTATCTTCCTCTGGGGCCACGCCCAGCCGACTCCGACAGACAGCTCTGAATAAACCCTAGAGCTGGGAATTGTGAAAAGAGACTCCACCCTGAGGGGGTGGGACAATGGGGTCAGCCCCGCCCCACCTGAATTCAAATTAGTTTTACAGGCATTAAAATACGGTCATAACGTTCTTAGGGAGCGGCATTATACAGAAAGAGCTTTTGCAAAGTAGATTTAGATATTAAACGGCTTCGTGAGCTATTTGACGCAGCATTCCCCAAGAACGCCACTTATTCTGTGGGCTTAGCAGTCAGAAAACATTATTAAGCGGGAGTTCAAATCCTACAGCCACAATCAACCTTATCTTGTCCACTCCTGTGGTTTCTAGGAAGCATCTCCTAAAACTATCAGATTTAATCCTCCTTTCAGATCCCTCTTACTCACTCCTGACCGGATTATTTATTCAACCAGGTACTGTGCTGGGCACTGGGGATATAGCAGTGAGTGAGGCCCTTGGGGAAGAAGCAGGAGTATCAAAATGCATGCTAGACACCTCTGCCTGTAGATCCAACATGCAACCCAGAGTCAGTTAATCCAAAATTAAACTCATTATCTCCTCCCATCTCCCTGCTAATCTGCTCTTCCTGTAATGCCTGTCTATAGTAAGAACCCCATTATCCATGTGGTTGCCCTACTTCTTTATGCCTCACATCTAATCAGTCACCAGGAGCTAGTTGCTATCGAGTTGATTCCGACTCATGGTGACCCCATGTGTATCAGAGTAAAAGTGTGCTCCATAAGGTTTTCAATGGCTGATTTTTTTGAAATAGATCACCAGGCCTTTCTTCCAAGGCACCTCTGAGTGAATTCAAATCTCCAATCTTTCAGTTAGCAGCAGATCCTATTAACCATTTGCACCACCCAGAGACTATAATGAGTCACCAAATCCTATTAATTTACCACTTGAATTCCTACTGCCAGTACCTTAGGTCAGGACCTCATCGTTTCTTGCCTGCATTGCTGCAACAGTATCCTAACTGGTCTGTAATCAGTGTGCCACTTCTTGAGTCACACTGAAGCTATGTTGTAATTGACTCCATAGGTTTTCCTCTATTAGAAGACGAAGTACATGAGAACAGGAATCATGTTGTACTTGTTTTTATATTCTCAGAGTTTATCTGATATCTGATAGAAATGACACAGGAGATCAAATGATAAAATTTTGCAAGACCAATGATTTATTCATTGCAAATACCTTTATCAACAACATAAATGGCAACTGTACACATGGGCCTCACCAGATAGAATACACAGGAATCAAATCAATTTCATCTGTGGAAAGAGACAATGCAAGAAGCTCAATATCATCAGTCAGAATAAGGCCAGGGGCCAAATGCAGAACAGACCATCAACTGCTCATATGCAAGTTCAAGTTGTAGCTGAAGAAAATTAAAACAAGTCCATGAGAGCCAAAGTATGAGCCTGAGCATATCCCACCTAAATTTAGAGACCATCTCAAGAACAGACTTGATGCAGTTGACCAAGGACCAGACAAGTAGTGGGATGACATCAAGGACGTCATACCATGAAGAAAACAAAAGGTCATTAAAAAAAAACAAAAGACCAAAATGGATGTCGGAAGAGACTCTGAAACTTGCTCCTGAATGTAGAGTAGCTAAAGTGAAAGGAGGAAAAGATCACATAAAAGAGCTGAACAGAAGATTTCAAAGGGCGCCTCAAGAAAACAAAGTAAAGTATTATAATGAAATGTGCAAAGACCTTGAGTTAGAAAACAAAAAGGGAAGAATACACTCGGCATTTCTCAAGCTGAAAGAATTGAAGAAAAAATTCAAGCCTCAAGCTGCAACATTGAAGGATTCTATGGCAAGATGCTGAACGCATGAAGCATCAAAAGAAGATGGAAGGAATACACAGAGTCACTGTACCAAAAAGAATTGGTCGATGTTCAGCCATTTCAGGAAGTAACAAATGATCAAGAACCAATGGTACTGAAGGAAGAAGTCCACGCTGCACTGAAGACATTGGCAAAAAACAAGGCTCCAGGAATTTAAGAAATTCCAGTTGAGATGTTTCAACAAATGGAGGCAATGCTGGAAGCTCTCATTCATCTATGCTAAGAAATTTGGAAGACAGCTACCTGGCCCACCGACTGGAAGAGATCCATATTTATACCCATTCCAAAGAAAGGTGATCCAACAGAATGTGGAAATTGTCGAACATTATCATTAAGATCACACACAAGAAAAATTCTGCCATAGATCGTTCAAAAGCGCTTGCAGCAGTACATCGACAGGGAACTGCCAGAAATTCAAGCCAGATTCAGAAGAGGACATGGAATGAGGGATATTATTGCTCATGTCAGGTGGATCTTGGCTGAAAGCAGAGAATAACAGAAAGATGTTTACCTGTGTTTTATTGACTATGCAAATGCATTCGACTGTGTGGTTCGTAACAAGTTATGGATAACATTGCAAAGAATGGGAATTCCAGAACACTCAATTGTGCTCATGAGCAACCTGTACTTAGACCAAGAGGCAGTCGTTCAAACAGAACAAGAGGATACTACGTGGTTTAAAATCAGAAAAGGTGTGCATCAGCGTTGTATCCTTTTGCCATACTTACTCAACTGAATGCTGAGCAAATAATCCAAGAAGCTGAACTAAATGAAGAAGAACACGGCACCAGGATTGGAGGAAGACTCATTAACAACATTTGATATGCAGATGACACAACCTTGCTTGCTGAAAGTGAAGAAGACTTGAAGCACTTACTGATAAAGATCAAAGACTACAGCCTTCACTATGGATTACACCTCAACATAAATAAAACTAAAGTCCTAACAACTGGACCAGTAAGGAACATCATGATAAACGGAGAAAATATTGAGGTTGTCAAGGATTTCATTTTACTTGGATCCACAGTCAATGCCCATGGAAGCAGCAGTCAAGAAATCTGTGGGGCAGATCTGCTGCAAAAGACGTCTTTAAAGTGTTGAAAAGCAGAGATGTCATTTTGACGATTAATGCGTGCCTGACCCAAGCCATGGTATTTTCAATCGCCTCATATGGATGCGAAAGCTGGGCAATAAATAATGAAGATCAGAGAAGAATTGATGCCTTCAGGTTATGATGTTGTCAAAAAATATTGGATATACCATGGACTTCCAGAAGAACAAACAAACCTGTCTTGGAAGAAGTACAGCCAGAATGTTCCTTCGAAGCAAGGGTGGTGAGACTTCGTCTCATGGACTTCGGACATGTTATCGGGAGGCACCAGTCTCTGAAGAAGGACATCATGCTTGGTAAAGTAGAGGGTCAGCAAAAAAGAGGAAGGCCTTTAACAAGATGGATTGACACAGTGGCTGCAACAATGGGCTCATACATAGCAATTATTGTGAGAATGGCACAGGACCAGGCACTCTTTTTGTTCTATTGTACTGGGTTTGCTGTGAGTCGGAACCTACTCGACCACCCCTAACAACACCAACAACATCACAGCAGTTCTCAAAGTGTGGTCCACGGCCTTCTGAGAGTCCCCAAGACCCTTTCAGGAAGTCCGCAAGGTCAAAACTCTTGTTACAATAATACTTTTGCCTTTTTTACTGCTGGAATTTGCACCGATGATGCAAAGTCAATGGTAAATAAAACTTCTGGGGCCTTAGCACAAATCAGTACAGTGGTACAAAACCGTACTCACTGTTATTATATTCTTTACTGCCATGCTCTTGCAGTTAAAAAGTTTTTAAAAAGACCTGTTTCACTTAAGAATATCCTTGATGAAATTATAAACATTACTAATTTTATTAAATCCCAATCTTTGAGTGCATGTTTTTCTAATACTGTGGGTGACGAAGAATAAAGTATAATGGCTTTCTCAAAAAAACAAAACACTTGTGAGTCGTTAGCTGAACTAGCTGCTTTTTTCATACAGTAACATTTTTAGTTGGAAGAAAGACTGACAAACTACAGTTACTTAGACATGTGTATTTGACAGTTTCTTTAAAATGAAAAAAGTAAACCTGTCTCTTCAAGAAAAACTAATAATATCTACTGTGTCTGTAAAAGCGGCATGGGGAAGGTGTCTGATCTCCTCCAACCCCACCGGGAGGAAGGAGAACCAAGTTCAACGGCCCAAGGCTGATTCCTATGAGGGAGAGGTCAGACACACCTCCTTATGCTCCATCTCTACCAATTCTGACACCAACTGTCCCTCCCACAGCACCCTCTACTGGGTTCGATAATTCATTGCAATGGCCACACAGAACTCAGACCATACCACAATTAGGGGGTTTATTAGGGAATTAACAGTTACAATTCAGGGTCAAGAATACTCAGGATACAGTTCTTCCATCAGGATAGCCTCTCCCCAGCTGTGCTGGTAGGCACACCTCTCCCTGGCCCTCAGTCTCTGCCCAAAGGCACTCAGCTTTCTCTTTCTGTGGGCCAGGAAGCTCACTGTGCCATCACATCTCCTGCTGCCAGGTCTCTGCTGCTGGGTCTTTCCTGCTGGTCTCTCCTTCCTTGGTGGTAGTGGGCTCCTCCTCTCTGCTCTGGAACTGGCTGTCTTTTAAGGCAAAACTGACCAATCCTTTGGTAGGCCACAATTACCCTATCACACAATCACCTGAATGAGAGTTACAAGACCATGGCTAGAAAGGCCACACACAAAAGTGATTAATCGCACTGCAGTGTCAAATAAACAAACAAATCCAAACTTCGATAGGGAGAGGTTTTCTCAGAAAGAACTATTGCAATAGGATGAATGAATACTCAGTAACCTGCAGCTGTCTCAAGAGTTCAACAAAAAGGGTTTTTCTTTTATAGAGATTTTATACAAATTGTTCATTGCAAGTGTATAAAAATATATTTAATTTTTGTATATTGATCTTGTGTCCTGCAACCTTGCTGAACTTTCATTAGTTCTAATAGTTTTTTAGTAGATTTTCTGTATACGAGATCATGTCATCTGCAAATAGAGATATTTTTACCATTGGATATTTTCCAATCTGGATGCCTTTTCTTTTATTTGCTTAAATGCCCTGGCTAGAATTTCAAGGACAATGTTGAGTTGAAGTGGCAAGAATGGCATCCTTGTCCTGTTCCTGATCCTAAGGGGAAAGCCTTGTCTTTTGCCTTCAAGCATGATGTTAGCTGTGGGTTTTTCATACATGCCTTTATCAGGTTGCAGAAGTTCAGTTCTATTCCCAGCTTGTTGAGTGCATTTTATCATGATGTTGTACTGAATTTTGTTAAATGCTTTTTCTGCGTCTACTGAGATAATCAAGTGGTTTTTGCCTTTTACTCCATTAGTATGGTGTATTATATTGATTGATTTTCATATGTTGAACCAACATTGCATTCCTGGGATAAACCCCACTTGGTCATGGTGCATAATCCTGTTTATATGTTGCTGGATTCCGTTTGCTAGTTTTTTCTTGAGGGTTTTTACATCTATATTCATAAGAGCTGTTGGTCCGTAGTATTCTTTTCTTGTGATATCTTTGTCTAGCCTTGGTATCAGGGTAATACTGGCCTCATAGAATGAGTCTGGAAGTGTTCCCTCTTCTGTTTTTTGGAAAACTTTGTGAAGAATTGGTATTAATTCTTCTTTAAATGTTTGCCAGAATTCTGCTGTAAAGCTGTTTGGGCTGGGCTTTTCTGTGTGGGTAAATTTTGATTACTAATTCAGTCTCTTTATTTGTTATATGTCTATTCAGATGTTCTATTTCTTTTTGAGTCAGTTTCTATAGATTGTGTCTTTCTAGGAATTTGTCCATTTCACGTAAGTTATCTAATTTGTTGACATACAGTTGTTCATAGTATTCACTTATACTTCTTTTTATTTCTGTAAGGTTGGTAACAATGTCTACTCTTTTGTTCCTAATTTTAGCAATTTGAATGTTCTTTCCTTCTTCTTGATCAGTCTAGCTAAAGATTTGTCAATTTTGTTGACTTTTCAAAGAACTAACTGGCTTTATTGATTTTCTCTATTGTTTCCTATTCTATAGTCATTTTTATTTGCTATAATCTTTATTATTTCCTTCCTTCTGCTTGCTTTGGGCTTAGTTTACTCTTTTATCAATTTCTTAAGGTGGAAAGTTGGATTATTGATTTGATATCTTTTTTTCTTTTTTTAATGTAGGCATTTACAGTTATACATTCCCGTGTAAACACTGCTCTTGCTTCATCCCGTAAGTATGGGATATTGGTTTGTTGTGTCTTCATTTTCATTCATCTCAAAATATTTTCTAATTTCCTTTGTGATTTCGTCCTTGACCCATTGGTTATTTAGTATGTTTTTTAATATCCACACAATTGTGACTTTCCCAAACTTATTTGTTATTTATTTCTAATTTTACTCCATTGTGATCACAGAACATAATTTGTATGATTTCAGTCCTTTTCAATTTATTGAGGTTTGTTTTATGGCCTAAAATGTGATCTATCCTGGAGAATATTCTATGTACATTTGAGAAGAATATATATTATTTGCTTATTGGATGACACATTCTTTAGGTGTTTGTTAAGTCTAGTTGGTTTATAGTGTTGTTCAAGTCTTCTATTTCTTTTTTGATCTTCTGTCTAGATGGTCTGTTCATTAATGAAAGTGGGTATTGAAGTCTCTACCTATTATTGCTGAATTGACTAACCCTTCAAGCCTGTCAGTTTTTGTTTTATCTATTTTGGGGTTCTGTTGTTAGGTGCATAGATGTTTATAATCTATCCCTGATAGATTGACTCTTTTATCATTATTGCCGCTTATTCTTAAACTTTACCACAAAACAGTTTTACCTTGACACCTTCAAACTAACATGATTGTAGTTTCTCAATCTTAACTCCTTTCTGGGGCTTTTTTTCTTTTCTTTTTTTTTTTCATTATAACTAGTACCAAAATTTCATCAGCTGCCACTTTACAAAAGAAGAACCAGGTCCACACTGAAGAAGCACATATTCAACCCAGGAATGACATCAACAGTTGATGGTAGTGGCCATGAGGAAGTGAACTAAGGGTATAACCCTTATGTAAAACAACATGGCAATAAAAGGCAGAGTAGTTATTTAAACATGGATTTCACTACTCAGAAATTAGCTAGGCAGCACCACCAACAACAACAACAAAAAAGTGTGTGATTACATATATATACAACCATGGCCGTCAAATCAATTCTGACTCATAGTGACCCTATAGGACAGAGTAGAACTGCCCCATATGGTTTCCAAGGAGCAGCTAGCAGATTTGAACTGCCGAC
>NW_004444189.1:1259943-1261446 GCF_000243295.1 Trichechus manatus latirostris
GGTGTGGGCAAGGGAGAAGGAATTCAGGTAAACAAGCCAATCAGTAAAGGGACAATAGGTTTGGGAAAACAAATTGTGACAAATCTCACCATGTTGGAGACATGTCTCAACATGCTGTGCAGCATAGAGGCCTGTGGGGGCTGCAGTTGTCAATAGTGCAGCCATGTTTAAATGGCATATATCCCCACATATGTGTATATCAATTCTTTGTCCCCCAGATGGATGCTGTGCACTAGTGGATTTTTGTCACAGTTGAGGAACACTGAACTTGGGGAACTGGACATTTTATAGCAAGCAGTAAGAGAACCTGTTCTTTGCCCTAGCCCCTCCCCTCCCTACCCCGAGAGAGAAACATTACCTTGTTCCTCAAGATTGTTGGCTGCAAACAAAGCCTGAGAAATGGCCTGAGTAAAGAGCAGTCAAGACCTTACATTACTGGTATACCCAGCAAGATGTGTAGGAGCATGAGAGACCCATGGAGGAGTTTCTACCAACTGTCCCCTTCCTTCTTCATATAGCTTCTTATCATCCTTCAAAGTTCAGGACAATTCTCACCTCTCCTAGGGAGCCTTCCCTGGCATTATGATTTAGATATGCCTGCTTTGTGTTCTCATAATGCTTTCTTTTTGCCTCTATCCTAACACATGTCACACTTTACTCATTCATTCGTTCATATATTCAAATATCAAAAAAAAGTGTTTATTGAGCTCCTACAATATACCAAGTGTTCATCTAGGTGCTGGCTACAAAGTTGTGAGTAAAAAAGATAGTCTCTCTTCTCATGGAGCTAGTAAACACATAAACAATTGAGATAAAACAGGGCAATATGATTGAAAGTGATTGTGGGAAAGGAGTTACTTTAAATTTGGAGATCAGGCAAGGATTCTTTAAAGAGGGAATACTTTAGCTGAGATATTAATGGTGAAAAAGAACAAGCCATTAGAAAATCAAAAGGAAGAGTGTTCCAAGCAGAAGGAATGGCAACTACAAAGACCCTGTGGGTTAGGAATGGGCAAATTATCTGCTTCAGGGATTAGAACAGATAGCAAATGTGGTTTGACATGGTGGGTGAGGGAGAGAAAGGTCAGCAAGGTGACCACAGAATCAGTATAGAGCTTTTTGTTATGTGCGTGTAACTTAATTTAAAGTACTTCAACATAGGCAATATGATATCATGTGTTGGTATGTTTGTGGGCAGTTGCTCTATTCTGTAATAAGATTCCAGGGATGGTCAGCTAGAATTTTAACTGGGAATGCCAAACTCCAGAGGTAGTTACTAAAAGCTAGATACCAGAGGCTTGGCTAATTTACTTAATGAAAGTTAGAAATGTGTTTTCATTGTTAAATTTTTTTTTGAATTCTTTTTTTTAACTTCTTTGCTACTCTGTCTCAAAGTATTTAATTGTATTCAGGAAACTTCTTAGCTTTGGTTTAGTCCAGTGGTGCTGACTTCCCCTGTAGTGTGTGCTGTCCTTCCCTTCGCCTAAGATGATTCTTATCTAC
>NW_004444189.1:1262599-1269145 GCF_000243295.1 Trichechus manatus latirostris
TCAACTCTGTTCCATTGGTCTATGTATCTGTTGTTGTACCAGTACCAGGCTGTCTTGACTACGGTGGCAGTATAATAGGTCCGAAAATCAGGTTGTGTAAGGCCTCCCACTTTGTTCTTCTTCTGGAGGGATGCTTTATTTATTCATTCAGGGCCTCTTCCCCTTCCATATGAAGTTGTGATTTGTTTCTCCATGTCATTAAAAAATGCTGGTGGAAATTTGGATCGGGATTGCATTGTATCTGTAGATTGCTTTGGGTAACATTGACATCTTCACTATGTTGAGTCTACCCATCCATGAGCAAGGTATGTTTTTCTACTTATGCAGGTCTCTTTTAGTTTCTTGCAGTAGTGTCTTGTTTTCTCTGTATAGCTCTTTTACGTCTCTGGTTAGATTTAGTCGTAAGTATTTTATCTTCTTGGGGGCTATTTTAAATGGTATTTATTTGGTGATTTCCTCTTCAAGGTTCTCTTTGTTGGTGTAAAGAAATCCAACTGATTTTTGTATGTTTATCTTATATCCTGAAACTTTGCTGAAACCTTCTCTTAGTTCCAGTAGCTTTCTTGTGGATTCTTGTGGATTCCATAGGGTTTTGAAGGCTGTAATCTACACAAAAGTAGACTGCCACATCTTTCTCCGGCAGGGAGGCTGGTGGGTTTGAACCACCAACATTTTGGTTAGCAGATGAGTGATTTAACCACTGTACTACCAGGGCCCCTATGTTAACATAATATGATACAATATATATGTTAAAAATGGGTTTTCATTGTAGAAATTAGAGGTTTTCGATATATGTAGTTAAAATATTTTAGAGATATTCCTGAATATAAAAATTCTGTCCAGCCCAATAGCCTGTTCCCTTAAGGATGACACTCTGGGGTCAATCTCTGAATTTTCCTGTGTCCACTTAGGATTCTGGTTGCTTGATACACTGTAAGTTTAGTCAGTTAATTTAGTTAATCTTGCCTCTAGTATATCGTTACATTTGCCCCCAATGAATTGTTCCTCAGAGGTTTAGTTAGAACATCAAAAGGGACAGAGCTGGGATTTCAGTGCACTTATAAAACAGATTATATACATGATTCTTTTTTTTACCTGCTTGTTTCTACCAATGTGTGGAGGAATATAGTCTAAAGAATTGTTTCAGTGCTAGAATGAGGTTCTGACAGAATATTACTAACCTTCACCCACCTGAAACTATTGATGACTACCACTGTCTACCAAAAAAAAAAAAAAAACCCTAATAGTTACTCCTGACAATATTGGCATACTGAGCAGGGTTATATTCAGATAAATTATCAATGAAAAGCAATTAAAACTCTAAATTCTGAGGAGGCAAAAGCCTTGAAATTGTTAAGGTAATAAATACATACACACTTCCTACTATGCTGTTGTGTTTGTGTTCTATAAAGGGTAGGGGATACTTAGAAACAAACACATGTACCCCACTATTGAAAAGGTGGAGTAAATGGTGGTGACAGGATCATGCCAGCCTGACTTTGAGAGGATCTGATTACCTCCCCTGTGAAGTTTAGGTTGGGATTAAAGATTGAATAAAGGTGGATAAAAGGAAGAATGTGCCATAGTTGAGGTTAGATTGCATGCATATTTGGGAAGAAATAAATATGGAGAAGTGAAAGTAGCCTGCATTTATACACTAGCTGAGCCGTTGTCTAGGTGTATGACAAGATGTATTTTCTGAGACTCCTATTAAGGATACAGAATTGTTTCTGACACCAGGAGAAGTGTTCTCCCTTTCTAGACATGGAAGGTAAGATAACAGATGGCCACTCCACCACTCTTGTCTGGATGCTCTATTAGAGCATTAGTGGTTCTGGCTCCAGTTTATGTTTAACAAAGCTATCCCACTTCTAATGGAGAAAAAGTAGGGATGGCTACATTCATTTCAGTTGTTAAGCCAGTATCTTAAAAAAAACTGCTCTACTTTCTAACGCCAATGGAAAGCACTGATCTTATTACCTACAGATCTTGAGTTGTACAAAAGCATTATATAACAAAGAATTTTTAAATGGAATTACTTCTTTTTCAAATTCAAGATCATCATTCCAAGGCAACAGAACAAATACACAAAACAGTGTCTGTAACGTTTTGCTATTACATTAGAGTGGTAACCATCAATTGTCGTAATCTCTTAGGAATCCATAAAGAGAGTGTTGTATGATAAAGTGAGATAATTTAAAAAATCTAGTTCCAAGTATATAAGTACATCATAAGTTCTGTTTTTATTATGCATCTACTGTTTAGAATTTAATTGCACGTGTAAAAAGTTGTAAGGCTGTGATTTTGTCTATAATTTCATAAGCTCCTATCATAGTTAGTGTCCGGATCAGCTGGTCTCTTAAAGCAGTTGCAGATAGTGACAAATTATTACTTTCTGTTTTCCATAACTCAAGAGCTTGGTGGACTCTTTCACTTAATGTAAAATTGCTGAAAATTTAAAAAATAATTAATTTCATTAGCAATTGAGAACACTGTTTTAAACTATTTAAATATTGTACATCTAGGTTTTCAAATGAATTTATCAAATTACAGTGAGGATTAAATTAATTGGTAAAGAGAGTCCGTATAAAAGTTTAGCACAGAGCTTGGCACATAGAAAGTGAATGTTAGCTCCGCCTATGCCTTTTTTTCTTATAGAAAATCAACAGTACACTATACGTTCAATGCTAAGATAGATTTGTTCAAGACTTCAAAATAATATTAACTGTGGATTATTTACTATAAACCAGTAATTACTACTACTCTAATTCATGCTTTTTTATGACTTAATCTCATTTAATCCTCATGACAACTCTCTTAGTAAGTGTATCCATTTTACCAGTGAAGAAACTGAGGCACAGAAGAGTTAAAGCCATGCCCCAAAGTCACAAAACTAGTAGGTGGTTGAGCTGGGATTTAAAGCCAAGTAGTCTGTCTTCTGAGCCCTTGCTCTTTTAGCTACTATGCTATAAGGCCTCCTAACGTGGGTCTCAAATATATAATCGATATTCAGTCTTCTATAGAAATTAGAGGTTATATTAATATGAATGCTTCACAAACCATGTAATATCAACATAATATGAATCAGAATATGATAATAAATTTATATCACATTCATACATACCTCTGGGTATTAGTTTCTAAGTTTGCCAGATTGAGTTTTTGACACAAAAATTCAAAATGTGTTTCAGTGATGTGGTTGGCAATTATTACGAAGATCTTCTCTAAGATTTTCTCTACAAATGAACATAAAAGAAAATTTAAACCATCTCCTTTGAAAAAGATACTGTATTTTGAATTAATATTGTATCTAGTTTTCTTACTCTACAGATTGTATTTTTATGCGTCTATCAAATGTATGTATCGGGTAAAATTAAAAACTAAAACGCAGATCTAATATACAAACTGAAATTTGAACCATTTACATTTCTTCAAAAATCTGAATAATCCTGCAGTTTAAAATGGCTATTAAAGGCTATTATAAGAAACTTCAAAGTGGTTCCCTAACCCTTTCTTTAATGTTTTCAGAATCTATTTGAAATGAAGTTAGCTTCTTCCTTCAGCTCTGGATTTTTTTATTTGTTTGTTTATGTATTAACTTGAGAAATCAACTTCACATCTACTATAAATATAGATAGCATATTTTACATTATATTCAAATCATTTATTTAATGAATGTTGGCTTATGTGTAAGTATTTTGTTTTTAGTTTAGAAAAGAAAAAAAAAAGCTTCCAGTTAGTTTGAACTAGATCCATTTTTTGTTGACCAAGCTAATGTGGGAATTTTCAAAAACTAGAGATCTCCCATCTCCCTCTAATCATCTCAAACATGTTCTTTGCTTTCTATTATTTTATTTTATACATACTATTAATCCCTCAGGCTGTACTGTATGCTAACTATATAAATGAAAATTCCAATCCCTTCGGTAAAATTTTGAGAAAGGGACTCTTTGTTAATTGCTGACTTCATCCCCACCCTCTCAAGTCCTTAAGCCTTCATTTTCAGGACCTCCTGCAGTAAAAGCTTCGTCAGGCATAGAGATAGGAGGTAAATGTGTGAGGTTTTCTCATTTTTGTTGACTTTAACCTGTTTCCATTGCCTATTGCACTTTCCCCAAAGAAGCCAGAGCCACATAAATCCTTCCTCAGGAACTTGAGAGACAGAATTTTAGCAAGGAGGTTCAATCATGTAACTTTACAGCCTTCTCTAAAGCACTGTACCTAAAAGAAATATTTTATGGATCCTTGGAAACCAGTAAAAAACTTTATTTCATAGAAATAAAGTTATCATAAAATATCCCTTACTAATTAGCAGAACCATCTTGCACAGCAAGTTAGAGAAGATGGCTACTATGACTTTTAATTTTTTATCTTCGTTTCCTTCTGTCAGTGAGGCCTACATCTCGCAAAAGCTTTTGGATGGTAGTCATGCATATGGATGTATATTGTGGCTTAAAGAGGACTGTACATTTCTAGTTCATCTCTTCCTCACACATATTATGCTGGTACATAGGCAGAATGCATGATAGAGTGATTTGGGGGGACAGTTTTAGATATTCAGTTTCCCCAAATTGAAATCAATACTTATTGGTCCCCTTTATTAAACTGAAGAACAAAAATCTGGATCCATTCTGAAAAATAACAATAAGTGGTAAAGTCAGAGTCCCTAGGGAAAAGCCTAGCTGCTGGGACCTCAGCCCCAGAAAAAGAATCGGACAGTGAAGTTTTCCTCTGAGAATAATCAAGGACATGCAAAGTAGAGCTCAAGGACAGAAAGGATGAAGCTGTCCACAGGTTGCAGACAGGTGGTCACAGTGGGTCAAAAACTAACTGGCTTCTGTGGACTTCCTTCAAGGCCAAATATGTCATTTAGAACAACTGCGTATGGTAAGGCAGATCAGAGGTAAGGACAAAATCAGCATGTGGATTCCTTGACAGTGGCCACCACCATGATGAAAACCTATTGAAGGGCAGTGAGGCCAGGGGATGGGTTGCAGCCCACCCCTTTACTCAGATTTGCCTGTTTTCAACAGCCCAGTTTGTATGGACTTGGATTAATCAATCTGCATTTTCAAAATAAACTTCTAACCTTCAGAAAAGAGAAAATGATAAATATTTTAATGTCTTGCGCAGATTGAGAGCCTCTCATTAAAGCAAACCAAACCCACTGCCATCGAGTTGATTCCATCTCATAGGGACCCTATAGGACAGGGTAGAACTGCCATAGGGTCTCCAAGGCTGAAATCTTTATGGAAGCAGACGGCCACATCTTTCTCCTGCGGAGCAGCTGGTGGGTTTGAACCGCTGACCTTTGCAGTTAGCAGCCGAGCACTTTTACCACTGTACCACGAGGGAGCCTTCATTAAAGCAAACTATCTTTTATTTACAGATGATACTAGAAATGACATGTGAGAAATCAATCACTCACTCGTCACCTACCATCTCTTTCATCTGACCTCTGTAGATAGCGTGCTATGGTATACAGCTGTTTTCCTTTACAGATTTCCATTGGAGGTCTCCGCAAAGGGTTGTCATCAAAATTTATCTCCTTCAGTGAAAAAAGATTATAGATACCACTAGGGAGAGCTGTCAGATTATTTCCTAGTAGAAAAAAAAAATTATAATTATACCTTTCTGTAAAAGAAAACTATGGAGGCAAACAATAACTATGAATGGGGCTTCTACTATGTCTCATTGCAAAATACCAGAGAATCCTCACATTGCTGGCAAATCACAAGTTCTTACTGTTGTCCACTTGCTATGAATGAAAAGGAGGAGATATAGAAATAGTCATGGTTGCTTTCTCTCTAGAGGGTGGCAACGTGAGACAGGAGGCTTTTCTCTTATACATACATCAAAGGACTTTAAAAAAATAGGTGTGAAGGTAATTTTTAAATAAACTTTATATTCAGATTAATTTTAGATTTACAGAAAAGTTGCAGAAATTTTAGAGAGTTCCTGTATACTCCTCACCCAGTTTTAGTTTCCCATAATGTTAACACCTTACATTATTTGTCAAGTCTAAAAAACATTTGGTACATTTTTATTAACTAAACTCCAGACTTTTTTGGATTTTGTTAGTTTTTCCATCAATGTCTTATTTTTGTTCTGGAACCCAGTCCAAGATACAACATTGCATTTAATCACGTCTTCTTAGTCTCCTCTAGTCTGTGACAGTCTCTCAGTCTTTCCTTGGTTTTCATGACCTTGACAGTTTTGAGGAGTACTAGTTAGGTATTTTGTAGAACATTCCTCAATTTGAGTTTGTCTAATGTATTTTCTCATGATTACTCTGAGCTTATGGGTTTTCAGAAAGAATACCAGAGGTGAAGTGCCCTCATTACATCATATCAAGGATACCTGACAGCCACATGACATCACTAGTGAAGTTAACCTTGATCCCATGGCTGAAGTGATGGCGGCAGTTTTCTCCAATGTAATGTTACATTTTTTTCCCATTTCCATACTGTATTCTTTGGAAGTGATCCACTAAGTCCAGTACACCCTCAGGTGGCAGGAGATGGGGGTGGGGGTGAGGGTGGGGGG